>NC_136595.1:23066904-23541904 GCF_910589615.1 Taurulus bubalis | reverse complement strand
TGTGTGTGTGTGTGTGTGTGTGTGTGTGTGTGTGTGTGTGTGTGTGGCATTGGTTTGCTTTTAAACCCAAACACACAGCTCCCTAGTATCCCATCACTTGTTTAGGTAATATTGAGGAAATAGTTCCACTGATTGTCTGAACACTCAACCACAATGTCTGGCTGTGGAGGGGAAATAAAGGGAGAGGGCCTAATTAAAATTTCAGGGGTACCAGCTGGGTGTCTGATCCCCCCTCCCGGTGTCTTTGTGTCTGGATTGAGAAACACTCACCTTGATTTCTTCATTTATTAACCTTGACAGAAACAAATCTGCATCCCCACTCACAGTGCCACAAAGCGTGGATAATGGGACGAGTATGCAAACGTACAGTACATGCACACACTCCCTCCCTCGTGTACCTACACAAAAAAAAGGCCTCGCACACACACACACACATACCAATGTACTACACACACATTGCACACGCACTTGCAAGCACCGCCCACACACACACACACACACATACTGTACCCACATTAACTCACCTGCACGCACACGCCTGCACACCCTGTAGGCCTAGACAAGGCCGTTCTTTAATGAACAGCTTAATGGGCAAAGAAAGATACAACAAAGCCGTCTGGGAGGACTGTTTGTAGTGAGGTGATCAAATACATTTGGCAATGATATCCTCACCGTGAACGGTTCTAATGATGAGCACGGATGAATATGAAATCAGGTTCATTTTCACCTGAATTAAAGCGTCATGTTGCCACCGATGCAGCTTGCAGTGACAGGCAGATCAACTGGAGAACTCATTCTTCATCATTTAGCCATCGTAAAAAAAAACGCAGGCGACGAAACATTTTTGTGATTGACTGCTATTTCGCAGCTATTTTATCTATATGTGGAAATTGAGAACCGATTGAGAGAGCACGTGGAAAGCAGTGCAATATGTGTCTATATGTCCATGCGTGTATTGGCGTGTAGATAGATACGCGTGTATGGCGTTCCCCAAAGAGTTGCTAAATTGAGGGCTGCATCTTCAATTGGCCTGCCGGAGAGCGACCTTGCAGCCTTCGCCTCAGTGTGCTCCACCACTGCCTAATGAAGACTTCAGGGCCGGGCAAACAAATTCTAATAAATTGCCGTGCTGTGACTGAAAAGTAGGTGTTCGACCACACACACACACACACACACACACACACATAGCACACGCACATAAAAACACATATCTATTAGCAGGCACACAAAGGTACACAGGCTCATTGAATATTAGACAGTGCATTAATTCTCATCAGCTTGGGAGCAAGAGTGGATGTGACGGTGTGTCTTGCGAATGCCTCCCGTTCCAGAGCTGCTTCTCTCTCACAAAACACACTCCTTTAATAAAACCATCACGATCGATATCTGATATCCCAAGTGACAACTTTAAAACACAAGCACACACACACACACACACACACACACACACACACACACACACACACACACACACACACACACACACACACACACACACACACACACACACACACACACACACACACACGCGCACACACACACACCGGCAAACCTTTAGCCAATGAGAGAAAGTCGACGAAATCTACAGAAAGATGGAAAAAAAAGAGGCACACTGGAGAGGAGGAAGAGCAAAATGTTAGTTAGTTTGAACCTGCATGTTTGTTTTTTCAGCAGAGTGTGTGAGTGCGTGTGTCTATTGCGGTAGTTGTCACCACGGCGATGTCTGACCTTTAACAGTGTTCCGAAGTGAGGTGTCTTTCTTCTTCACTTAAAGAGGAGTGACATTTAATAGTCCCCACGGGTCAAAAAGGGTAACAAACACCAAATAAAGACTGAAAGATTGCCGAAAAGAGAAAATTCGCACTCTGTGTAGTTAAGTGAGTGTGTGTGTGTGTGTGTGTGTGTGTGTGTGTGTGTGTGTGTGTGTGTGTGTGTGTGTGTGTGTGTGTGTGTGTGTGTGCCCTTTTTAAAATATTACAGAGTAGGGCAGTGACTCAAATAATAATCGGAAACTCCGCCTCGGCACTCTTTTACTATTCAGAATTCTTTGGTCTTGTGGACCCCAACACGTTTCTGCTGCTACGCGTCCTTCCATGTCAATTAAGTGGAAACAACGGAGAGGTTGAGAGATGGAGGGACAGAAAGGAGGAGTGATGGCCCAAGGCGGGCCATGCGCTGCAACACACAGACCCTGTTGCCATTGGCCACTGTAATAGATACCCGTCTCTGGAGTTTTAAATGATTCAAACATTTGCCCTTCGCTGTTCCCGTGGTGGGCAAAGATGTTCCTCGCCTCCTCCGACTCTGTGGGGCACACTTTCCCATAAAAGCGGCGCACTCGCTGAGTAATTTACTTTTATGCTTTGTTTCCTTCATTTTGTTTCTTTCAATTTAAAAAAAAAGAGCCTCCAGTTTATCCTCATTTGCCAAGACTTCAATCCAGGAAACACGGGAAAAAAAAGTTTTAAAGCAAAGACCTCTGTTGTTTTGTTTGATTGAATGAATGAATACAACCCCGGGCTGTAAAGCGTCATCAAACGCACAAACAAACTCAAAAAAAACGTGGCGAGGTATGTAAGCAATCGGCTGGAAATCATTGTTTAATACACTTCACAGAATCTTGCCAAAACCAAAATTAAACTCACCAAGCTGTCTGCCCGCCAAGCAGTGGTGGGGTAGAGCAGTGTGTGTGTGTGCTGGTCGTATACCGTTAGCCAAACACACGGTCCAAAAACAAAACAATAAAAGTGAGCCAACTGTTTTCCCCCACGGAGATCCTGGCAGCAGAGCAGTGGCCGAGAGGTACGCAGCAGTGTGTGTGTGCTGGTAGATCTGGTAGCTGTTACCCAAACACACTGTCCAGAACTCTAAAAGTGAGCAGTTGTGTTATCAGTAGCGGCCCCCGACAGACCTGGGGCCGGTCAAGAGTAGTGAGTGAGGAGTCAGCGGGCAGTATGAATCAGCTCAGGTGTTTTGAGAAAGTGTGTGTCACGTAAACAAACATGCAGCCATAACTGAGCATCCAAAAATAATTTGCTGCTGCAGAATGCGAGATTAGCCGCGGAGAGACACGGACACGCACACTCACTCACGCACACACGCAGGATTGCGTGATTCTCCTGGCAGAGATAATTCATTTTGGTCACACAACTCAAGCAAAAACTGACTGGAGACTAATAGGAGACGAGCAAATAAAGCAAGACCATAGTAGCCTAATAAACCTGAAATAATAATAACCCACATCTTGAACCCAAAGCCTGGAATAGAGAGCGAGAGAGATGCATTTGGATATAATTGGCAGTCTTTTCTCAGTTCTTGGCAGGCACGACGCTGGACTAAAAATGAGAGGAGGAATGTACTGTGTTCAGTTGACAGAGCTCAAGAGAGGGAAGTAGCTCATTCCCCAGAACTAAGCAGCGGCAGTGAGCAGATGAGGGGAGGCCAGAGGTGCAGGGGGCAAACAGCAACGCAACAAAACTCCTAAGCCCTAATGACTGACAGACCAACAGCAGATGAGCTTGCGGTAAATACATTAATTACACAAACCAAGGCCGAGCAGAGCTGAACTGAGCCGAGCCGAGCCGAGCTGAGCTGGGCCCAGTTGTCTCTCCCTAAGCCGAGTTAGGCCTCAGTGCAAGGCTAGTGGAGGATGCTCCGTCTCCGCTGAGCGTGCTTTGCAATCCCCCGGCCTCATTACGGATGCAGAGAGGTTCTGACTCCCATCACCTGTGAGCTTTTTATATCTGGCATAATCTCTTAGTAGATATTTCTTACATCCAATAATGAGCGAGTTATTACTCCATACAACAGAGAGAGGTTGCAGGGAGGGGAGGATGGGGGGGAAATGAGCGAGAGGAGAGAAAGAAGGGAAGAGGAAAAAGGGTTTAAGGGTTTAAAGAGAGAGAGACAGAGACTCCACCCTGTCTCTCTCTCTTTAAAAGGCAGTAGAGATAAGGAGGCGTCCCTATTCAGTTTGGTTGTTAACATCAGCAGTGTTTACGGCATTATGACCCTGGTGAAAATCAAATAACTTGACAACCCCCTGCCTCCTGCCTATTTGGGCCTCGGAGAGAGCGGAGGAGGAAAACGGATCACAGAAGGGGAGCGGTGCTGCCTAATAAATACATAAATAAGTGCATATATAAATACCACATCAGACCTCTGCCTGACATGGCAGAGACAGCACCTGAAGCGTCGGGAGACGAGTCATCCTTCTACTCTCTCTTTCGCTTCTCTCTGCTGTCTGCATTGATTGATGTGAAGCGGGAGAATCAAAGGCTGCTGAACAGTAGTACTCGGGATGATGGAGGGATAGAGAGGGAAGGAGGAAAAGGTGGGGGAAGGACGGATTGAAGGGGGAAAGGGGGAACCGATAGAGAAGTTCAGGGCCCCGCTGTCTGTCAGTCAGCTCCACAAAATGACCCTCTAACTACAGGGCTAAGTCAGACATTAAGGCCTCCAGAGTCAAAGAGGATTCACTCATTCTCAACACCCCCCCTCTCTCTGTTCACCTCTCTCCCTCCCTCTCTCTCTTTCCTTTATCTATTCTCCTCTATGTCCCATCCTGAAGAGGAGGAGCAGGGCCAAGCACCATTAATCTCCTATCTAATAACACTGGTAATGTTACACATTATTGGAAAGAGATGGGCAAAATGAACCAATAAGTTATCTGATATGGGTCTCCCTTCTCCAAGCACACTCCAATCCCAAGGACATTTAGGCAAAAGAAGAGACGCAGATGCAGTGACTGAGGAAGAAGGAGAATTAGTAATGAAAAAGGGTGGGCATGGTGAAATATTTCCGGCTATCGACCTCTTGGCCAGGGACATGCATAGATTTCTGTACGTGGAAGATAAGTGTCTTTGATAAAGTAGGTTAGCATTGATTAATCCATGAAATCTTCGGGCTGTGGACTTGAAGTTAATGAGTAAGGTTTTCTATTTTCTCTGCAATCTCTCACGACATACGTTCTCAGGACAGCCCGGGGACCTGCGGCCGCAACATGCCCCCCCCCCCCTCATTTTAGATGTCTGTTATTTTGGGCGAAGATGGCCAATCAATGAAGTTGACATTTGTTACTGTGAAGGATTCACAATGCAATCATGGCGTACGGGTTGTACGGGCCTGCTAGGTGCATATGGCAGAGGGGGGGGGGGGGGGAAAGGTCACGGCTAATCTAAAGGGAACAAGAGTTATTTATCCATACACACTGGAATAAAAAAGAAGACGAGAGACACAATCTATATATACAGCCCCTGGGGGGGTTATGGCGGCATCGCGCACACACATACACGCACGCAAACAAAGCATCCTATCTGCAGCAAAGTCATTTCCCCCCCCCTCCTTTTTCAATTGATAGTAAACACTGTAGATTAAGTGACCTATCTCGCAGCCCATAACTGAGTTTTGAAGCAGCCTACAGCAGCTTACAAGGATGAGGAAATCTGAATACGCCATTAAACACTCACCCTTGTGTGAGGTTGGGCTTACCCCTGTTTAAAAAGTCCATCCGCATCATTTGTGCGCCGTGTTTTCCTGCCACATTTAATATGGTATGACAGTCTTTTTTTTTTGCATGCAGCTGTGGTGAAGGAAAGCAAAGCAAACAGCACGTTGGCTGTACACATCAGTCACATTTAGAACAACCTTGGAACAAATAGCACCGTGGACGCATCCTCGGGCTCAGAGCGCTGGGGGAAAGGAATCAAGGGAGACAGACAGGCGGGCATTGCAGGCAGGCAAACAGGCAGCGTTCTCCCTCTTTCTCTCGCTCACCGACTGTACATCAACACCTCTGTTGCCCACACTCGTTCACATTCTAGTCTTTCCCTCCTCTCACTCACATTAATCAATTTCTCTCTCTCTCTCTTTCTCTCTCTCTTCGCTGTAAATCATCCCTCTCTTCCTCAACCTCAGCAGCAGCTGTGCGGAGGAGGTAGAGTGGATGTCAAAATATTTGGCAGCCATCTCTAGTGCCAGTGTAGCATTTTAACCTCCGTGGTTATTACACATACACAGGTTTGTCTGACATCCCCCCAGGCATTAGCCTTGAAATCTCTCTCTTTCTCCCACTCGCTCCCTCTCTCCATTCATCACATCATTATCCTTACAGCAAGGATACACAAACAAAAAGCTCACTGCTCAGCGCTCTGTGAATGGGTGAAGCTTGACGCCAAACACAGCGTGCCCCTAATCCACCAGAGCAAGAACTGGAGTAAGGCAGGTGAGTAAGGCTCACCTTTTCAGCCCACGGCAACCAGCAGGGTGAGGGTGGGCAACTGGTACATGCAATGGATTCTAAGTCTTGTGTACTTGCCCACGCCCGCTGCCGCACATGTACACACACACACACACACACACACACACACACACACACACACTGTGGCTCTTTCTCATGCACACACACACATATTTCAGGAGCTAATTATCTAATTTGTTCCTTCAGCATCTGCATGGTGAGTGTGTAAATCATGGAACTCTCTGCCCCCAGGCTCTGTCTCCACCATGCAAATAAAACAAACACACACACACACACACACACACACACACACAATGCTTCTCCACTCTTTAGTGTTTTCAGTTTCCGTGCTTTTTGTTTTTGCAGAGGAGGTGTAGGTTATTCCAGGAAGAGAAGAGAACCCCACAGGGCTCCCTGACAACGTGCGTAAATCAGATGTTATAGAAAGATCTAATTGTGTTGCGTGGACCTGATATACAGAGCTTTAGTGTGCTGACAGTTGCATGTAGTGTGTGAACGCAGTACACACACACACACACACACGAGCATTTACACACAAGCACAATCAGTGTGTGCGCTAATGCAGTACATAACGTGAAGCTTAAATGTGGCTGACAGCTGCCTTGCTCAGCAGTACAATAGCCGTGAACGAATGTGTCTTTTTTTTATGGTCCAAAAAGCTATAAACACACACAAACGCAGGTTTACGCACACATGCAATACAGCATGAGTGAACAATCTGAAATACGCGTAGTTGAAAAAGTGATTTCTGAAGCTCTACTTCAATTCATCTGCTTGTTTTTTTCTCTCTCTCGCAGACATACAGATTCATCTCAAGTCGTGCAGTAATCCTTTACGGCTTATTTTCCACAGCACAAGACAAATCCTCCACTAAACTGAGGTAATTACTGTAATTTGTATTTTCACTGCGTTTCACCTGTTTTAAGGCTCCTCCTGAGATAATTAGCAATAACATGTGTAAGGGAAGGTCAGTGCGACTCAAAAAACACATTTGATTGAGTATTGTGGATACAAGTTGATTCACATAGAAAAGAAGCGCAATTATATCCCACTGTACCTACTTATTCAAGAATAAGTAAACCCATGCATGTCTTATTTAAATAGTTGTTTTGTCACAAGGTCCCATATGTATGCACACAAAGCGTGCATATTAAAAGAAAGAGAGAGAGAAAACATTTCCTCCGTGTTTCGTGTCTCCAGTTTCGTTTCGGTGGATCAAGGAGTCACCGATGGCTCTGTTGTGGTTCAGAAACATAAACATATCTCCCCTTTTCTGCCCCATTAAAACCTGTTCTCCTCTCCTGTGCCCTATTACCGCCGATCCTCCTCTGTTCTTCTGTGTGCCATCAAAGATATTTCCCTGCAGTGCGTAATAGACTAACTAACCATAAAAAAAAACACTTGTTAGCATACCTCTTAGAATACTGTGACCACAGCACACCAACAACGGCATTTGACAGGAAAGCAACAAGGGTTCACTGCTATGGAGGATGGGCAAACAATATGTTGGTGTTATGGACTAGAACTCTTACTTTATATAAAGCCAGTAAGGGTGTGTGCGGGATTGAAGGGGATTAATGGGAGGTAGACAGGAACGTAGACAGGAACGGTGAGACTTGAAACTGTGAAGCTTGCGGATTTTCAGAAGTGTTTCAGAAGTTAAATGTATAATTTTCCCCATCTGCCTAATGCATACTCATTCACATCATGCTCCCGCCTGACAACTGATTTGACAGAGGAACCAAGCACATAATGTGACGACCTGTAGGCTCCCCTCTGCATAAATATTTATAGAGAAGCCAGGAGGCCAAGGAGAGTCATTCTAACCTTGCGGAGACCCGAGTACAGTCTCCTTGAGTCAGAAATCTTGTTCTTCAGCACAATATTATAGTTACTGCAGCAGGTGTCATGTTGTATCGTCCTTTTTTTTTTGAAAAGAACAAAGAAAGATGAAGAAAAGTCTCTAAAGCAGACGGGATACTATTGCAGGGGGGAGAAAGCCACACTGGAAAGCGAGGCAGCGTGAGTGTGGGGGTGTGGGATGAAACGATTGGGGTGAGGAAGGGTGAGGGTGGACGATAATGAAGTATGAGTCCATGGAGCCGGTCTGAGAGACAGCGCTGGATGCAGAAAGCAGCTTACTCACACTGGTGGTGAATCATTGCGCCCGGCCAGATAAGCTCTGACTCACTGAGAGGAGGGGAGAACAGAGGAGGAAAAAGCGGCCAGTGTGGGCGGAGAACGAGCAGAACGTGTACTTGTGCATCTACCAATTTGAGTTGGAGGCCTTGAGAGCGGAGATATTTGTGTGGCTGTACATGTACACCTGTCTTTGTGGGGGACACGTTTAAGTTTCAGACCTTAAGAGTGAGGTTATTTTGGGAAAAAGTGAGGACATTTTGGTTGTTCCTTCGCTTCTTTAAAAGGCCTGTTTGGGAGTTCAAAGGATCAGGTTAGGATTAGGTTTAGGTTAGGGTAAGGAGTCGGGGTTAGGCACTTAGTTGTGATGGTTACGGTCAGAGTAAGGGGCTAGGGAATGCATTATGTCAGTGAGTGCCCTCACAAAGATAGAAGTACAGGGATGTGTGTGTATGTGCGCCCCCATGTGTACACCACGTGTATTTTAGCTACATGCATTCTCACTGCTATGACTGCACGAACATGGACCCATGTGCGTGTGTGTGTGTGTGTGTGTCTGTGTGTGTGTGTGTGTGTGTGTGCGCTGCAGTGGTGACAGTGAAGGTCAGTTGCGTGGGTGTGTCTCAGGCCTCCCAGCTGTGGCCCGGGGCTAAGGAGCCATCACTGTCACATCTCTGTCCCGCTGCTGTGTGCTGCTGGCCCTGCAGCACGGAAGCACACAGAGCACTGACTCACACACACGCACACAAATAGCGCTGTGTCTCTGAGCGTGCACACACACACACACACACATACACATACAGACGTGCAAACACATAAACTAACCTCAGGATACAGAAGCACATGGAGAATTACACATAAATACACAGTGAGTTGTCACATGAGCGTAGTATATTGTGCATGCTCTCACACACGCACACACACACACACCATCAAAACAGTCCCTTTACATTCCTGCCATGGAAGGCATAAAGCATGTCCCCTCTCTAATATGTGAACCTGATGACCTTGTCCACACTCATTCAATCACTGGTGGAGAGAGCACAATTAATCCAGCAGGCTGCTCCGTAGTCTCCGCTGTATGCTCTCAGCTCTCTGCTGCATTCAGCAAATATGTACAAAGAATCTTGTCGGGAAGTTTTGTGCTTCTACAAGCACAAAGTCAAACAGAGTGAAGGTTTAGAGGTGAACACGTCCTGCTCGACACGACGCCACGATCTTCAACTCCGTCTCCGCACGTGTATCTCGGTGGGTCTTTTGATTTCTTTCTGGAATCCAAATGTCTAACTCTAAAAAACTGAGTCTGAATGTTAGGTTTGACATGTCATTTGATATGTCATTTCAGACAAAGGAACCTCGAATGAGACATTGTCACTGAAACACCGTTAGCTACGACTCGCTGTATTATATATCGATACAACAGTGAGAGTGAAAGGCCCCCCAGCACGTTAAGGTGCCGCCTCTTTCAGAGGAATACAGCAGGGGGGGGTTGGGCATCTTCCACTCCCCTTCAAAAAAGAAATACATGTGACCTCTGGTCATATTGCAGAGCTGAAATGGGCTGATGCTATAGCATGCACTTCAGAGTCCCTCTCCTACAGCCATCCGCACACTGGCCTCTTTATGGCCAAATGCATGGCACATAAAACGGAGAGCACATTGCGCAATTACAGCCTAATTAACTGGACGGTATTTTATGTGGTCAGTGAGGCCACAGACAGACTGCAGATCATTTGCCAGGGTTTTGAGAGAATGTCTTACCGCTCTGATCTCCACAGCTAATTTGCACGTGTCTCTGCGCGTGCACGTTTGTTTGTCTACATGTGCGCTGGCTTAAATAAAAAGAGGGCATATACTGTCTGTCTTCGAAAAGAGTGGGCCATTTGTCTGAGTCACGGTTTGTACCCCCACATCGCTCCCCACCCTCCTCCCCTTTCCTCCTTCCAACTCCGCCTCTCTCAGCCCTTAATGGCAGCAGGTTTGCATTGGGATTTGAGGTGTAATTAAATTCAATAAATAGGCGAAGGTGAAGAAATAAATCAAGCGGAAACTGATAAACAACAGGAGATTAAATGCCACTGAGCCGTGCAAACAAATATTTCAATAGAATTTTCAACAGAGGGCACTCGGGGCCCCCTGCAAACCTCAAAAACTTTTCAAACTGAAAGTCAGCTCACCAAAGCCGCCACTGCTATAATTACGTTTTGACGCCATCGTCCTCGTTGACATCATAATACGGCACACAATAAGGGAATAAATAACCATTTGAAGGACATAGATTGTAGGCGATGACAGGCGATGTTTCCTGCCCTGCCGTCTCCCACACACACCTCATCATCCTCCTGCGCCGTCGCTTATTCAGAGGCCAGCCAACTCTTTATTAATGACTATTGAAGTAGCAATTAATGCTGCATAATACATGAACTACAGCTGTGCAAATCTGAATAAAGTCTGATTAGGTGCTAAAGAGGATTGGGGAAATACTGCTGGTGCATATTAATGCAGGCCATTTTAAGAGGGGAGGGGTGGTGGGGGCGGCTGCTCTTTGTGCCGGACTGGCCGGATAAAGCAAACAAAATCAGTTACCCGGCCAGTGCTAAAAGTCAGTCACCTGGCTAGTCAGCAACAAAGGCCAAAGCAACTCAGAGGGAGGGAGGCCGTAGAACCCGTGCCCCCTGTTCAATTTGAAGCAGTGTGAGTCATAGAGCCTTAGTTCACACACTGATTTGCTTGCTCTACTCTATACCGTACCACACTGCCCTCCCGGGCATAACAAGCCTAAGTGCTTAAAGTCCCCAGAATGGAAATGAGGTCTTTTTTCAACAGGCATCGTTCAAGGCCACACCTGGTGCGCCGAAAGAACCCGGGTCCACTGCTTTGTGAATTAATGAAGGATCCTAGCGGCACGGAGGTCAAACATTTGACTCGGGCGACTCATTCACAGGCCTCAGAACAGGTATTTAAAAAAGAGAAATGTCTGCCTCCGTGTGGGTGTTCGTATTGGTTTGCCTGCTCATTCTCACTCCTTTCGCCTTGATGGAGACATGCTGTCCGACCCCAGATTAAAATGACAAGGACAACAATGCTTTTTCAAACGATCAACCGTGTCCATTCTTCTCTCCGGTCCACTCTCTCTCTCTCTCTTTCCCTCGCTTTGCTTCTGCTCTTTCGCCACTCAATAAATCTTTAATTCCTAAAAATACAGTCTCTAGTCTTCCCGTAATCTCTCTCTCTTTCTCTCACTTTCTCAGGCTCGCTCTCCCAGTCTTTCCTCCTCCACTCTTGTCGTCTTTTGAACAGCTGCTCTGCCTTTATTATGTTGCGCTCTCTCTCCCTGTCTGGCCTTTCACTCTAATCCTCCAATTGCCTTTCACATGCACAATATTCCCCCCTGAGCACCCCATTCCTCTGACAGGCTTCCACATATTAGATTAGGCTTAGCTTTGTTTATTTATTTAGTCAAGGCTATTGTCTCTGAAACTTCTACCAACTCAAATTCTTCCCCCAAAAAAAAACCCAACGACTGTAATTTACAGCATGTTTCTCTTTTCCGTCAGCAACATTCTGTTACATATCAATTTGGCGCTCATGTACCCCACTGCAATCATTCTTTGGTGCTAGTTTTTGGCAGCGAACATGGCGGCACTAACAGAGTGCTTTAGAACAGGCTGTCTAATGGAAGCTTGCAGCATTTTGTGGTTTGCAATCATTCGATGGTAAAAAAAAAAGAAATACACGGTAGCAAATGGGTTGAGCAGTCAACCCCGGCCACCAGCACCTCAGTGTAATTGTGGTAATGAAGTCCAGGCTGACCCTATAATGCAAGGTCCATGCATGCTGCCATTCTGACACTTTTATAGACCTGACCTGAGTTATGACCCTCTCTCTGATAGGCCAGTGGTGAGGACGGTGGCGAGAGGGACGGGGGGGGGATGGCCGAGGGAAAATAAAACTGCATGGGAGGGGGAAAAGAGAGAGCAATGGACTCCTAAAAAGTCAGGCAATGACAGGTGGACAGGGGAAGGGGTTTCCAGTAAATCATTATAATGAAATGAGTCATTTACCTAAAGGACAGTGTTGCACCATGGGACTGAGCGCTCCGACCCTTCAGCCTCCCCCCTTTGGCCCATTAGCACAGAAGACACACGTGCTGCGAAGCAGGCAGACGCACGTGTTCACGTTCACTGCCGCCAAAAAAGATTGAGCAACACCTATTCTATAAACAGTATGTCATTATTCTGGCCACGCATCTACCGTCCTTCACCTTTCGCTTGCAAAGTGGGGAGGAAGTAGTTTTGCCCCACATCCTTAATGTAAAAGACGGACGTTCCCTATAATGTAATAATCTTGCAGGTTCACAGTATGGCCAGGTGTTTTAATAATTTGAGGTTCATTATTGAGGAATCTCAGTGGATGGCTCTAAATACTGACTAAAGATGAACTGTGTGTATGGTGCGCAAATAAACTAATGATAGAATCAAACAAAAGCTCCACCCACAGTTTGATAATTCCAGACAAAAGTTCCATAATTAAAATGACTGGGAGATTTCATTACAATGTGCGGCTCTATTGTTACATTCTAAACAATAACACACCCATGAGCCTCAGCTGCCGTTGCTATGGAGAAGTCAGAGGTGCGAATCAGAGCAACAGAAAGAAAGAAAAATGTTGTTACAGTTGTAAAACAAAAGCTTGAGGCAGTAATTGCTGGATTCATGCACATTGACCAGAAATCCGCCAAAAGATTATTTTCAAGCTAAATAGTGTGCTTCCAGTGTTCTCAACGGCGTAATATTAGCTTGTGGCAGCCAGAAGTTTAAGCTTTGTGATTGGAGTGTTTCTGAAATGTTCCTTGGGAGTTGTAGTTTACTTCTTTTTGTATAAAGCGTTACACGTTTGTATTTGGGTCTTTGTTAAAAAGTTTTTCAAACAAATGATTCGACCGTCAGGAAAGTTTCACGTCCAAAATAAGTGATTTGTCAGCGCTTTCCAAAATGACCCAAAAGTACGACTAAAAGTACTTTGATGAGGTTAGAGAAAGATATGGTTGAAATAAACCGACATTTATTTGTGTCAAACTCCAAGGAAGAAGGGAAAGGCACAGAATCATAACTCCGATGCAATCTTTTCTTAGAAAAACTCCCATGGATCAACGTTTCTAACATTTCCAACGCACATTTGCCAACTTCAAAATAAAAGCCAGTAATCATCTGAGTGACATAGGACCGGGGTTGTAAATGTTGTTTTGTGTAGCTATCCATCCGTCCCGCACTCCTACCGGAGATTTTGAATGACTGTAAAACAACGTCCCACTCCTCTCACTTTTGTTACAGAACATTACACATGTGCTGTTTCCAAAAAACAATGGATGCTTCCATTTGTTGTGGCGACGGCAGCGAGTGTCTCCGTGACGAGAAGTGGTTGTCAGGCTCGTCAGGGAAACATACACTTAGGCCCTTTTAAGCAGAACCGATGTTGATGTTTTTTTCCGAGGACAGTTTCAATGTACGGACTGCATTAGCGCGCTGTAGGGTCCACGCACCGGGAGACCTATGGGACAGGAACCATAAAGCAACGTGACACTGTTCGTTGGGTCTCACCTTGGCCCAGTAACCTTGATGAGTCAGTGCATCAATCAATGTTTAATTGCCGAAATGTTATGTGTGGGATGTGGGTGGGTCGGGTCTATTCCCTGAGGGGGGAGACTCTGTGTTTCCTCTGCACTGCACTCTGCTCCTGACTCCTGCCTCCCAACTTGCTTTATGACACTCATTTGCTTGATTAGCTAAACAAACGCTGACTGCTCCCTCACTCACCTCTGCAAATGCACACACACACACACACACACACACACACACACACACACACACACACACACACACACACACACACACAGTTACTCTCTGTTCACTGCCTGTGTGTTAAGTGTATGCATGCAGAGTAAACCGCACGCATGTACACTCGCGTTCATATTGCCACGCTTAAGAATGAACAATGTGCATGCTCAAAAATGATCAGCTTTTAAAAGTGCTCGTAAATCATCGCAGGGTCGGAATCAGAAAACAGTAGCATTAATCAGAGGCTTTAGCACAGATACAGTACAAATAAATGCAATCTATTTATCTTAATTTAATACGAGTGGGATGAGCGTACTGTACCAGCTTTACGAAGTATAATGGGTTCAGAATGAAATCCAGTCATGTTTTTTTGCACTTTGTGTATGCAGCATGCGTGTATAAGGTATGCAAATGACCCTTTAGATCCTCCCACCGTCGAAGAATCCCGACACAACGTTTGTCTTCGTAAAATACAGCCTTTGATGCGCGGAGCTTCTGTGGTAATGAAAGCAATAGGTCTCTGTGAGTGGAGATTGCTTTTCCAGAGCTTCATTTTACAGCCGGGCGTTGAATACACTCCTCTGGCAACTCCTCTTGAATGTTTCATCACAGACCAGATCCCGGGGGTTTGGTGCAACCCCCTCATCGCACATACACACTCACTATACCTTCGCATCATGCATGTGGTGGAGGATACGGGGAGTCAACTGGATGCCATTTCATCTGATTTGATTGAATATTCAATGTGCGCGGATACAAACATGATAGAATGTCAAGCCAGACAGCTGTGGTAGCTACAGTTAGCTCGGTGTGTCGGAGAAGCTTTATCATTGAAACCGCTATTTCTGTGGCGTCTTAAAGGCGCTTGGTTCACTACTTTGATTTGACTCCAAGAACCGTGGCGTTTGAGACGAGTAAGAAAACACAGTGTGTAAAAAACACAGTGAGGATATTTGTTTTCTTGCCAAATAATCAGTCATACAATCTTAATATAGTCGTGCCATCCATAGATACTAGCCACTGCCAAGAAGATGCCAGATGGCTTATTGAGCGTTTGTGATTGACGCATCTCAGTACAAAAACAGAGTGATTTTCTTCGACTCAGTAGTTCAACACAACTATACGGTGCATCCGTCTCCTGGAACCGACAGACAAGACAAGAACAAAACAGAGCCAGTGGAGCCTATAGTCTTTGAAGAATGTAGGGAAGGCGTCTGAAACCACCTACCTGTGTGTGCGTTTTTTCTGTGTGTGTGTATCCACATGCATCGGAGCGTGTGAATTAGTGACTGTGTACAAGCAGTCTTCATGATTGCTTTGCATGACTTCCTGTGAGTGGGTGGGGCACAGTGTTGGTAAAGTGTGAGGTGGAGGAATTGACGTTAGTGAGCGAAGAGCACGCGTATGCGGCTGCCTCTGAACTCGCCTTCAAAGACACTCCTGGCTGCTGCTCTCACTGTGCTGCACACTGGGTCATGACATAAGCCCGAGGTTGGCGAATGGTAGCCCTTTATCAATAACACACACGTAGACAGACATATTAAAGTACGATATTATTCATATGCATGTTGAATCCTCATGAATGCTCTCCCACTGTTTGTGAAGTACTGCCATGCCATGTTTGAACTCAGAACTCCAGCTGCACTGGTAAGACATCTATCTATACATTACATTTTTCTCTATGATTAAAATAATACTGCTTTGAAAAACATGCGCTCTGGAATAATATGTTTATGAGCTTGTATGCTTTGCATCGTGTTCAGAGCGTCAACAGTTGCATGATTTCATAGTAGGGATGCTAATATATGTGCATATGTGTATTTTCTGTAATAGCCGCCGAAACACAATAATACTAATTTTAATGTCAACGTTGTGAATGAAGTTTTTACAATGTTGTGTACTAATATTAGTCTTGTGCGCAGTCTGAGACCCACGGCGTAGATCAGCTGCTCAGGTAGTAATGACCTCGGCCAACATTGTAGAGATAAAATGTTTCCTCAAGAAACTTGAGTACCTCGATTGCTAGTAACCGTCGATCAAAGTATTTTTGCATTGAGGTTTCTGATGACCTTCCGCCCACACCAACGCGTGGGCGAGGGCTTGCGCTGCAGATTGAACTAAACAACAAGTCTGTGTTGAAATGGAGGAGAGCTGCTGAATAAATGCAGTTGTTTGAAAAAAGTGTTTTCACAGCGACGTAAAGTAGAGAGAGAGGGAGCTGTGTTCTGTTAAACTTTCAAACGATAACTTTAAGCAGCGTATAATACATAATTTAAACTACTAATTTCAATATTTGTTTTTTATTAATGCAAATATTCAATTTGAAATGCAATAATGTATTTCCTAATTCTGTGAATAGTGTGTGTTCTATAAAAATAACCACTAAAGATTAAAATAACGAGGTAAAAGAACAAACAGCATTAAGAAGTTTGAATTTTTGACAGTTTACACTGACTTTGGGACAGTTCTATTTTTAACATATATGCATTTTTCTCTTAAAGAGGAATAAAGCCAAAAGTCAAAACACAGATGTTGGTTGGGCACGTATACATGATGGATTAAAATATCTGCCACACAGAATATGGTGTGGACACGGCTGTCACGGCTAGAATTGAACCCATTGCTCACAGGCCAAAGGCTGCGATTCACAACAAACTCTGTCTGCAGTGAAATCCCATCCACAAATCCATAAACGCGAACAAAAAAATGGAATAAAACTCAATCTGTATGGTCCTTCCTTGGCTCTTCGGGTATATTATACTGTATGTGTATGGGTATATGCTGAGGCATATTAAAGAAAGAATAAAGGAAGAAAGAAAGAAAAGAAAAAGGTCTGACGCTTTAAACATAAGCACACAATGAGGGCGAAAGCATTCAGCTTTTAATTAACATTAGCCATATCAGCATGGAGTAATTTGAAATTGTCTTTAGGACTTCAGAGAGAAAGAGTGAGAGACAGAGACTTTAAACCATTAAGCTCAGCTGATAAACCAGTCATACCGGTGGAGTCACTATCTTTTGCTATAATTTGATCTCTTTCACTTTGTATTTTGCTTCTTTTTTTAGAAACACATGGTGCTTTCCTTCCTCCCTTCCTTCCTCCCCCTTATCCTTTTGATCCGGGCCCCTTTTCTTTCCACATTTCTCTTCCTTCAAGCTTCATCTTTTTTTCTTCCCATATTCTTTTTTTTTCTATTTTTTCCATGTTCTTCATTTCTTCTTGCTCTCAGCTTTTCTCCAGCTTTTATCTCCACTTCATACAGAATAACTGTGCGGCTTGGTGAGTATAATGAGGCTGTTCCTCTACAACTTCAAACCTTCCCGTCACCCGTTTGCCAGGGTTCTAAAACAAACCTGTGACAAATATTTTGACATTCAGACACAAGGGAAGACGTGTGCAACGATTCCATGCATTCTGATGCATCTTCTACACAAAAAAAGGTAATAGGGAGGATAAACCCTTTAAAAATACTGTAGCGTAAATGAGGAGAGCCCAGTCAAATGCCCCAATTCCCCCCCCCCCCCCCCCCCCCCTCCTTTTTAACTATAGTGATCACTTTGATCCTGATATTAGCTGTTCCCTGTGGAATTAGTAAGCGTTATACTGGAGCTTATTTAGCAGAAGAGTAATTAAAGCCTAGAACAGGCTCTATATGTAATGTTGTAAACGATTTAGCAGGCTAGTGGTGCTAGTGGTGTACCACATTGTCATGGATCACAGTAAATTGGCCGGGGCAGCTTGTTGTGCAGATACAGTCACTGTAGCACGGTCCTAACAGTAATTGCTATGAATGAAACGCCCATGGTACTGCATAGCACGCCACTCCACAATAAACTTGATTATTATGGTAATTATATAAGTATAAAACACTTTAGCACGGGGCCTAGATTTATCATCACAATTGCTGTAAGTGCATTTACAGCGCTGGGAGTGTGGACTCTGGCTATTCAAAGGCCAAACCATTGAGTTGATGGGAGTTTAGCAAAATTAGAAATCCATCTGGAGCAAAGGCATGCGTTCTTTCCATTGTGATCATAATAATTTTTCTTGCTCTGCTATTGATTTAGCTCCGAATGCTCTGGTCGCTTTTAGCTCCTAAGGACAGCCGAGGGAAGGGAGTGTTTAAGGCAGGATGAAAAGATAGAGGGATGGTGGGATAAGAGGGCGGAGGAGGAGGAGGAGGGTCGGTGATGAGTCTTGAGCCGCCCTGAGCAGTAATGAGGAAAGCAGTAAAAATGAGACGGCATTGTGTTGTACTTTAAGGTAGTTCATCTTTAAAATGAATAGTCCCTGAAGGGCCAGGTGGTTAATGCCATTTATTAATAGACAGACAGGGCCAGCAGTTTGGGCTGTGGCCCTCTGAGAGCCCTTAGTTAGGATGGAGAGAGAGAGAGAGAGTGACTAAGAGATAGGAAGAAAGAGTATGGGTTGTGGGGCGGAGGGAGGGTAGAAAGGTACAGATAGATTGTGCTGAGTCTGCTTATTGATTGATAGGATGAGCTATAAGGGGTGTGAGGATGTTCCTAAATGCCAATAAAGACCGTTTTTATTTTAAAAAGTGACGGCATTTAAAAAGGTAGAATCAACTCTCTGATGCAAGCTAATCACCAGACAAACGCTTCATCATCCAAGGTCAATGGGTCAGAGGTCAGGGCATATTTGCAGGGATGCACCAATGGCACTTATTTTTACGGACCAAGCACAAGTAATTACATTTGAGTAACTGTCGATACAGAGTACCAGTTGTACTGAGCCCATGATACCATGCAGTGCTAACAATGACTTTGAAATCATGTTTTATTCTCATCAAATGTTCCTCCCTTTCTGACTTTGATGAAGAAAATAAACAACATGATGCCATTTCTGACGTTTTAACACCCAGCGTTGTGTGTTGGGTGTCCTCACCTATCTTTAGGAGCTGTTGCATTTATTTACCTACAAAACAAACTACACACACCTGCACTGCAACATTCACAGCTGCAACGTTGATGCCGTTTTCATACTCATCGTTGACCAGACACTCGCTAATGTTACGCTGCCAGGCAGACACACCGCCGAAGACCTCACAGCTTAACTAATTGACCCGGTGAAGACTTAAGTTGCTGTATGTTTCCACGACAATTCACTTAGCGTCGTGGCTGCTAACTCTCCCAGACTTGTCAATGTTATGATGGATTTAACCTGTTGTGCATCGGGGTTATTGTTGCAGCTGGGCTCAACTGACCAGGGGCGGAATACGTGAGCCCAGTATCAGACTGGATACCCGACACTTGTATTGGTTTCAGTGCATTCCTACTTATTTGAGACACTCTGACTTGATAATTAAAAAGGAGTAATATCCATTCAGAGCATTAATATAGCAGCAAATAGCTATGTACTGTGTACTTAGTGGGGTAATATCTACTTGAGCAGAGAATGAAGTCACTCTCCCTTTGTGAGTGTTTGTATACAAGCTTCTCCTTGCTTTGCCGCACATGCTTTTCGTGCATGCAAGCCTGCCCAACTGGCTAGCTCCCGGCTGCCGCTCTGCACCGTTCTCATATGGCGGTTACAGCTGATAATGCCGTCCTGACCGGCGGCATTGACGTGTCTTTAGCCATCTTGAGAGCCATTAAGAGGCAGTAAAAATGCTCCCAATCGCGTTTTATGCACCTTTAAAAAGGGTAATCAAGCATCAATGAATGATATACCTTGGTGAAATGAAATATATGTTTGTGCATATGTAGGAGGCTGGTGCATCTGCCCGTCACCGTCAGAGCAGGGAGCATTGAGCATCGCCTGTCTGGTCCTGAGCCCGCAGTGACCTGGCCCACTAATGAACCAACAGGCATTACCTCCCGGTTAGCCCGCTCAGCGCCCCACCATTTGTCATAAACTGGGAGGAGCTGTCAGAGGCGGGCTCAGCAGCAGTACAGCTGCCTGAGCCCGAGCCGTTTTCACTGGGAGCCGTGGCACATTTAGCTGCCTCCCAGAGTGCCACACAGCGACAGCTCGTGCCAAATAGCTTTCATTACGTGGGAAGTATCAGTCTTGATAAAAGATCCAAACAACGGACGAGAGGTGGATTTACTGTGCCGCTCCACCTGGACTCTGATAATATTGTTGCTGTCGGGAGTAAAATATCACTGCTGCCATTTGCACACATCTAAATCTTTGAGGGTAGACAGTGTCAATGTGCTGCTAGCTACAGGCCATATTGGTATTGATTGGTGGAATGATAGAACAATTTCTTACCTGATGTTGGAGATGCACCAGAGGCGATGGCATAGGGGAGAGAAAGAGAGAGAATTTGATTAGTGGTGGCCTTGTACGGTATACAGCACATGCACAACAGGGAAGTACAAAGGGGGCTGAGTGCACTCCATTATTACACTATTGTAATCAAAGTCTGCAAACTCCACCCCGAGAATCAATTCAACATTTCCTCTGTGGCTTTACCACATTACGTCATCAAAAACTGCCACAACTGCAATCTGACACTTTATTATAAAAGATCCTAAAGAGTAATTTATCGGTTCTCGCTCTCCAAGTGAAGAGCGGCAACACAACAGGAGGCAAAACCCCAACAGACATGTATGTGTAGTTTGTGTATTGTACGTGTCTACTAATGTCTTTCTTATTTATGTGTCGATGTGTGTGTCCTATAGTGTTGAAAGTATGGGCAAATAACTGGATAACCTCATAACAATGCTTTTAACGTGCCCCAAAGCTAATATTGTAATCTACTTATGCCTCATTTACTTCCTTTTCCTCTACTTCCTTCACTACCACTATCATGAATAACATTCAAAATCTAAATGAAAGGTGGACTGCCCACTCGTTTTTACAGAATATGTACTGTATATTCACGTTCCAGTCCCAGTGATAAAGACAAAGACATTTTAAGCCACGAAGCCGGCTGAATAGGAATCCTCATCCCCCTAAGCCACACTCCAATGCCCCTTACACCCCCTGACACTCACTAAGGCTCTGAGTCAAAGTCTTGTTCTCATAGCCACAGGAGCCTCCCACCACAAATGTGCTTTTTAAATACATAAATATTCATTGGCATCGCACATAAACCCAACCCATACGCCAGCAGAAGCAGCCATCTGCATTAACAGAACTCAAGCTGTGAGCTACGCTCCATCCACCAACCTCCTTCATACGTATATACATCAGTGGGTGACTGGGCAAAGCCAAATCCCAGCGCCCAATTCCAAAGCAACCTACACTTGGCAGGTGTGATGGTGAAAAGTGTAGCTCGACTATTGATGGAACAGTAACCCTCGGCCATATTTAGCTGTTCCACATGATCTTGGTTTTTAGTGGGTGAGTGTTACTGTTATGCTAGTGTTCTGTAATGCCTCCACACAAAAGATGTAGTTTGAAGAATATTGTGTTTTTTTAGGTTTTGTGTAATTTTTTTTGTGGAACTTCCCGCCTTGCTGCAACCTCACACTGTGTATTAGTGACACATGTCAGCAAAAAGACATATCAAAGACTGAAATGACTGGATCCAGTTAATCTCAGTTTACGATTGCCAACCAGTTGCTTTCGGAAAGTAGCGTGGAAAAAAGTTCCCCTAAATAAAAAATAGAAAGAAATTGCACTTTTTTTTTTAAGTAACTTAGTGTCATGGTGAAGACAGGCCTCTGATCTGCCTAAACTCTTAAGTAAGGATCATCCTCAGGTTTTTTTCCAGACCCTGTCACTCAGAGCTCTCTCAGCTGACAGATTTCCTTTTCAGATAAAGCCTGGGGATCTACAGCCAGATACTTTGTCACTAGAAAGCTGTTTTTTTCCCGACAGATTACATCAGCTTTGGTTTCAAACAGCCAGGAAAACAGGCACCAAGACACACACACACACACACACACACCCAAGCTGATCACAGCTTCACCTATCAGTAGCCTGCTTCAAGAAGGCATAAAGCGATGTTCGGTGAAGGGGTTAACTTTCACTGAGCCCTTGCTTCCCATTCTGGACTCTGTGTGGAATTATTTAAAGGCCTTGTATAACAGTCTACAACCGGAGCGAACATATCGAGGGTGGGAACGATGGAAGATCGGACTGTTGGATGGAGGCATGGAGGGAGGGATCAGCCACCTGCCGTGAGAGAGTAAAGCCTTCCACGTTGGTCCTATGCAGAAAACGGGGTGGGGTTGAGTTACATGATGTGGGTTGGCTCCCTGCTGTGAGGCTGCGATAGTCCACAGCCAACAGCTGGCTCCTGGGATCAGCCACAGGGATGAACCAACTCCCTGTGAAATCAGAAATGAACCAACGGCAGCACTGAGCGCGCATGCGCACGCACACACACACACACACACACACACACACACACACGAGCGTATACGTCGGTGCGAGTCAGGCTGCTTATTCTGATGCAACAACCTGGAGCTAGAATGCTCCAATGATGATAAACAAACACCATTTTGGATGGGGAGGGACGCATGGAGGGCTGGATGGAGCGAAGGAGAGAGGAAGGGAGAGAGTGTGGCAGTGCTGGGCAAATAAGACTCAGGGGCTTTTTTTTCTTCTTCTTCTTTTTTCTCCCCTCACATGAGATAGTTGCGGTTCTTTTAAAATGTGTGTTTGAAGTTGGGGCTTAGTTGAACACGAGCTGTTTGAAAAAGACTGATGCAAGAGTGGAGAAGGAGATGAGAGAGAGGCCAAAAAATAAGGAGAGGGGAAGGGGGTTGTGGGGAAGACGGAAAGGGATCCATGAGACAAATATATGGAGAGAGCATGAGGTAATTTTGCAGGACCAGAACATGGACGGAGAAAGACTGAAAGGAGGCCTCCAGTGGCACAAGGTTGCTGTTGCAGCAGAAATTCAATATGCAGCCAATATCCAATGAAGCTGACATTTAAAAACAAAAACGAATGAAGAAATTGAGGGGCAAATATGTAAGCGCGGGTGAGGAAGGGTCTCTAAAAGAGAATCATTACTATTCCGAACCGTTCTTAAAGAAACACAAAAGGCATAAGCGTGAAACATATTCTGATAACGTAAAATATTCAGTTCTTGTTAAGAAGGACTCTCATGTGGGAAGGTCAAAGATGACAAAGAGTCTTTTTTCCCCTCTACCATCCAATGCCTTTCTACTGTCAAAGACACACACACACACACACACACACACACACACACACACACACACACACACACTTCTGTGACACTTTAATCAGAGCGTGGCATGCTCTCAGTCCAGACAAAGCCCAATCAGGGCGGTGATAATTTGGCCTCTCCTTCAATCAGCAGCACCGTAATTGCATCAGTCACAATCTCCATTTCATCTTTCATCTCTGTGTCAGGGTGGCGGACAGGAGACAGAAGGACACTCTGAGGCTCAGGCCTATCATTAAAACAGACAAGCAGCAAATCCAGAGGAAGAGGCAAGGAGAACAATACAACAAATTGTTGTCGTTTCAATGAGAATCAGCCAAGTCCTCCGGAGCATGAACGCTCATGGGGGAAACTGTGCATCTTTTGCCTCTTTTCTATGTGAATATAAATGCTCTGTATGCATAGAAAAGGGCATTGTTTAGTAATTAAGTAACTGTGCTTGACAGGGAATGGCCAAAGGTAAATAAAGTTAAATTGTCTGATAAAACATGGAATAGTGGGGGTATATTTAGTCAAAAATGCCAGGTAAACTTAAGATAAAATGAGTTATACGAAAGTAATTTGTCTACAATAGACAAAAACAGTGAAGAAAAGCAAAGAAATAAAAAAAAAACATGCTGTGGTATATCAAGTTGCAGTCTTTGATTTCAAAATTGTGAGTTTTTCAAAATTGTGAGTTATTTGACGACAATAAAAAATAACGGCAATTTAATAATTCAGGAGCACTTCATAAAATAATGAGAGAGTGAGATAAGGAAGAGAGCAAGACAGAGTGATTGAAAATGAGAAATGAGTGAGTGAAGACACAAAGGAAGAAAAAGAAATGAGGAGCGATAGGTAAAGGAAAGAATTAGGACTTCTCATGACTTTGGTTATCTTTTGGCAAAATGAATCATATGTGTGTTTTGCATGTAACGTAATGCATATGTCATGTAAGATAAATTAACCTGTGAATGATTAATGGGACATTTGAAATGTTCATCCTGAACACATTGAGAGAATCTATTATATATTAAAGATCAGGGTCAACCAGAAGAAGAAGATTGACGCCCGGCCTCATAGCTATTACCAAACAAGCTACACGTTCATTTATCTACAGATAATTAGCTTGAAATGAGAAGGAGTAATTTCACTAAATGTTCCAACAAGGAATTTAGCCTGATGAGCTGCATTCAATAAGAGTCATGGCCAAAGGAAAAGGCCGTCCCACCTGGACCGGGTGAGTCCCTCGCCTTGTTTGAAGGAAATTAACAGATTTGTCAGCGGTGTGAAGGAAACGTGGAGGTGATCCGTGTGTCTCGTGCACAAAGCAGAGCTGGACACTGAAGCTTGGGCGGTAAAAACTCTCGGATCGACTGCGGTGGCATTCGTGTCGAATTCACATACATGGTCTCAAACGCACAAATACAGACACGCAAAGTGCGTCTCTTCGTTCCTGTCCACAAGCTCGCGGAAAATGAAATCAGCTGTGAAAAGCGGAATATCGTGAAATTGGCAAATTTATTTATGAAAATCAGGGTTTTTTATTTCACAATACCCATGAGCTGAATGAAAAAAACAAAACGATGGAGTGTTTTGGTTTCATTTACGGGTACGTCGGCACTTTTCTCTCCTCCTCGCACACACAAACACAGCTAGCGTAGTTCACGCTACTCGATCCCTAATTTTTCCACTCGTCGATCGTTTTTGGAGCTTCCCAACAAAAGCCCAAGATCTGAGGCAAATTGAGGTTGGCTCAGCGCATCACCTGACACCTAGCAGGCTAAATATCTGCTACAGCCAATGAGGGCACAAGACACGGGTTGGTGGGAAACTCTGGGAATGAAAATTATTTGCCTGTTAGTCATCTGTTAGTCATCCAAGAAATGTAGGAATTTAGCACCAAAAGCTAAATTTTCGGGCGCTGTATTGTACAAAAGGATGGAGAGTTTTTTTTTTTTTTTTTATAACTGTATTGAATCAGTTTCTTTTATAGAATCGTTGAAATTGCTATTCATCCCCCACATGATTAGACACTTTTTATGATGAAAAAAACACGCTTGAAACGCAAAAGACTGAATTCCCCTGAAAAAAATAACGGAAAACAAGGAATTTGGGGAAAACATTTTGATCTAATCTGTAAAAAATAATTAAACAGATGTTATATTACCCTGGATCAATGATGGGCAGCAAAGATAAAAGCAGACAGAAGGATCAATTTAGATGATCTATGAAAGTTATCAGTAATGACATTTATGAATATTTTATGAAAGGTAGAGAATGTCATCATACATTTTTATATAAGGAAATGAGACAGGAATAAAAAACAAACAGCATTAAATATTGAACGTGGCCCCCATGTCAAAAGGATTGTGTCCAGAATAATGGGTGAGTTAACAGGGAAGAGGGGGCGGGATGAAAAGAGAAGGAAATCTCTGCTTCTTTGTAGAGATGGAAAGGTCGAGCCAGTGTGTCTAACGACCATTAACGAAGAGGCCAGGGATCACATTGGTGGACAGGAGAGTGTGTGTGTGTGTGTGTGTGTGTGTGTTTGTATATTTGTGTTCATGGGTTCCTAAAAAGTAAAAAGCCCTCATCATTTATTCATTTATTGATTTGATCTGTCCCTGTGTTGTTCATGTTGTTGTACTGCATTCAAAATAAACGCCAGCAACATGTTTTACATTCAATATGCCTCGTCCTGGCTTTCGCATGCCTTTGCTGCAGTTTCATGGACCACAAGAGGAGCCAGTCGGGACTGTGCGGCTCAAACAGCTGGGATACACTCAACCACACGGGCGCCAGGGACACCTGATCCATCACTTCAGACTACACTACACTGACTGAGTACTTCTACTGTCTCATCTGTGTGCGCTTCAATTGGAGCAATTACTGCATGCATAGTGTACTTCCTCTTTAGAGAAAGCCTATATACTCTTTCCCCCCAAAAAATCTAGTACCACTCGTGCTCGGGGCATTCCAAATTCTTCTCCCCACCTTGCGCTCACCTCCTTCGATCCGTGTTTACATGACAGTGAGTGGACCAGCGTGTATCCTCCCGTGTACCCCCGCCGTGTCGGGTGAGGTCTATAAAAAGAACAGCCGATCCCCGGGAGAGACGGCCCGGCAAAAGTAGAAATAAAGAGAAGTTGCTCATTTTCATTGGGATGGCACGCAAGCAAAGAAGGTGATATGCACTATAAATACAGGTATGGAGGCTGACGTTTTTTACTTCAGACCATAGTCAAAGTGCAGCAGCCGAGGTAGCACGCACTGATGTCCTTGCCTGAGTTAGTGTATATCACTTTAAAGAGGCTATATTTTGCCGTTTAGCGCTGACGGGGGCAGATTTGGTGGACAGGAGAGGCATGGAACATCTGGATAGCGTTTAGGCTGTTTATAAAGACAGGAAGTCCTCTCTGACCTGTTTTTCACACTTCATTTAATGCCATGGATTGATGTCAAATCCCTCCGTGTGTCCGTGCAGTGTGTGTGTGTGTGTGTGTGTGTGTGTGTGTAATTTGTGTATATGCAGACTAGGCTTGGACACACATTACCATAAGGAGAAAAAGGCTGCCATGATATAATTCACACATATGCCCACACACACACACACACACACACACACACACACACACACACACACACACACACACACACACACACACACACACACACACACACGAAAAGCTCCACATTTTAACTACACTTGACATCCCACAACTTAACATTACCGGGCAGCCTAATTATTGTCCACACGCATGCGGCTCCGAAGGAGTGTGCGGCTTTGGAGTGTCTTTCCTTCTGCCAGTGACAGTCGGTTTGTCAGGGGCCAGGCAGAAGAATAGCATGTGGCCAGGGGGGGGAGGTGATTAGCATTCACATGGCACCTGTTGCCAGCCAGTGTGCCCATGCAGGCTACAGATAATTACAGTGATTTTGTGGAGGAGAGGAGTGCAGGGGTAATTGTAGTCTTGGCAGAGCAAAGAGAGAGGAGAGAAAGAAGGACAGCACTTTCACTATCTCACGCCACAGAGCTGTTGACAAACACGCCTGTGTGCACACACACACACACACACACACACACACACACACACACACACACACACACACACAGTTATAATACTTTCTAAAGCTGACGGCCATGCACACACGCAAGCAGGCAGGCAGGCATACAGACAGATACACAAAAACCATAATTAAGCTTCGGTTGCCATAGCAACACCTTGCAGGACGGATGATGGTGTTAGGCCAAAGCGGCGCAAACATTTAGAATGGTAATCAGACGACCTAATGGCACTGATGTCTGCGGGGCTGCTGTTAGTAGACCTGCCAGGACTCTCAGCTCTCCGCCATAGGTCTGCTTTAATAAAAAATAAAAAAAAACCTCAGCCATAAAACACTTGCCTCTGCTCACTCACTCACTTAGCAGGCCTGTTGTGCCATCACTTCAGCCATTACAAATTATGTTATTTAGTAAACGTCTGCCGCGACACCCGAGGGATGGCAGCGGGGGTGGGAGTAGGGGTGGATGGAGGGGACCTATAATATTACATAAAGCGTTAGCACGGTGTAAAGCTTCAATGATTGGTGTTACGGTTTTCATTACACAAAATGAGTAATTGCTTGTCATTTGGAGCTGGCATATCCCACAATCATCCTCACTTCTGTGCCATCAATCAAGCGTTTAAGTGCTGATGACTCGGCTCACATTTAAAGCAGGGCAGCCGAGCCACAATGCACTGGGGAAACTCATTGTTTGCTTCGTTACTCCTCAGAGCTCAGCCGCTATGCGCGCGTGCGCGTGTGTGTGTGTGTGTGTGTGTGTGTGTTGTTGTGTTTGTACAGTATGTGTGTCTTTTGTCAGTGCGTATGTAGTTGTGCGAAGAGGAGAAATAAGATCGGGATGTGGTCTTGCCTCCCTAAGTAGCACTTCATTCCTCAGTCCAAAATATGTCAGGCAGTGCTTTGAAGAAGCTCACAGAGCATTTCTTAGGGCAAAGACAATGAACTCTACTGTAAACTCAGAGTGCACCATTAATATGTTTGTGTGTGTGTGTGTGCGTGTGTGTGTGTGTGTGTGTGTGTGTGTGTGTGTGTGTGTGTGTGTGTGTGTTTCTGCATGCAAAAAAGCAGATGAATACTAGCTAGGACTAACTTTAAAATTTAATAAGGTCCTCGTTGACTCTAAAGTAGGGCGATTCTCTCTCTCTCTCACTCACTCACACTCACACACACACACACACACACACACACACGCAGTAACACTCACAGACCGACGCACTCCATTTTGGATGATGCTGCTGGAGTGGGGCCACAAATTTGCCCCATCTGTACCAACACAGCTCAGTGATCCGGGAGTTGTGGTGAGTTACCGTTGCTTATACCCCTGCTCATGACCACCAGGATATGGTGGGGAAACAGTCACACTCCCTTCTCCCCACACACACACACACACACACACACACACACACACACACACACACACACACACATATACACACTCACTCTCTCTTCCCCCCCCCCAATCTGCAGGAGAGCTGCAGAGGGCAGAGTGGGACATGAGATGAGAAGACGGGTGGGGTTGGTGGAGGGAGGGAGGACAAGAAGCACACCACGCCAGTCAACCAAATGATTTGCTCAGTAAAGTAAAACTCAAGTGGAACAACAGCTAACTCTCCAGTCGAGCCGGAGCCGTCGTCTCTCTTTCTCCCCCCCCCTAACCTCTCATCTCCCTCCCTCAACCCCCTTTTTGCTCCCGATTCCCACCAAATCTCAAGCTTGGTTTGACAGCAATAAAGAGCGCTGCTCAGGCAGAGAGAGCTGGTAATATACTTTTTTCATACAGATAATTTTGGACTGAGATACAGCCAGAAGGCAGAAGATGAATATAGTGTACAAAACGATGACAAGGAATGAGTCACAAACTACAGAGAAAGACCAAGATAGATGGATAACAAGGGACTTACACAACCGAACATGACATATTTTAAGACAGTATTAGTACTAAGTTATAAACATGTGATTTAGTACTCTATACTATTGCATATAAACAACCATCACTCACACTCTGAAAAAAAAAAGACCATGTATTCTGGATGTAGCTCAACTGCAGCTATGTCTTTCGCAGCAAGCAGCTCAGTCAGCATCTCTGCTTTGTTGTGCAGTGTGCAAGCTGCTCCTTCTTGTTTATCCACTATGCACTCGCACCATGTTGAGAGATGTCTGCAAAAGTTACTCTCCTGCTGTAAGAACGTCGGATTATCGGGCAGACGGACGGGCAGCATGAAACTGAGCTCGAGCCCAGGGCCGGGGCAAAGTAAACAGGTATTCATAGCCAGTACACGGCCAAAGCTGAGGCAGAGCGAGATCAATAGCTTAATGGAATGAGCCTGGCTTTGAAACATGACTGCCAATCATATTTACTGAAGGCTGTTCATGTTTGCCATAGAACCTGACTCAATATTTAAAAGCTAGACAGAGAAACTTGTGCGAGCCGACAACAGGAAGCGCAAAGTCTCCACTGCTGCTTTAACACATCGGCGGCTGTCTGCAGTCGTTTACCACTGAAGGAATAGAAACAACATATAAGGACACATTAGGTCTGCAGACACGTCCAAGGCTGTTTCACTTGTTATGCGATGTCATGTCTTATCTAATGTACCCACAACACGGTTCGCCTCAGACTTAATTTGATATATAGTCCCACTGAGGCCTTTATAGCAGGACCACCATCAACAACATCGTTCCGACTATAATGATCGTATGCATGTGAACATAAATCTTTGTCTGCGTATCTGCATTGAAATGTCAGCTATGTCTTGATTAATAATGTCGGATGTGTTTGACCCCGCCTGACAAAGCCACAAAGTTTTACATCTTTCCGGTTAGTGTGAGGTTTTCCACTTATTTGCATTGGTGTGAACAAAAGGTGGTAATCAATGAATAAGCTCCTGCACTGCAGCCTCTAAGCCTGTGAAAGCAGCCTGCAAGCAGAGAGTAAATCTCCCCCTTAGCCTGGACGGAAAGTAGCAGAGAGGTGACACACCAAGATACCAATACTGTACACCGATATAAATATATCTCTCCACACACACACACACACACACACACACACACACACACACACACACACACACACACACACACACACACACACACACACACACACACACACACACACACACACACATATCCACAAAAAGCCAAGCTCACCACAGGGATGGCGGGTGCGGCAAGCGATTAAGGGCATGGAACAGATGCCCACCTGCTCCCCCTGAACCTGGCCATGCCTCGGCTATGCCAGGGTGCCCAGGGTTGCCCCTGGGTGCCTTAATACACTGTTTCCATCTGTTGCCTGGAAAGTGAAGGGCAGAGATGTCCAAGTGCACAGGCATTACCCCCCCCCCCCTTCCTTTTCTCTCGCCCTACATGTATCCCTCTCTCATTCCCTCTCTCAGCCTGCCATCTCTGTTGCTTCCACCTACCAGTCTGCTGTGAGAGGGAAATTGTGCATTATTGAAATAACACAATGTCTAACTCTTCCCTTGAAACCATCACACCAACTAAGCAGAGTCTCCAGGTTTCAGCTGACAGACCAGTTCTGTACATTTAGCATAATGATGACATGAAGGCAGGGAGGGGAAAGATGAAGAAATCTGCCCGGCATGTCTTCTTTGGTTTAGCTCAATCTCCTCAGTTATCAAAGATAGGCACGTATTTGTACACTGAACAAAACAGCAGCAAGAAAGGTCTGCCCATGTGAAGAGGGCAGTGTCTTTACTGGTAGGATATAAAACATTAATAACTACATATAGTGTACTGAACTGCCTGTCCGTCAAATAATAGTGGTTCTGGATTTTTTTTCTTTCTCTCCTTTACTGCAGTTGTAAATGATTATTATCAGCACAAAGCCTGCATTTATTCTAATTACCTTGTAAATAAACTTGCTTGTCATTACTTTTCAAACCAATTACAGGCTGCCTAATGGAAGCGCTTAATTAGCAGACACTCTACCAGAAAAAAAAGGAGACAGGGGGGAAGAAAGGGAATGAATAGGGTAAAAAAAAAAAGGAAAAATGCTGGTGGGGGGAGGACTGCATTCACTGTGTAATTATACAGTCATCAGATGTTTTTTTTTTTCATCTCCTCTGCTGTTTTGCAACGGCGCCACAATAGAGGTTGGACCTCTCTTTCCCCTCTCTGTCGGTTAAGCGGGCAGCTGACAATGGAGCACTCGGCAGGCGGTGACCCGGACCCCCTAATAGTGCTGTGGCAGCCGCGGCCCTCACAGCGGGAGGACAGGAAACAGCAGAACGCTGCATGTTAGCCAGCCCACCCGCCCCCGCTGCCACCCCACGCCTCCTTTAAACTGCAAGCCCCATATATCTCCAACACACCACCCTCATCACCTCTATTCACTGTGATGCAATCCCTGCAACTAAAGACGTCTTTCTCCTGCATAATAACGTCATCAATGTCATCCATCTGAAGACAAGTCCTGCCTTGGTTGAGTTAGGTATAGCAGCGTCAGCCTGTTTCCATTCTACTGTATTATTAGTTAAACAATTGGGATTGGGACTTTATTTCTTTGTTCTCCAAGAACCTATGAAAAAACTGCTTGACATTATACAAGGCAAAATAAATAAAAAACAGAATTGTTTTCGCCGACATGGATACTGCCATGTTTGGGATAATGGCAGGCCTTTCTATTGACTGTCAGTGCTAGTCACCATTATCATAATTAGAGTCCATTTTCCTTGACAGAGAGCTTTGGGAAAGGGGAATGCCCCTCTGTCATTAGCAGAAAAATGTTCCAGCCCTAGTAACTGCCTCCTGAAAGGGTCGTGACTAAGTGGCAGAGGGAACAAATGTCCAGTATATCCATATTATCCCTGCTCTAATGAATAAAGCAGAAGGCAGTATCAATATAATCTATACAGAAGAAAACGGGACTATGGCACTACAATCTTTACTGTTGGTGAGCCAGAAAATGGTGGACTCAAAATCGTGCATGCCGCTGTTAACTGTGACATGTATTCCCCCATTACATCCTAAAAGATGGCCAGACTAAGTGTGAAACGCATTAAGGAAGAAACAGGGAAACAGCTGTAACTATCTCTAAGCTGACAGGAGTGCTGGTCTATTCCACGGAGGGGGCGGGGGGGAATGTTTTTTCTGTGATGCTGTTATCAGCCACAGTCCATCTGACTGGGGAGGGTTGGGAGGGAGGGAGGGAGAGAGAGAGAGAGGGGGGTGTGATTATGGCCATGTTAAGACCTGAGAGAGAGAGATCTGTACCCACAGAGATTAGACACTCGTCATTCACAGAAAGGTAGGGATGGGAGGATAGAGGGATGATGGGTGGAGGCATGGCGACGGAGGTGGCAGCCGTGTTATACTGGTGTTTGGGGTTTAATATAAGAAATCTGCCAGCATAATTGCGTTTCTGCCCTTATCCTCGGCTGCATCATGCCTCGTTTGGCGACAGTTTCGGGTGCCTTATCTGCTGCCATTCTCTCCCTATCCGGACCCAATCAAATTTGCTCCGGCTAGCTAGGGACAGGCAGCGGAGGGCGGAATACAGCAATGATAACGGGAGGTGGGGGGCTTGTATTTTTTTATGTGTGAGGGGATTTTTTTTTCTAATTCGAAATGAACAGTTTGCTTGGCATGCTTATCTTGCTTTCATTAGTGGGCTGTCATACTGTGAAGGCAGCCACAGAGTAAGGCAGGAGTGCAGGCGGCCAGGGGAGAGAGGAAACGGGCAGACAGGCTGTTAGAGGAGGAGAGAGTCACGCCGAAAAGAAGGAAAGACAGACACGAAGACAGGGGACGATAGACACGATAACGTCAGGGTGCATTCTCTGGACAAGAACGTTGGAACAGCAACATGTCAAGAATAACTCACAAATGGATTGCTACACTAACTTATTAAAGGTTGATATAGGAATTTAATCTATATTTGTGAATGTGCCTACAGCGAGCATAATTACAGCAAGTACTGTACAGTAGGTCAAAGTAAAGCCAGAAAGTTGATTGCTTGCATTTCTTGCCCCGTCTGACATCTTTTTATTTCGCTGTGCTCAGCAAAATCACTTGGGTAGTAGAACGTTATTACTATAACCAATATCACGCTGGTTGTATTAAACCGGAATGTGCCCTTTAAGTCTCACATTATAGTACAGTAATTGTATTTACTGTAGTGTGGTAACGGACCAATGTCGATCCGTGATCCGTACGGAATAATTACACAGTTTAATGTTAACCATCAGTGTAAAATAAAGTTTCTGACGATCGTTATCCAGCAATATTCAGTAAAATATACGATCAGGACATCGACAAAGCATTCATGCTTTTCTCGTCGCCGATCTCTGATAATGTTCCATTGTAAACAACATGACAAAAGGAGAGCTCGTAAACGAATGAAGGTTACGTCCGATTACATTATGATGCGTTCAGGCTCTGTTCAGGGAAGGTAAATTATAAACCTTATCATGATGTGTTCACATGTAATCTCGTAAACTGTGGTGTTGATGAGGAACTTGAATAAATCCAGTTGTTTGAAGGAGATGTTTTCACAGCAACATAATTAGATATTAGGGATGAATTATGCGTTGTTGACAACACCTCTAAGCAGCTTATAATGCATCGTTAAAACTAATATTGACTAAGATTTGTTGTAATCCATAAAATTACAATCTTTTATTTCGTAATCACTTGAATCGTGTCTTTTTATGAAGAAAAAAAACATTAGAGATGACTATAACTAAAGGTTAACGTATAACATTTTGAATTTTGTATGGTTTACTATGACTTATGAGCGGATGAAATATGTTTTGGCCTTGTAGACCAGCTGCTATAATCCAACAACAAAAGGATCTGTATCTGCCAATATGAATCATCGATTAGTAAAAGTGGCAAAAAAAAAAAAAAAAAAAAAAAAACATGATGAGGGAGCTCTAAAAGTTATATTTGCTCCCTTTTTTTCTTTTGTGCTGATCGGATCCGCGACTCTGATCCAAACCGTGAGTTTCATGATCCGCTGCACCACAAATCTACAGTATTTGAGGCAAGCGTCAATCCCTGTGATGCCGGTTGTCCATTAACAGGCATAATATGATGTATCAGCCACCTACTAGGCTCCTGGAGCAGCACGTACCCATGCACCCACACAACACATGCGCGCACACACGTACACGCATGCTTTACAACCGTGCTATTGTGTAGGAGGCCTGCAAGCTGCCTGCATGTGCAGTTTCCATTTTCAAATGTATTCTTCCTTGGACCATAAAAAATTGTCTCCGCCATGCTCAAAATATTCCCTGCCATATTCATTGCATTAGTCACGGCCCCCGTCTGAAAGAGAGAGATGAGGAAACCACATAGGGTGGCAATGTAAATGCTGCATGTACTGCATGACTGTGTGCGTTTGTGACGACTGGCAAAGTGTGTGAAATGCTCATGTGCACGGGGGTGTCACTCTGCTGCCGTACAGAACAGGCAATTCTGTTCTCATTGTTTGGTTGAATAATTCATTTGAGGGTGAATGAGGGAAAAAGCCTTATGAATAGGAAAATTAAATCAACACACATTGATACATTCCGAAGTTAGAGAGAAGCCCTCGGGGCACAGAGATAGGTTTGAGTTTTAAGGTTTAATTTGTGCTAAAGAAATACAAAATACAATTACACTGGCCTTGGAAGAAGAAGAAAAATTAATAAAACTGTGTGCTCTCAGATGTGCAGTAAAGTAAGCGAACGTGTTCAGCAGTCTTGGGTGAATCCCCCGTCATCGGGACCTGAGCTCGGATGATTGCAAATGAAAAGTTGATGTTTGTGTACATGGTTTAATTACAAAATAAATTGATTTCTGTCTGGATCAGATTATCGCCTTCTGGATTAATTTACCTTGAAGGAATATTTTACAGGAATACCATGTCATATAGAAGCAGATAGAAGTCATGTTTGAGAATAACAACATTTTCTTTAATTGCAAAATGGTGTGCGCGGTGAAGTCACTCTGACTTTACCTTCAAGTGTAACGTGTATATGCCATGGCACTAGCTTGGAAGACAGGCTGTAAACAGTAGTAGAAAAACCTTAAACATCTCATTAATTTCATAGTTCTCCAAGCGAAATAGTGTGCAAGTTGATGCAAGAGCTGCTCTACAAATAGAAAAGGGGAGAAAGAAAAATGTGCATTGCATGTTATCAACAGAGTGTCAGGGGGCAAATTCATCATAGATTACAGAATGAATTCAAATGAGCTGAAATGAGCATGACGCACATTTTTGTTCCTAGCCTGAAGTTTGTCTATATTTGGGCATGAGATCATTTAATAATGCAATCACGTTATGCAGTTGCACTTCAAAGTATTTACTGACTCACAGCCTGGGGTTAGGATTTAAATTCTGAATAAACGTGTTTATGGATGAGGCAGGTAGCGGAGGATCTAATCTGACAGATTGGAACAGAAGAGAAGAATGTATACTTGAACCAGGTGAGGGTTAGCGTAGACCCACAAGGCATCAATCTCCATGACAGAGCAAGACCGACAGATGGAAAGCAAGTGAGGGCCGGGATGGAGAGAGTAACTAAAGAGAGACTGATGGATGGGGAAAAAGTGCGAGCGAATTGAGAGTGAAGGCAAATGTAAAAAGGAGATGAGGGCTGACTGGATCAATAGAGAAGTGTTGCCATGGCAACAGGTCATTGAGAACCATCATTGTCATGTTTGTTCTCCTCTCATTTTTTTGGACACCATGTTCACAATAAATAACGCTAAAAAAAAGAATGATAAAATGAGGAGTGTCGTTTTCAAAAACCAAAATGGATGCTAGAACGAAAGCTGGAGCCTCGGAGCCTGAAGTGACATTGCAGACCTTTATTTGAGAATGTTTGGAGCCGTTGTCGGGTAATAATGTGTCGAGGCTTGAAGTGGGGATAGCTGATGAGAAGTGAAAAGGTGGACGGATTAGAGTGAACAATGTCCAATCAGACCAAAGGGACCTCGCTGGTTTTAAGGGAAATATCTAAATGCAGCAATCATGCCTCCGCCATCGACAGCTCCACCAGAGGTAAACAAAGAGCACCAACGCGTCTCGTATCATCAAATTTGATCAGATGTTGCTCAAGTTGCAGGTGTGAAGAAATTGAATATTCACTTTAGATTGCTCCCAACTGATGGCATGAAATATTCATTGTGTTATTCAATGCCATCACATTGCTAGACAACAGCATGGGTCCACGTTTTCTTCCCGTCATTCACATACGTTCACATTTCCAGCTGTGAAATAGTCCATTTCTGCAGAGTCTCTCCGACCATATTTCTAGCTAGTTCGCGTTTTGTCCGTTCATGTGGTGCATCAGTCTAGCTTTTTTCTAGCATGAGCTTTAAAATAGCTTCACCGGTTGCTCGGCTACATTGATCCATCACAAAACAAAGAAAACTAACGGAAGGTATTTCTGCCGGTGACATTTGCTTTAAAATCAAAACCTGTAATCTTGCGCTTGCATCTTCCCTCTGGCCCGCCGTGCCGTTAAGCCTCAGCCTCCTCCACTTTTCAAAAGCCGACTCCTGAGGCGAAGCTGCCGGCGAAGGAGTTGGCGTCATTTTCATTCATTCATTACGTGAACTACAAAAGCGCAATGCATCGCAACATAGATCCAAATAATCGATGATCCAATTTGTTGCCAACTGTTTTAATAACAATTTTAATCAGTTTGATTAATTAGTTGTTGCAGCCCCATCTAAAAACCAATTGCATGTTCCAAAAAAATAAAATGCCTGGCATATAAGGCCTCCAGGACCTTCACTTCTAAACATTACTACCCCAGGTTCTGCTTTTGGCTGAGGGTAGGGACTCAGCAACACCTACTGTAGTTATTAGCTGCTAGAATTCATTCTGAGGGTAGGTTGTGTGCAGCTGATGCCCTAATCGCCTTGAATCTATGCGATCCATTTTTCAGCTGGAGAGAAGCTGCCGTCTTCCCTGGGCCCAGATGGTGTCATTACTGTGGTAAGGCTGAGTGATTATACACCGCTCACACTGGGAGAAACAATGGTAGAGAGTTCTATAGGCATCTTTCATGACACACACTCCCTCCCTCTCTTTCACACTCATCTCCTCTCGTTTCTCACTCTCTCGATTCTTTCTAGTTCGCTCCATCATCTTTTTTTCTTCCCCTTTTTTTCTTTACCTCCATTTCTGCATTTCTTTTCTCCAGTTTTATGACTTTCATTATTGCTTTCTTTAAGGGATAGACACATATTACAGAGAAGTTTAAATGCTTATATGGGTTCACACAAACAAATATGAACTTGTCCACACACACACACACACACACTCGCAGCCCAATCATCAAATCAGTGGAAGGTTGAGATAGGGGCAGCTGACTGGAAGCCGACAGGGTGGCATGGTCACAGCGCATCAGCTGGAGCTTTTGTTGCCAGGCAATCTTGTCAATCCTAGCTGGCAAGGAGAGAGCTGTGAGCGAAGTAATCTCAAAGACAAAGGTCAACAAGTTGAGAGAGTGACGGAGAGAGCCGTGACACACCTGTCACACCTCTGACAGACCAGGAGTCAAGATGGAGGGGGTGAGAGGACAGGGAAGGAGAGAGGACAGGGGTGAGGGAGGGAGGGAGGGAGGGAGGGAGGGAGGGAGGATGAGTAGAGGAGAGAAAGGTATAGTGCAGCGATGGAAAACATTACCAAGCCTCCCCAATAATGTATGAAACAAAATGAAGAGATAAAGGGAAGCAAAGGCAGCCAGTGGTTTGTAACACAAAGGAATGGAGTGAAGAGTGGGCTGGAGCTGCAGTCTGTGATCCACTGGGAATTGGGGAGTGGGGAATTGAGGAGAGAGGGAGGAGGGTCAGATTTTGTTATTTTTCCCTTTCATGGTCTATTTGGTTTGCCAGACCATGCAGCTTAAATACCCTCCCTCCCTCCATCCATCCCTTCCCAACAGCAGTGCAAATTCATGTTTGAGGCCAAAACACCCGCTCACACAGAGTACATACAGTGTCACACGGGTAAACACACACACACACACACACACACACACAGATAGGCAGTCATACGATGTGCACATATCAACGACAACAGCAGACGTGGATATTTTATGCTTCAGAGTATTACAAGATATCTAAATTATTGATAAAACAGGAGTTATGCTTAGCATGTCCTGAGTGGTTTGGAACATGCTTTCTCACACACACACACACACACACACACACACACACACACACACACTATCATTCCAGTGAGTACACACATTCCCAGTTTTCCTTCTAAGCCATTTAATCCCTCATCGACCCACTCGCTTCCTGAGACTCTCTGTCGCACATATACTGTACATCCAAATAGTTTCTTTTCGGGTGAGCAATACACACTCCTCTTCCCTCTTCTTTCTGCTTATCTCTAATGCCTTCTCCCTTTCACAATAGTCTTGGTTATTTTGCCAGTCAAACAGGACCCTCTGTTCTGTTTCTCCCGCCCTTGACGCTCTCCCTCTAATGTGTGTTGTCTGTATTTTCTTTGTCCTTCTCTCAGTGTTCCAGTCTATTTTTTGTATGTCTCGTCCATCCCCTCTCTCTCTGTCCCTTTTACCTCTTGCGATGACAGAGAGCCTTCCTCATCTCCAGCAGAACACAGTTCCCTAGCAGCAGCATCTGCTTATATAACTCAGCTCCTGTTTGCTCGTGGTATCCCTCATTTCTCTCCTTTGTTGTTCTTTGTCTCATACCTCCCTGTCTCAGTTGTTCCTACCCGCCATACACTCCGCATTCTTCCACACCTGTTTCCTTTGCACCTTCTCATTTTAACGTCTTTTCGTATTAAAGTTGTCTCTTTCCCTCCAACACATCTCTTTGCTTTGCTCCCCCGCTTATCCGCCCCCACCCATTTCCTGTCTGCACTCATTTTCATTCTCTCTTGTTCATCTTCACTCTTGCTCCGCTCCTTTTCCTTTTCTTTCTGTCTTTTTCACCCCTCCCTCTCTCACACGCTCTCCTCTCTCACACCTCTTTCAGCATGTTGAGAGATGGAAATCACACAATGCCGGTGAGGAGAAGGGGGGGGTGGAGGAGTGCCATTTCTACATAGTATTCACACTTCCTCTGGTGAGGACGTGAGAGAGCCCTGCAATGCTGGGGGGCGGGGGGGGCGGGGAGGGGGTATTTGTCACAGACGCACAACTGAAGGTTATTCGGCTGCCACCACTACACACCGATGAAACTCCATAACATTCATGACAAATAAAATTGTGTTGGAGCTATTGACAAACTAGTTTTGACTCCTTGAAATCCAAAGTTTCACTCATTTGGCGCCAGCCGGGGAGACGTATTGTTGAGCAGTCGGCACCTCTGCGTGTCTGCATGTAGCGACAAAGTGCCTAGACCTCTCATAAGGATGTGAGAAGCGGCACAGGGGGAGGATGTGGAGAGAGAGAGAGAGAGAGAGAGAAAGAGAGAGAGAGGGGAAGAGAATTGGTAATGCACTCCTCCAGCATACAGCGAGCCGCATGGAGGAGCCAGATAAGACACCCTGGCCCCTGCTCTGACTGCTGGAGTAAAGCCTCTCCACCGACGCGAGCGATGACTGCAAGGCTTTGGCCGACGCTTCGCTCTATCCATCTATAGCCCAGTGATGCCTCTATTACAATGGCTGCCCCACAGCTACGTGGGCCCGCGCCAGCTGCACAGGATTATAATTAGAGGAACCATGAAGTGCCCTGGACACTGGCAATTGATCTGACTGACAGGCCAATATTTCCACCAGGGAAATAAACCTTGGTTTGCCACTGAGACAAAAGTGGGAATGGGGGTTGGGAGTGGGAGTGCTGTGGGCGTAGGGTGAGAGACGGTGGGAAGTGAAATGGCAACAGTCTCGAGGGGGGGGATTTGGGAATATTTTTTCCCGATTCTCACTTTAGGTTTCTAACACAAAATGGAAAGCTGATCAAGTGCATATGAGCATGGCTGTGCACAACGGTGAGTGTGTGTGTGCATCATTGAGACGCCTATTCACTTTAAATTCATGCAACACCCTCCTCTTGCATTTTTGCGACACCAAGTCACTTGTGCGCTTAATGTCGATCCTTGACAAGGGGTCTTCCAGCACATTGGCAAGCAGGCACAGCTTCAACTGAGGAGGTGAACTACATTAACAATGTCAAACCCATCTGCTTTTCCATCTCTCAAAAAGCAATATGTTGTGTGGTGACAGTTTATGGTAAGACGGAGTGCTGTTTTGAGCAAATCCAGGTCAGCCTGACAAATACACGGGTTTGTGTAGACATTTTGGGGTTGTTCTAATGTTTGCTTCTGTTGTTTCTGCTGAGGCTCTGGGGAGGCTTTTAGCTTGACAGCATCACTACAGTTCCCACAAGTCTGCTGCTAGGTCACATGCCCAGAGAGAGAGACAGAGAGAGACAGCTGGGGTATGAAGTCAGAAAGAGAGAGCCCAACAAAAATGGAGGATGATGACGACAGATTTTGAGGCTGTGAAATGTTATGTGGATACACATCGGTCGTTTTATACACTGAATATGCGTATATGCACTTCAGAAATATACTCACTCCGGGTCGAGCATACAGTTCCCACGCACAGACAGGTGTGAGTTTCTGTTAGTTCACAGCCATCTACACATTTTTTATTTTTGTCATATCCCTTTTGCCTGTATTAAGCCAGATGGTACTGTAGAAGCTGCTTTTTTTTTTAAATGGAAGCCTCTTTTATTAGCACACATACACTATGGTACATATCAAACAGATTTTTTTATATGGCAACCCACTCGTGTTTTTTTCACTCGACGCAGTCTTTATGTTCTGTGCAACGCGTCATTAAAATTTGAATAATAAAAAAGCTTTTATCGTTTCAATAACACAGTGTCTGAATTTCACTGGGACAAAGCAAAAATGTACGATGGAAATAGTCATATTATCAACAGACAAAAAAAATGAAATACTGAAGGGAAAACAGAATAAAGTAATGCATTTTAACATTTCAGTTTTGTATTTTGCTTCTTTTTTTTCCAGATACATACTCAGTACTACCACGTTGACAGAAAAACATGAGCAATTCAATTTGAATTGATTTCAACTGTTCTCAGTCAATATTGCATTGCAACAGATACGACAGCCTAAAATTCAGTAAATTCTGCCACTCAGCCAGATCCGTGTGCTATATAAACATTGAAATATGATAATTGTTTTAAATAGCGAGAGGATAAGAAAGATTGTTTACAGGAATTGGTAGGATTGGGCTGACCTACCCTTTGGAGTCAAACCTCCCCTTTAAGTCTGATGTGCATACAAACTGATGTAATTTATTGTGTAATAGCAGCAAATATTCAGATCATAGTTTTCAATATTTAAATTTTAATCATTAACAGAAATCACTGATACTGTGTTTGAATCTCTTCTGTTACAAATTGAGTTGAACGTGACAAATGTTGCATTTTCTTTTGATATATGTATTTATAACACTGTGCAGCTTTTAACCAGCATCCCAGATTTTGACTGGACTTGACTGCAGCATAAACTACTTTCTGCACGGATCTTACTAACTAGGAGAGGCTGTGGTTGGGCACATAACACAGGATAGAAGAAGAAATATTCGGATTTTCCTGCTTTATGGCTTTTTTTGTTTTGTGCAATTTCCTTTTTGCTCTACTTTTTACTTTGTCCCGTGATCATAACTTATTCTTCCTCTCTTACCACATAGACTTCCCTCATCCCACATTTATTTCACTATTTTTCTCTCTCGTTCTCGCATGCCTCTGCTGCTCCTGTAGCATCAAGGCTATTCAAAGCAGGCACCCAGTGAGGGCGTCATGTGTCATCTGCCAGGGTGACAGTAATGCACTATATCGTTTCATCTTCAAGCAATGCCTACATTATCAGTGTATGAGACGTATGGAAAGACAATATTAATGGGCTCTTTCTCCCGTGTGAAATGAAAGAGGCCTCAGCAAAACAAACAATCTGCTCTTTCTTCTCAAGGAAACTGAGCAGGTATATCAAAGGAGAGTAAAAAATGACCACTATGTGTGCCGTTTGTCTCTGCCGGGTCATAAGAGGGATGGCTTTCTCCAGCTAGAGCAGAGCGAGCCAGGCTGCTCACAGTCTCACAGCTATGCTTTACACGAGCGGGACCCACTGTTGAAATGTGACTGTGCAGCATGGAGCCATGAATGAGCACTGACACCGTATAAGATGATAAAGCTTAGAGTAATGCTCCGCAAGTATCAAAACGCTCAAGTAAAGCAGTGTGTGATGCTGACAATGCAGAATATTAATAAGATAAGTAATAAAATCAATTGGATTCCAAGATTTTGTGTTACAGTGCATTGAATCATCATACAGTATATCACCAGTGTCAGCATTATGCATTGCCCTCTCAGTCAGAATCCATATCCACTCAAGAGTCAATTTTTAGTGGTATTAGAGTACAAAGCATTTAAAGAGTATGAACATACTAAAAGGTAGTGACATTTCCACCACAACGCTTGTGCATGTAGCAACTGGCTGAGTAGAGCTCGGGGTGTATTTGTCAGGAACAGGGCATGACTATAAAGGACAGAGCTGTCTCTCTGCATTAAAACAAAATGTACTAGAATAAGGGGCTTTCCATGTGAATGAGTGGGCGCAAAGTGATTATATTTCTCATGCGATGTGGTGGATTGAGGAGTAAAAGTAAAACAAAAAAAGGGTTCAGGAGGTGAATGAGAAGAGAAAAAAAGATGGATTAAAAATGATGGCATGGAACCCTTTTGGCTCATTATAAAGCATAAGCTTAATCGGACACCAAAACGGTAATTTCATAGCCATAATCCAGTGAATGCCTTTTTATCTGTTTTTTTTAATTCTCTCTGTCTGCTCTATTTATGCAGATCTAGATTTTAATGAGCCTCTGTTAAAAAATATGCACAGAGAGCAAGCAAGTCTGATGGAGAATAGGTTAGGAAAATGCATTAATAAATTACCTTTCCTGTCTTTATTCATTCTCGTCAGGAACTACTTTACCCGGCTGATTCTGTGCCTTCATTCCAGCTTAGAATAAGGTCTAAACAGGAAGGTAGGGCAGATTAAATCCCTTTTTATTTATTAGACATTTTAATAATATCAGTTTATTGGAAAGCCATGGCTGTATTCAGCTGTTTATAATTCTCTCACACCCTGGTAATGTATGGAAGGGCTATCTCCTACTGAGGAGATATATTACAGCGGGAGATACCTCCCAAGCAAGTTATTAAAAACACTAAACCATTAGCTTGTGGAGCTGGGGCTCACTCCTCCTTCACTCGCCTGATCTCCTCACTACTCTCTTCTCCCGAGAGCCTAAAATTAGACAGAACATCCCTGACACACACACACACAGCAACACACTAGCCTGCATGTACACCCACACACCCACACACACACACACACACACACACACACAACTATTTATAGAGCATAACAGTGACCTATTTGTTTGGTTTCTAAACTGTCTGGGCTACACATTTAATACATAGATTAAATTAGACAATACATTAGGAGTTAAATGTCAGTAAAAGGAATTAAGCTTTACATCCACTGGTATAAAAACACATTTATAGTTGGTATACTACAGACGGCTACCTTGGCCTATATTGGAGAACAGATTCTTTGCCCACCGCCCGTTGAAACAGGATCCAGATATTGGATCCCTGTACTTTATTTAAGCAGGACTAATATAAAGGAGTTCTGTCTGGCCTTGGACAGAGTGTTTGTAGGCTACGTTCTGGCTCCAGGGAAGCCTGCGGCGCTCCAGCACCCACAGTCCCAAAAGGAGTGCCACCACCGCTGAGTGAGGAGAAAAATGGCTTTCAGACACAGAGATGGAAATGTGTAGAAAAGAGGTTGGAAAGAGAGGAAGAAACAGAGCAATAGAGAGAGCGAGAGAGTGAGTGAGAGAAGAAGGATGATGTACAAGAATGTGCTTTCAGACTAGCCCTTAAAATATGTCCACCCTAAACATAAAGACAGAATAAGGATAGACATATGCAATCGCATATCCCCTGTGATTTACGGGACTCAGATGAGCGGCATAATGCATCTTCATCATAGCACTCATTAACAAAAAAATGGACCAAAAATGTTTAACCTGTCAACAGCTCAGGGAGAGCTGAAAAATATTGTAACAGCCAGTCCCACGTGGGTTCAGGTAATTCAAAAGGAGTTCGGCAGCATGACAAAAGACATAAATCAAAAGGTATGCATTTTGGTTTATACAAAGGCTGAGCTAAAATTACAGGTCAGAAAAGCAATTACTCTTTTCTGAGGCTGCCAAATCAAATAAGAAATGTGTTTTAGACAAAAGACAGAAAGCAGCCTACTCGATGGGTGTCATAACATGCTGCGGTTTTGCCTTGCAAAACATATTTTCTTTAATGTGCATATTTCACAATGAATCACACGGATTCCATTCAGGTCACATGTATTGAATCGTGGACCACCCCACTGTTACTTGTTCATTGTCTCTCTCTCTCTCTTTTACTAATACTAAAGGCCAGATGGAGGAAGACAAATAGACTTAAATTAATTTGATAGTGAAGTGGACACATTCATAATTCATACAAAAAAGAAACAGACGAGTTTAAATCCGGAGGAAATGGTGCCTGTGCTACTGGCCATTTCAGCACCATGGACAGCAACACAGCCAGGAGAGATCACTGCATAGTGATCCTCAGGATTCCCCGTTTTTCTCATAGTTTAAGCTATGGAACCACTTTCCCTAAACAGTCGTGACACATGTCACATATATTTGATTAGTAGCTTAAACATGACACCATAATTGCAACTCCGGTTTTTGCCCACACGCCCTGTGATTTTCCTGCTGGAAAACAGCACATAAGCAAACAAACATACAAGCAAACAAACAAATTAAAATAGCAGCCTGCAAAAGCATATAGCCCTGATTTTGGAAGCCAACACTCTAGTTAAAACCTCCATCTGTTGAAATGCATTCCCGAGGTGCTCCTAGAAACTGTGAAACGCCCACACACAGAAAACTCTGCCAGGAGAACAAAGACAAACATTTCAGAACCCCCGTGCACCTCTCGCACCACAGCGCATGGAGAAGAAGAAAAAGCCTTCCCCCCTGCTAAATATATGGGCTTGACGTGGGAGCGTGTGGGCTGGTGAAAGCTCAAGATGCAATGCTTTACTTCAACACTGTTCTGCCATATTAAGACAGACGTAATTTCTTCGTCGTTCTGAATACTCGCTTTCCCACAACGCGTAGCCTAGTTTGGTGGGACACATTTACCTCACAACATTTTAGGAGGAACAATGAGATTATATGCCGTGAATGATTTCATTAATTTTCTAGTAGCCATGTTAAAGCGAAGAACAAAGAGATATAAGTACATGGAGTCTATGTACTTAAACCTCTTGATACTCCGCGTTCCCCTGCTGTCCGTGTTCCTCTCCGTAAACATTCACAAACATCTCCAAAAAAAGATTTCTATACAATAATAACTACAGCCCCCAGTCCATTCATATTTATAGTCAACATCAAAGGGAAGAGGAAAGGCATTAGAGCCCATTTTGGCTTAAGGGGAGAAGCCATTTCCACAGTTTCTCAACGGGAGAGGAAAACCGCCTTCATCCTGTAACCCATGGCAATCCTAAATAACCCAACCGCTGTGATCAACAGTCAAACAAAGACATTTCATCTGAGGCAGTGATGCTAATTTGATTCACTCTGACCTAATGGTTCTCAATCAGAAAGGCCTTAGGTTTAACTCTCACAAGTTTCGCTCAACTCTGGCAAATTATAATGGCTGTTTTTGTCCTATTTTCTGACATTCTATAGACTAAACTATTAATTGATTCAAAATAATCAGCAGATTAATTGGTACTAGACAGAAGGACTTTAACAATCAAGTCCAACCTTTGTGACATCCAACTTCAATGAAGGGATGCTCTTCTTGGAACTTTCAGACCGGTAGCCGACCCTCATTAACCGATCAACACACAGGATTAGTGCCTTGCTTGCAGGGGTGCTGTGGGTAAAGTGCCTCAAAAATCCTCCCAAATGCAACAATAACCGATGTACAAACAGGTTAAACAAAAAGGTTAAGTCCATCACATATTGCCAGCTGTAATGAATGCACAAAGCAGGCAACGCAGTCTCCAGTTCACCCGTGAGTCCGGGAGAGTTAACGGCACAATGTTGCACCACTTTCCCAGTAAGTCTGCACAGCATCAATTAGTTTAGCTGTGAGGTTTCCGACTGAGTCTCTGCCTGGCTGAGGTCATAAGTAGCATTACAGCTCTGGAGGAACAGTGCAGTTTATGGGCTTTTTTTTTTGTCGGTGAATACATGCCAAAACCCCTCAGTCCCATGCCAGATGGTGCAAGTTTCTGGTAACATATTTCTGTTTTTTGATATATTGATATATATTATACCAATGTCTCCCACTGTTATGCAATACATATGAGACCAACATGTATAACAAAAGGTTGAGAATTGTGTTCGTTTTTTAAAATACAATTTGACCAGAATCATTGATTTGGATAGCCGGACATGATCACGATCATCACATCACTACGATGCCATTCCACTGAATGTCAATAAATAATAGTATTGGGCATAGCTCCATTCTGTTATTACTAGTATGTATGAATCACAGCAAGTAATTCTAGTTTACTCTAAAACACACAGGAATTACGATTAGTTTCATTCAAGTAACTTCTGCATTGTAGAACTTTAATTTAGATGCTTATTCTTAGTCGCAGCATTGTAAAAGATAATCCGAATGTTCTTCGTCCCCAATGTGTCAGACAAGACATCACCACAACATGCACACATACACGAAACCTTCTATTAACCTCTGTCCACCCATCACGCCGAGGCTGCTAGCAACAGAATAACACACACTTAAAACGCACAAGGACATCCATTTTATTCACCGTGTTTGCAATTCACATGGTGACACTAAGAAATACCATCCACTTCTCTGTCAGAAGAAATCCATTAGTCAAACCAAACACTGACACTTAGAATGTCAAACACACAGGTAGCACATAATTTGTTTCACAACAGTTTGATAGCTCCAAATTATGTCGGCCTGACAAATGCACAATTTGAAATCACCAGAAGAGAGGCTATTTGAATGTTTGTGGGTTTTTTTTATAGATCTCAGGGACAGTGCATGCCTTTGGTGATGATTACTATGTATGTCATTCACTGTGTGCTCTTGGGACTAACACAGCAGCCCACTATAAGATGTCTTACTCAAGAAGTAATCATGAAAAATAAAAAAAATGACAATTATATACTCGCTTTGCGTCTGTGAATACTAAAAATGCTTTGACAACATGTGAAAAGCCTGATAACTATAAATGTGTTTCTATTTAGATGTTTTTGAATGTCCGTATTTCTTAGTCAGTCTGAAAAACATTTGGTGTCTTTCCGTCTTCCAGGCAATAAGAGCGGATGCAGCACCCGGGGCTTTTCTGTTCTCCCTAATGTGAGTTAATCTGGACGCTGTCACATCAAACACAGGGACATCTTAGGTGCTATGTAGATAGTGTTTATAGAAACTTAGCCTGACCCTGTCCCTGTGGGCCCCTCTCTTGCCTTTTCATTTGGACGGAGGCAAAGAGATTGGCCATCTTCAAAGCCCTCTGTGTCTCTCCGTATCGACCACGCTCCTCTGCAGCCCTAGGGGTTTCCTATTAGAAAGGATTTGTCTTACAAGCTCTGTGTGCTGCCACTCTGGGAAAAATAAATAAATATACAAAATAAAAATAAATGTGTTGTTGTGCCGAAGACCCTTTTCAGAGGATTTTTGGCTCGAGCTTTGTAACTGCAATCTTATTCATTAATTTCAATCCAATCGTGCCGATCCGTCAGCATTCGCTACACCTACAGAGATAGATTTGACGTGGCAAGATATTACTGTGTCGGACCAACAGAGCCACGTCAAGCTATCAAACACGCACTTAGCTAGCTCCATTCACACGTAACCCAGGCAATATGTCATTGCGCTCCTTTATTGCAAGAGGGAATAGCTCTTTCTGCCCATTTGGTTTGCAGCAACAACAAAAAAAATACTGTAAGCCTGGATTTACAGCTCAGTAATCCTGTGTTTTGATAGTGAGGGGCTGAGGTGGACCGACATTTTTTTTGATATTTTGTAATTTCTTATTTTCCTTTGGCTGCGCCCCATGCTGATCCTTAGATAACCTGCCATCGCTTCTGCCTTTATTACTGCATGTCCTATTTCTCTATACTATAGCCAGGCCACTATCAAGCATCTTCAATAAGGGGGGCTGGGCAACAAAAGATAGCAGCGGTGACAGAGAAAGAAAGTAAGAGGGAAAGAAAGTATGAGAGTAAGAAAAGGCTTTTATTTTCTCTTCTTTGCCACAACCTGAAATATACTCAGGCAGCACAGCTATAGCTGGCCAGCTTATACCCACAGGGCTCTCACTATGAACGCTCACTATAATCAATCTGACATTATCAGATCCTGGTCATTCAGCAGACACAGCTTAAGTGCTTTTAGATGTGTCAGAGGACATGGCAGACTTCCACTGCCCTGCTGATGACTTCCCATTCATCCTGCGTAAAGTTAGTTAACGGCTCCCTACAGAGCTGTAATGCTCATAATCATGGTTTTGTATATTAGCGGCAGTTTTCCACCAAAACAGCATTTTCTCAAGGCCTAAATAAAACACATCAAATTTTCTACTTCATTAAACATGTGCCTTTCATATTTTCTGAAACCACCACAGCTTTCTTCTTTTCTTGGCACACTAGTAAGACATTACAAACACCAACTCTTGTATGAATATTGAATATGTAACGTGTCATATGTGCAACATATACGGAGACTGTTCATCAAACCTTTTTTTTGGCTTTACAGAGCCACTAGTGGTAAAAGCTCCAGAAATACCTTTAAATCTGTCAACCGGCGAGATGGGGAAAGAAAATTGGGGGGAAAGAAGTCGTTAGAGATGGAGTAGAAGATGGCGAAGTGGGTTGGTACACATGCTTTGCCCTTTCCCAATCCCGAAAGAGGGGCACTGCAGAGTACTCTGTGAGGAATATATAAATAACACGCCAGTAAAAGCACACCCATGAGGCGAGTGGGCACAAGCTGAACCTATCAAATTAATTTGAGCGAAATTTGCAAGTCATCATAAAATGGTTTAGAGACGGAATAAAAGATCAAATAATTAAAAGGAACTAGTCCGATGACAAAGATGTACAATAAGAAGCAGTGGAAAAAAAGACAGAAGGTGAGAAAAGAGAGTGTGCATAGCAGACATATTTTGATAGACAAAAAAGAAGGCTTGTCAGTCCAGATAGGCAGACAGACACATAGAAGCTGGCAGACGGGAAAATGGGCAGGAAAGCAGCCAGCCAAACTTGATATGCTGCTGCAGTAACATACAGATTGATGGATTCATAAATAATGAATCAAGAAAAACAGGTAAAATAAACTCTGTAAATAAATGTGCCGTCTCGTCCTGTGCCCCGGTGCCTGATGGATGCCTGTCTGTGCACAGCTTTGCTTTGGTGTGTGTGTGTGTGTGTGTGTGTGTGTGTGTGTGTGTGTGTGTGTGTGTGTGTGTGTTTCTGTACGTGTGCAGTCATTTAAGCAGCGCAGCGGCCAGCGCTGCCATGGCAATCATTTACCTGAGCCCCATTACTGACGTTGTGTGATGGTGATGGGAAACTGCTTTAACCTACCTTCATGGTAACGCTCACTGATACATGTGCATCCTTACGTTTGTCTTTCACCGAGCATATTCCATGCTCTTGTCTTCATGTGTCATCTTGTATAATCGTTAAAATATACAGATATACAGATTTAGAGAGAAACGTTACACACTGAATGTCAGAAAAATAACAGCACTTTCATAAAATCTGCTTTAAATATTAGACAAAGCCAGTTAGAGATCATTCCCCTCGACAAACTCCAGGTGAAACATTATGTAGTATTGTTGTTCAGACTGAGCTTCATCACCTGCAACAGCTGCACAGCCTGCACACAATCAAACAAGCAACAGCTTCAGAGGTGTTCACATGCCTATTCACCAGGTAATTCAAGCAAGCCTGGCATTCCCTGATTAAAGCAACAACAACAAAAAGAATCATGAAATTAAGTAATGGTTTCCTCATATTTTAGCTATATCTTCCAACGTTTCCGTATTTATTTTTTTGTGACAGAAGGTAACGTTTTCTCATGCGCTCAGTGGGTGGAAATCAATCTGCTGTGGACTATGGCGCAACCCATCTGTGTTCGACAGGCAGAGAAAAGTGAAAGTTTTGTCTGAATCCAAATTAATCTACATGTTATCACAGACTACTCCTGGTCAGCAGCCAGTACAGCCGATTGAGAAAAACTTTGCTTAACAAATCCACTTATCTAAAATTGGCTTTTGTGAGTAGAGGAGCGATTCAATCAGTCAATAAAACAAAATATACGGCAGTCACAGCCGACAAAACCGCTCCGACCCGCTTCAGGTAAACACTGCTAGCTATGTTGGCACTGTTGCTGTTGTTTTCACTGTTAGCGGTGTTAACAGGGAGCGGCTTGCTCAGCCATTGCCATGTGGAGAGCTGTGTGAGGCAATAGATATGCCCATTTTAATCTAAAATAATATACATAATATAAGGCAACTAGGGGATTAGAAAAATAATTCCTTTAAATTTGTACTGTACTGTATGTGCAGTTGTCATTAAGTGAAATGTTGGATGACATTATATTTTTGGCAAAAGGCTTCTTGTCATTAAAGCTGCACACTGGATATGTTTCAGAAATTATGTAAAAAGTAAATAGGCATTGATCGAAAATACACACAGAATACCTGCAAAAAGAAAGCATACACTACAATATAATACATAACAATGTATAGTATAATGTTGCTGCTTTTGTCTTTGTTCACATTATACACATTAGCAGTATAAGTAATACCAGTAATTAAATGTCATAATGTTTATATACATACTATGGCATATACTAGTAAAAAAATGTGATGTCGGAAAAAGTTGCACTGCGACTCGAGAGAATTGTGAAAGTCAATAGCATATATTAATATATTGACAAAACAGGGCAAACAATGGAAGCTGGTTCCATATGAAAAACACATGGATTATCCAGGGATCAAAGCTACTTAACTGCTTTGGTTCATATTTATTTTGTTCATTTTGATTCTCCTGCCTGCTTTTTTCTTTTCTTTTTTCCTTCAACCAGTCCCTGTAATTATGTATTTAATAAAAAAAAAAAAAAAACCTGGGAGGCAGTGAATATTCAGCTAGTGAGCCCCACACTGTCAGCCTCATGATTGCCACTGGGACACCCTTGGACATCATGGGATTCAACAAAAGGACCACAGCTGTGCTGCTATTACCCCTGATTCATTCTGTATAGGTTAAAACTGCCAGTCCAGTCAGACAGCGGGGCCCTCCATCAATACCTCCTCCTGTCATTTCCCACTCGGTCTCGCTCCCTCCGCGTGATTTCTTAATCTCCACAACTCAGTGAATCAAATATATTTCCTCTTACATTCTAACCTTTCCCTGCTCACCCTCCTTTCTATCTCTCTAATCTACATATCTTCGTCTTTTTCCTTGTCTACCTCCGAAGCCGGCTTCACGCAGCCAACTCCTCTCTGAGAACCTGCAGTGAGCACATTAAAGGATGCACACCGGCTCACCCTGCTGAGCAGCGTGACACGCGTCCTCCAAAACGTGCCGCGCGTATATGCATGTATTTGCTCCCCCGCTGTGCAGAGAGCCACGCCGGGCTGACAAGAGTGAAAGACCACGCAGTCCCTCTCCGGGCTCTGCAGACTCACTTTGCTCACAAACACACGCATAAAGACATGAATGCAAAGCTCTGCACGGTGCCAACCAAACTCTGCGAACAACAACACAACTCAGTGATGTGTGTGTGTCCCGACAAGCCCCTCACGGGTATCGGATACAGCCCTGCTATGGTTTTGGAGTTGTGGTTGGAGTGATGGGTAGAGGGAAATTTAGTGTTTCACCTAAATGTGAGCTTGCTGCCTGGAAGACATCCAGTATACTGTTTTACTCTGAATTATTAAAAGCTGCCTCTTATTGCAGCTGGGACTGAAATAGTTTAGAGGCCACAGACTATAGCTGTTGGCACATAACTATATAATTTATATTCCTCGCTATTCAGCAGTCATCCAGCTTATTGTTATTTTCTATATGAAAGGCTTTAAGGCAGCCATGATGGACAAAGCGTAACCACTTAAATGAAGTGTCAGGTAAAATCTGAGTTTCCCACAAAAAAAAAAAGAAAAACGCTACAAAAACACTTGCAGAATCCTAACACAAAGAAATGTTGAATGTGCCGAAGCGTTTGATCTCGCCGGTGCTAGCTCAGCTATATGAGGTGTCCTGGTATTCTGCAGGGCAGACAACAGAAGCCTTCACCGCGAGCTATCGCCCTGACACTGGCTCCCTCAGCGAGCTCCACTGACAGCCCTCCTCTGCAATGCAAATACCCACTTCCACATGAGCAGGCCCATCACTAGCACTCCCCATGCACTTGTATTCCATGTCATTACCCGCAGGGACCCTCACTCTCTCTCTCTCACACACACACACACACACACACACACACACACACACACACACACACACACACACACACACACACACACACACACACACACACACACACCTCCCCCCTACCCTATGCCTCATGCTGCTACCCTTATCTGGGATGGGAAGGGGGCCGGCTGATGCATTGGTAGCCATGAAGGAGGGCTGCCACGGGCTGTTTCCACTCGTGCCTCCTGTCAGTCACATTCCTCTCCTCGCCCCCCAGCCAAGTGTACTGTATTTCATTAGTCCTGATTTTTGCTGACAAATGCTGCCTGTCGTGCTGTGCAGGCCCCTGACCCTCTCTACGGACTCTACACCAAAGCACGGATAGATCTGCCTTACAAATGAGCTCCCTCTGGTTCCACCACACAAAGTGTCCCATTTCCATCGACCACAGACACCCAGCACATGCTGTGTGTCTTTGCATACACACTCACACAGAGAATTGCTGTTTTAAAAAAGGTATGACTTCAAGCTGTCAAGATGACCCTGTGTCGCTCTCTTCCTCCTCTCCTCTTTTCTCAACATTTCAACTATTCTCTCACTTCATCTCCCTCTAATCTCTCACACATTCCTTACTCACCCCCTCTGTCTCCCAAAGGCACAAGGTCCAGCCAGTGAGATGTCAGCTCCGATTAGTCACATTGGGGGATGCGTTTTAAGTGTGTCCTTCATTATTGAGTGAAGTGACAAGTTCTCAGCTACACTTGCCTGTGCCTCCTAAACTGCCACCGTGTCTATTTGGATTTCCAGTTTTTGTGAGCTAATCTTTTCTCCTCTCCCTTTCAACAAGGACACACTCTTACACACACATACACACACACACACACACACACCTCCTCTTTTCAGGGCCATAGTTTATCATCCATGTGCGCATCCCTCTGCTCGCTCATACACTTTTCTCTTTGTGTCTGCAGGCAGTGACACACCTGAACAAGCCTGTACAGGGACCCGCAGATGGATTGTCAGTCAGTATCTGGGCCTTGCCTCTTGCACAGGTCTGCACTGCCATGCCCGCCGGCCTGAAATAAAACCAGACTCATCTGGTTCGGCCCCACTGGTACAGGTGATGTCTCATAGTGCCAAACGGCCATTACATCCTCTGAACTGTCTAGCATCAGAATGAGCCAGACCAGCACACGTTAGTTTGGTATTCAGGCAGTGACATTCAAAGTCAATAACAAACATAGCCCCACACACACACACACACACACACACACACACACACACACACACACAACCAAGCTCTATAACCCAGATCACAGCCATATCACATGATCGAATCACACAGACAGGCGGGCGAGCAGTCTCCAGCCACAACCAGAAATAGGTTAAACAGACTAAAAATATCAAAAACATTAATAATTCAGCTTTTTTGCTAACCTGTGCATCAGAAAAAAAAAAATAGCACACTTCTCTGAAGTGGCCTAATGGGCAGGGTGTGCAGCGGAGTATTTGGGTATTTCAAGCCACGTTTCCCCCCCAAGAGGCAGTTAGCGAGATGCGGCTTGAGCGGTGGGAGGGGAAGCAGCATTGTAATGTCATAAACACTAATGTCACACATGGGGTCGAAACACGGTCATCTGTAACTCCAAAAATGTTTCAAAGTTATTAATTTTGTTCAGTCAGTCGACCAATAGAGCTAATTTACAGGTCTGCATTAAATGCAACACATATTTAATTGTCACAGTTTTACAACAGCACTCATTATAGCAACTGAAGTTGCATATGAGAATAGTAATATATATACTGTATGAAAACGGAAATGGAATTTCATGATGAAACACATTTTCAGTGGGTGTTGTTTATTCTCCAAAGGCAGGTGCAGAGTGCAGATCCTGCTCTTTTTTCCCCAAATACCCTTGGAAGCCGATGCCTTGGGGAGAAGAAGGCTTCTCTAAATATGTGGCTACTAATCTACCACACAGAAAAAACAAGCCGAACAAAGGAGAGGGGTGTGTGTGTGTGTGTGTGTGTGTGTGTGTGTGTGTGTGTGTGTGTGTGTGTGTGTGTGTGTGTGTGTGTGTGTGTGTTAAAAGGGGGTACCAGAGGAGCAACTGCGAGACAGAGAGACAGAAGGTGGAAAACAAGCAACATTGTGATGGCTCCAACAGTTATCCTGTGTGTTTTCGTCTATTTCTAGCCCCTCTGCTTCAGGGGTGTGTGTATTCTATGTGTGTGTGTGTGTGTGTGTTTGCGCATTAGTGCATGTTCCAAGGATGTGGGGATTCAGTTCCCTTAGGAGCACTCTGGTACAGCGGCTCTTTACTGTGCGTACATTAAACCAATATGCCATTACACCAGATGTACACTCAACTACACAAACACACACTCAAAGAAAACCAGTTTTGTTGTGCTTACTGCTATTGGCAGTGTGGTAATATTGTTGCGTGCCTGGGTACCCCAGTGCAACCTATAAAAAGTATGCATCACGGTGAAAAAAGAAAAGTCTACTCACACATGCACAACCCCAGACCTCCAGACTTGTTATGACACCACCTGCTCTTTCTATTCATGAGTGTGATTTGACTTGGGTAATACGTTCAGAGACAGGCCAGGTCACAGACATAAAACCATTAGAGTACGGGTATCTATAAAGCCATCTTTATTCTCATCCCAATGCATCAACAAAGGTTATGAAAAATAGACATCAGAGGCAGACTCCTGTAGTCTCTGAGATCAGCTACAGCCATCCAGTGCTGAGATCAGCTAATGGTAAGTTTCTTTATGAGAAAACGGATGGTGTTGAAATGTTTTAACAGACATCTGGGTCCTTGCTTATGTGTTTGTTAATTACAGCAGCACCGACATCTTGCAGTGAAACCCTTATAAAACATGTAAGTTCACAGTCAGACATGGCCTTGGCTAACGTATAAAAAAAGAAGAAGAAGGAAAAAACATAGTATAAGCTGGGGCAGTAAAGATGCAATAGTATTTTACTTTCAAATCAAATGTTAAAATTCACATCACATGCCTGTTTAATTCATAGAGCAGAAAAAAAATTATCGAAGAAAAGACCTTGACCATGCCCGTTTCAACTTCTACTCAACTACGATCTTTTTCATGAACACACACACACACACACACACACACACACACACACACACACACACACACACACACACACACACACACACACACACACACACACACACACACACACACACACACACACACACACACACACACACACACACACACACACACACACACACACACACACGCTCATGTTGCCCAAAGGCTTAATTCTAACGAGTCCCCTCTCCCTGACTACAAGGCCTCCAATCCTGCCAGCACCGATTGGCTTCATGCTGACCAACCCCCACCCTCACCCTCACCCCTGCCCACTCAACAAAGCCACATACAGTACACACAAAATCATACAATACATTATACTCAAACTCTGCCAACCTTCACAGAGTGTAGCATTGAATTATTCAGCCTTTGCGGCAGCTAGGCCGGCACACGGGTGAGCCTGGCTGTAGTTGATGAACAGGTGGATCGCATGCGCGCAAAAGTATGGGTGCGTGTGTTGCGTTCGTGTGCGTGCAATGCCCAGTGTCGAGGAACAGCTCCATCACACGGCAGCCTCGTTTCCACCGCACAAGGTCGGGCCACTCTCCGCAACGCGGCCCTGCACTGGCTGCTCGCCGAGCTGAGCACTGGCACACATACCCACGGTGACACATACAAACACATGTAAATTCATGCACGCACACGTGTACAAGAATACAGGAATCCACGCGCATTCACACAGCAGACTAACAGGTATGTGTGCAGCAGAGGGCACAGTGCGAGACCTAGAGAGAGGCAGAGGGAGACAGAAATGGAGACAGAGGGAGACGGAGGCAATTGAGAGGGAGGGGATCTACTTAGAGTGTTGACATTGCAGGAGCCCACATGTGTGTGCCGGAGCATAATCTTCTGCCGGCTCTCATTGGGTTTTTAATGCGGGTGCTATTTCCATAAACCTGCCTGCTGAATCACAGCCAGCCTCTTACGCTACCCCCAGTTCGAGTTGTACGAAAACTCGGAGTAAATGCATGCCGCAAACACATTTCCAGCATTGCCTCTCCAAGACAATCACTGTTGTACACAATGCTAGCATGGCAAAAAGGGGAGGGTGGCATGTTGTTCTGTGCTACAGCAAATAGACTTGCTGCAGCGACTGGGATTATTTCTTGGATCTGCTGGATTTGAGGAGTGGCAGTGAGAGGACGGAGAGTTTGAGGAGAGAGAGGGGGGGAGAAGGGGAGGGGGGATTGAGGGAGGAATAGGTTGGGGGATAGTGTATGAAGGATGCAGGATTTTGTCATGATGCTGAGCAGGGTGGAGTAAATCTCCCACAAGCTTGTGTAGAGAGCTGTGACACACACACACACACACACACACACACACCAACTGCTGTAGAAACCGCTGGAGCTGCAAAGATTAATCGATTAGATGTGAATTATTAAATTAATCTCCAGCTATTTTGATAATGGATTTCTACGTTTGAGTAATTTTTTAAGGAAAAAAAATAGCAAAACTCTCGGATTCCAGCTTCTTAATGTTTATTTACCCCTATATGACAGTAAACAGAATATCTTTGAGAATTTAGGATGATATTCTGGGCTTCAGGAACAAACAACTAATCGATTAATTCAGAAAATAGTTGACAGATTAATTGACAAGAATTGAAATTAATTGGAAGTTGCAGCTGGGCCTTAGCTGGCAGTGTTTCTGTTGTATAATTGTTAAGAACAAATAATGTCAAGAAAGGAATTTTCAGCATCCAAGGTTATCAGGGGATGCTTAAATGTTACATACACGCATGCATTCAGATACACAAAAGCCCTTGTGTGGTTATGTAATATAAAAGTAGTGCATCGCCATCAGCAGCAAACAAGCACGAAGCGGCAAACAAATGATAAATTCGAGCCTCACTGTCGTGGGCGGTGCGTGATCACGGCAAGAAGCCATGTGCACATGTTTTTCTTCCCACCTTTATACACTGCTATCTGTATCTACATAGGGCTGGCTGCGATGCAAAGCCAGCTTACCACACAAACACAAACATACACAGATAATAGAGCCAAAGCAACACACACCTGGTAAACTGTCAGAGCTTCTCCTATTCGGTGGCCAAACTTATGTCAGGCACTCGCGTCCCCAAGGTTCCCATCACACTTCACTGCAGGAATCTATATTCCAATCCAGTACACTTCCATTAGGCCATACTGTTCCTTTCAGCAGCTAATGTGTAACAGGGGGACATGGATAATAACATCCAAGAAAACAAGCGCTTCGTACTAATAATAAGAGGACACTGGGTCTGTGTGTGCATTTGTTTGTGTGGCAGCTAGAGCATATATCTGAGTGTACACAAACATATGGCACTGCATAACAAGCATTTAATACTAAAAGTAACTTAAAACTTAAAATGCAATCCTTTAAGTTAGAATCCATAAAGCTTACATTTTTTTCAACAATATAAATCCAATTGCTGAGCTTTTTTTTTATTGTTTTGGAGGAGCAAACCTTTCCTGCAGAGGATTTAAAGTACATATACACACAAGCGAATCAAAGAAAACAATCCACGTACGTACCAGAAGTGACATGGAAGACCAAGCAAACATTTGATCGCGAGTACCACATTGAACAACATGGTTGACTGTAGTGTATTAAAACACATTAAAACACGAATCCTCTCGACACTCGAACCGCACTTTCCATTACTAACACTAACCTCAGGGGATACCAAAATCTACCATGAGTGGAATCGTGAGGGTTATTATTACTTTAAAGTATTTGAAACATTTTCTCTTGCCCAGGGACATCACAGCACGCATACACACAGAGTGACCCAAAGCATTCGGACACTCCATCTCATGAAGTGTGTGCATGCTGGTGTCCATGTGTGTGCTCTGTGTCCAAGCAAAGGGCCCTGCAGGAGTTAGGATTTTACACTTTTCATACATGGTTCTGCTCATTAGCAACAAGGAAAGTCCAGCAGGATTTTGGTGGCGAATTAATTTATCAATTCAAAGCATTTAAAGTAAAAGATAAGGTAATCATACTGTTCCAAGCCGAGCAGCAATGCAGGGGTTAACGACCAAACGCAGACATTAATAACTCGTAACTCATCTCTGGAGGATTCCTAGTTTACATTAATTACAGCGTAGCCCATGGCAAACTGCATATCAAGCAGGATTTTGCAAACAAACAACTGGCATATCTACTTACCATCAAGCAGTGAAGCAACAGGGGTCATATCAAAAAAGATTTAGGAGCATGGAGGCTCAAGAGAGAGGGACAGCAGAGACGATGGGAGGCAGGCAAATGCACAAACACACACAACCCAATGCGGCATGGCCTTTGTTGTAATATGCTGTATGAAATGTTCCTTCCTTAAATTAAATTGTTGCATGAATCTCTCCCCAGCTGTTGGTTCATTAATAGGTGAGCAGAGTCTATGGGATGTTCAGGGACCCTGACATGCTCTTGTAATTGTGATTAGCTAGTGTTGTAGCTGCTTGTGTTATGTGTGTGGATGCTGTATTATAACACACACTCGGTTTCCTTGGACCGCTGGTGTTTGTGTGTGTGGGGGGTGTGTGGGGGGTGGGGGGAGGGGAGGGGTGAAGCTCCAGGAAAAGGAACAGCAGAGCAGCCTCGTCTGTGAGGCCTGACACCCATCAACGTCTGCCTGTTACATTTCTATGACACGCTACTGTCTCAGGAAGAGCAGCGCCGCAGGAGCAAAGGGACAGAGAGGGGAGCCGGGAGGATGTTGGGTGGACAGGGCTGGGTGGGGTAGAGGGGAAGTCAGCAGGAGGGCTGAAGCAGAACTGAAGGGTACAACAAAAGGGTTTTATTTTATTTCAGGCTGAGGCAAACTTACTGAACTTGTGTGTGCATGTCAGAGATGGGAACACTGACTGGCGCACAGTGACTCGTCCTCAAAAGACTTTAGACTCCGACACAAGATTTGGAGCTCGTGAACAGTCGTTCATCAATACATTAGGACATCATTTTCCGCACCATCGATAAAACGGAATCAGTTGCACTTTCTCCCCCCCCCCCCGCTCTCTTCTCTCCGACAGCCACCTGATACACACACCTGCACACACACACACACACACACACACACACACACACACACACACACACACACACACCTGCACACGCTGCTGCAGTGCCCACACGGCCCCACCTCCTCTCGCTCACATTGCTGTCTTCTCGCCACTCGTCTCGTTTGCTCCGATTGAATATAATAACTTGCAGGTCTACGTAGTCATGTTATGGCCTTCAGTGTTTCACATTAATTACCTTGACAGTCTGAGCCCTTCAGTCATAATGAACTGGAAATGTTTTTGCACTTCAATCTCAGCGGGTCAGGGACGGCGGCTCGTTGTGGGACGATCCCCTCGTGGGACGTCTCCGCGACAAGTGTGCCGAGCCCGGCTCCAGATCGGCTGGGAAAGGCCCGGGGTGATGGTGGCTATCTATACAACCACTGTGTTCATGATTAACTGTAGTCTTTGATGGTATTTGATAACTGTTAGAAGATAAAACCATTAACATGTATGTAAGCTAACTGGGTTACTCCCAATGTTAGCTATAGCCAACGTTTGATAACTTACTTGCATGTGCTTGTTGTTACAGTCTAATGTCTCATCATAATCATTGTCACGCTCACTGGCAACAAGCTCTTGCACAAGAGGTGCGATTTTGTTTCATAGATAATTGATAGGATAAGTTTTTCTTCCGTCCACTTTATCGTACCCATATGTTAATTCACATAGAAATAAAACGTTTCGTCGAACAACAGCACTGTCATTTAAATGTAGAGCGTCAAATTGGATTCGCGAAACGCACCCCAAGAAACGGAGGGTGTGCAGGCGAGAGCATCAGACTTGTTAGCGTTTATGTCTGTGCCCTCATGCCCCTCATTTATACATTCGGCCACATGAACCATTTAATCCCAGAGGTAGGTCAACCTTTACGGTCTCCCTGCCAATCTGGCAGGCGGGGATGTTATTAATGACTATGAGACGTGACAGAGGAAAGTAGAGAGCCAGACAATGGACAAAAACAGTCAAATAATCAGAGATGCCTTCATTTTTTCTTCTTTTTCTTTTACATATAGCTGAACACAGTTATAAACTCTCATGAACACATCCTCTGGCATTACGTGAAATAACTCCCCCCCCTTTTCTCTGTCTTCTGTGTCATTATTCAAATGCAGAGGAAAAAGAAGGAGAATAACGCCCTCCAGTCTCGCGCTCGGCTAATTTGCAGGATAAACGAAACAACTTGTTTTTCATGAAAGCCACCAAAAAAAATATCAAAGTTTGTGGTAGTTACATTTGCATGTTTAACAGAAACATGTTCCTTTTGGCTGAGTTTTTCAGGCTCTGTGTCTACTATCCCAGGTGGTGTTGGGGGTTAGGCGAGGAGAAGGGATCTTTACTTGTGTTTCCCCCTGGTGCAGGCTTGATCTGACCATGTTAACCAATGCTGCCTCTGTGGGGAGCCACTCCCACATTCTTTCCACAGGTGAACATACTCAAAAATGCATTTACACCAAAACAATGATAACAATTCAGTGTTTCCCCTATATTCATTATGCATTCAATTATGAGCGCCGCTGATAACATTTTACACGATCGTTACGATGCTCTGCTCTCGTGTTTCACCGAGTGCGGGGCTTAGCCTCTGCACGCACGCACACACACACACACACACACACACACACACACACACACACACACACACACACACAGAGAGAGAGAGAGCAGAGGGGACTCAGGTAGGTGAAGCTATAGATGTCGGTTTGGGTTACAAACCGACAAGTGCTGACGAATTCAGTGTTTCTGGGTTTTTATTTGAGGCAGACCAGAGAATATTCAGTCAAACATGTTCGTGATGCTGTTTTGCCCGCATTGTTTTTCCCATGAAGTTTACTGAAAGTGATGTAAGATAGCCCTCTTGCATTTTTATGTGGAGTGAGCACTGCGCCGGACTTCGTTTAAAAAAGTACGCTCTAAAATGTTCCATCGCTTGTCAGCAACCGCTCATGGCATTCAGTAAAAACACCAGTCATCATTTTGTTGTTTTGAAAACCCAACATTTGCTCCTGGTGTTCTTCACCACGGTTTTGGAAGAAGGAAATAACGCGTGTAACAAGTGCTGTGGGGTGGATCTAATTTAATGCAGATGCCGATACGTTCAGCACAAATTAACAAGAGTGGTTTTCTATTTATCAAATGAATTATTCCTATACCATTAATCTAAGCTCTGACTGTTTTCTGTTGATAGCACTATTCCAGAAATGCAAAAGTTCGATGCCATTCTGTGCTGTTGCTTTAAAAGTGTGAGTCTGAGTGGGTCTGATCAATGCTGGCAATACCGCCAGGAGAACGGACACATGGAGAAGTTGAAACCGGGCCTTCAAAAGGCTGAGCTATTGATTGAATGCTTTCCAAAATGTGTTTCATCTCTGGGACTGTACAAGGAGCATGCCGGCTGGTGTGCAGCCGGGTGCAGATGGCATGGCTGACCACCATAGAGAGAGATGGGAGAGTGAGAGAAGAGGAGGAGAGAGAGACCGATAGAGAGACAGACACTTACCCCTGGCAGTGTTTTCTGTTCATGGAGGGCGTTCTGGGCTTTGATGGCCGACTCTCGGGCGCAGTAGGTGAGGAATGCGCAACCTGCAACAGAGCCACACCACATATACACATTAGAATTACACAACAAACAAAAACATTGTCGAAAATATTTTTTAAACATTACACAACACAGCAGTTTAAAATAAATATCAACTAAGAATATAATTACAAAGCATTTGAAATGGAATGTTTGAGCTATTTCAATATTAAAGATGCACCAATTGCAATTTTCTGGATTTCCAACCAATTAAAAAAGAAATCTGATTGTTTAAATTTTACTAGCCTAGTTCTTGGCTTCAAGAGTTTTATTTAAATATGTTAAAGCTACCTAGCTAATGTTAGCTGTTAAGCACTGTGCTGCCGGTAGACGAGCTGGTCATGCATATGTTCTTTGCAGCGTTTATGTAAATGATTTCAATATAATATGTGATTTATAGGCGATAAGGGATATAGTTATTTGTTACAAAATGTTTTCACAGTTGTGTAACAAATTGCAAGCTTTATGTCTTCCCTCGCGCTGAATAACTTCCACACCGAGACATGTTGTGTGTGTGGCTGTGACGTTACTGTCTGTGCCGCTTTAAAATGGTCATGTGGCGGCACCACATATTTTAAATTCGACGGGAAAAATATATACGAAAACTGTCTGGTTTCGGCTGACGATCGATATGTGCATCTCTAAATATAAGTATTTCTTATGTTCAGAAACTGAACGCAGGATATTGTAAGTTAGTGAAAAAGAACAACAAAAAAACTGTAAACATTTCTTGGAATAAACAGAGCAAGTTAATGAAAACAGGGCAATAGATCAGGCTACATATGGCAAGGGGAGAGGAGAGAAAAAAAACACAATAAAAAGGTAGGAAATGAGCTGAGAATTCTTTGGATGAATTGCCAGGCCTGTCCAGCCTCCCCATCCCTAGTGCCATGTCCTGTCAAAAGCTCCTAGTAGCCTGGCCAGCGTCCCCACCCTGAACAGTTGTGACAGCAGCGGAGACAAAAGAAACTGCAGGAGAGTATTTGGGGGGGTAAAAAAGCCGAGAAGAAGGGATGAGATCAGCGTAGGGATGGAGGGAGGAGGGAGATACTGACAGAGAAGAAGGGAAGACGGGAGGGGGTGTTAAAAAACTCTCCAGGGTGAGTGCTGCCATGCGTGCACACACACACACACACACACACACACACACAACATCTGTCAAAATCACTGAATACATAAAGAAGAGAAGAAAAGAGCAGAAAAGAAAAGGAGGAGAGGAGAGAAGAGGCAGGGAGGACGGGAGGTGGAGAGAAACCAGATGGAGTATTGAGGCAATCATTTTCCCCCTGACTCTCTGAATAAATAGATTTGCTTGTGTTCTATTAATGAGGTTCATATGGGTTACCATGCATCATATTTCTGCCACTCTGAAGATGCTTTATTAGCAGCCACTGCATTTTGGATCTCATTTCAACAGCCAAATGTATTCAGTGGGTGGTGATGTATTAAGAGTCTTTACACGGACAATATTCCAATTCGTTTTCCTTGTTGCACATGAGATCACTTTACCCACTCTAAACATTCACCATCCATTTTTTGTCGTGTGCTCGTTCATGTGTGTCTTTTAATGCCATTTCAGGGACCCTTGCACTTTGTCTATGTCTCCACTGTAACCTCCTCAGGACTGCATCAAAAGGGAGGGCTAAAATGCCATGTCAGTCATTGATCCATTGGTTGACCTGTAACCTGTTTTGCATTGATGCTTTAAGCCCACGGTGTCACCAAATGTGTTTATGTGGCTGCAAACCCTCCCTTGTATACGGGAAGCATGAAACCATTCTCATGTAAGCCTTTTGTTTGGGACAGTCAGTCTGTACCCTGCCAAGCCTTTCAGTAAGAGAAAGACAGATAGTGATGGAGTCTGTCCAGGGTCATGACCTTTGAGGTGGCTGACTGTAGCACTGGTGTCACGGAGCAGCCCTCCTCATAGCCTCCCTTGTACCAGCAACCCTAACCTAATGATTTCCGATGGCCACCACGCAAATCATTCAATCACTCACACACTGCTGTCTCATTCCCCCCCTCTCTCTCTCTTCTGCGTCAGCTTGTAAAAACAAAAAAAAGAAAACCAAGAATGCAGAAATGTCATTGTAGTTTTGGGTTTGTTTGTTTCTCAAATGGTTGAGGGTAATAGGAGGGAATGGCTCCATTTTGGGGGTTGTTTTATCTCTCTCTGGGCTTGTTGTTGTTTGTTTACTTGACAAATGCTGGCCCTATCTCTGAATAAGCAACAAGTATTTTGCATTACAATCGCAAACACAATTCATTTGTTAATGTGTAATGCATAGGGCATTGAGAATAAATTAACAACAACCACAACACTGGCAAACAAAAGGGAAACATGAACTCCATTTAAATGTGATTCTGTGCTCTTTAATGTATGGCTTAATAAGAATTTGCAGGCCACAGGCGGAAAAAGCTTTAACAACTCCATAATTGGAATCCAAACACGTACAAATTGCCAGTGCTGCATTGCATACCAAGTGCAAAAGTGGGAGGGGGGAGCATGATGAAATTGTTTGAAACACAACAAAAAGCCAGTGTAATCGGAGCCTGCTGACACAGCAATGGGGTAAGCCTTCACATTGTGAGGCGATGATCCTCTGCATCATCTGATAGAAACCTAAAACAGCCTTATCTCACACATTGATTTCAGCTCCAAAGAGAAGAGATTCCTTCCCTCCTCTTTGCTGTCTTTCCCTCCTCTCTCTCTCTCTCTCTCCTCCGTTCCCCGACTTCTTCCTCTTCGTCAATGCCGACACTTCTCCCCTCGTCTCCTATTTCTTAATAATATATTTTTAAAGTGTGTGCGGTGTGTGTACTGGGAAATAGGGCAGAGTCTCTCCATCTCCACTGTGTTGAATTGGCATGTAATTAACGAGCCTTACATGGGGGAGAGAGAGAGAAAGAGAGAGAGAGGGAGTGAGTGGGCAAGATAGGGAGAGAACATTAGAGAGAGTGAGTAGTGGAGGATACGGTATAGCTTTGGTGACAGCAGCCATTTACATTCACCGTGGCTCAGGCTCCCCATTACCAAAACCCTGTGTGTGTGTGTGTGTGTGTGTGTGTGTGTGTGTGTGTGTGTGTGTGTGTGTGTGTGTGTGTGTGTGTGTGTGTGTGTGCTGCTCAGTAGGATGCTGTATTCTACTAATTGTTTTGTCACGTTTGGCGGCCCTATTGATAAAGTCCATGGATACTCACACACAGACACGCACATCTGATCCTCTTATCGTGTGTAAGCACTTGTTTCAGGCACACACTTATTCAATTAACAAACCGATTGTGTCCCAATTCTGTATTACAGTATATATTCTATTGTACTTAGTTCAAACGAATGGATCATCAGCTGGTATCGGCAGCAAAAAGATGGGGGCATCTCTAAAAGTTATATTTGCTTTCCTACTTTATTTTGTGCTGATCCAATCCGTGACTCAAAAGGCTGATATGATTCAAAAGTATTGTGCACCCCAAACTAACAGGAAATGATAAGACCTCAACACTGCCCATTTGTATTTCATATAGGAAAGGTACACATTGTCCAACGGTTAAATTCTTTATTTTTTTGTTTCTATAGTGATAGTCCCCACTATCCACAGTTTGTTTTTCAGCAGCTGTGAGCAGCTCCTCAAGTTCCTTTGTTAGATTTTAATTACAATCCTGCTTAATAGCACCGTATATTCAGCTCTCTACCCGGCTGTTACATGACCAGATACATATAAATACTGGACTTTCACACACACACAAATGTGCATGCAAAAAACAGCAATAAATATGAACACACTGCACCCACTCAGTTTCACTGTGCTCACCCTCTTCATCACACACATTAAAAGACCAAAAAGCTGATGAAACACATTCCTCAATCCCCTCTGTTACAAAATCTATGAGCGACCAATATTGTTAAAACATGGTCACGACAATGAAAATGAAACTCAGCTCTTAGAGAAAAAATCATTATCACAGTTACAGTACAATATCGCCAACATTCACATCAACACTCTGCTTTTCCCTGAGAAGCAATAGACTTATTTTCAAACTGGTAATGAGGAAGGGGCACAGGACGTTTTATGAACACACACTCAGTTGTCATGTACACAATTCCATATCAGGCACATAAGCAATGTTCCCTATGAAAACCAGTTGTATACTGATATTCACTCCCTGATTGTAAACACGTTCCAGTTCCTCGTTAAATCCAACTATAATGCAGTGTATAACTGTTGGGGTGCACTGTCCTGTCACTGAGGTAAGAAAAGCCCCTTCACTAGCAGCCGCTACCAATCAAACTAACAAACCTGTCTTGCATGAAGCAAAGCCACAATTTACTATCATTCATAAATTGCCTTACAGATACAAGCATAAAATCAATTCTCCTGGAGAAAAAAAAAATACATCAATCAATACAAAAACTTTTAATATGATTAACCTTCGCAATAAACACTGCACTCTACTACACATACACATAATCGGTGCCCAATTTATACTAAAGAACGAAAAATAAATAAAACAAAGTTCAACTCATATCCTTCTCGTTGTAAATAATAATTAAAACTAGTGCAAAGACATGCCTGACAAGACGTGACATGTTTACCAGCTACCGTTAATCCCCAGAGCAAATGCACACGCAGCTTTTTAATAAATAGTGCATTGATAAATAGTAAGCTAACGCTAACTGCACTGCTCTATTAGCTACAAGTCACGTTCAGCATTCCCTACTAGTGGCTACAATACATGTAAGTTATTAATGTCTTGTTATGACTCACCCACTTCGGCGAGCTTTCACGCGACGTATTTTGTTGCTGCGCACACAACTATGAACGCGCTACACCGGAGAATCTTACTTTACATTTCTGCAACGGATACTTTAGCAACATTTATGTTAGTTTTCGTACCTCTCGGCGACAAGTTGTCTCTCCACCACCATGAGCTCGCGAGCCTCGCACACAGGTGTCACGTGATTGGCTAATTCTTCAAATTCGAATGAGTTTTATTGGCAATAATGTTGCGTTACAATGTAGGCTTCCTTATTGCCAAAGCTAAGTTACATATTGTTGAAGTTACGTTTTACCGATGAAAACAAACTATATAGGTACAAGTTAATACAATTCAACAGATTATTCAAAATCATAATTAATGCAATTGCTTCCATTAAGAATGTCAAAAAGGGCAAAGCTGTTTTTGACTAGTGTAATGGTTTTAAAATGTACGTATGTAATGTATGTAAATAATTCATTAATAAAACATAAAAATTATCAAGAATAATTAATGATAATGGACCATCTTGTAAAAAATAAATGGAAATCCCATTTGTTCCATTAGTAACCGTTTCCCACATTGCCTCCGTTTCCTAGCTCAATTGCCTACTCCTTTAGCAAATCCAAGTGCTCTCTCAGAGAGGATAAATCTGAAAGCCATTTATTTATTAATCACGGAAAAGCCCTTTTCGTTCTTTATCCATATCCATCCATCCGTCATTTTACTCTGGGAGTGGTTGTAACTTTAACAGTAGCATTTTCTTCTGGGTCTTGGAATTTTCTTTGATGACATTTCACAAAAAAAAAACTAACTCATCAGTTAATTATATTTATATATACTAAGTAGGACCATGGAGAGATTAATTTGTGCCTGCCACTATAGCGACTGACAGCTACAGGCTGTGACGTCAACTGCAGGAGCTCAATATGAAAATCCCACTTCTACATTGGCATAAATCGTGTACTGCAGAGCCGTCAAACATGAATGCAATTCCAAGGAGACGTGGTTAGTTTAAACCACAACGTCTCTCTTTTCCCTCCGCCTCTTTGCTCCCTTTTCTCCATCTCCTTGCCCCAGAGGAGCCAAACTGCCCCAGTGTTATAAAAGAAGTGTGAACTCGCTCTCAATGTGGCATTTCCTTGGCCGGAAAGTGTGAAGGTAGCAGAAAACAAGCCAGTCTTGGCGCCAGTCTCGCCTGCTCCCTCACACATCATTTGCACTCTTTGGAAAATGCCATCACTGTGGCTAGATTACTTGCTTACTTCATTTATTACCATGTTGGGCTCTGGGGGGGCTGATATCCTTTTGGAGGGGTCAGAAGCTGAAACACACATCCTCAGCACTGATATAATGTGATTATGACCTGAATCATTGCCAGCCAGGGAGGCAGGAGGCTCGGTGGCGCAGATTGACCGTGAGGGGGGTAATCAGTCCGGTCTCGGAGAAGCTTTAAACTCATATAATCACTCCCTCACCTTTGGAAGAAAAAAAGATCCCAAACAGTCATGGCAATGTTCAGGGAGAAGGAGGACAGATTGAAGGAGGGCAGATTGAGAGGTATATGATAAAGAAGTGCTGGAGCATGGAGTTGGCACGGACTTTCCAAAATGCTCTCACTCATTGTTCTGACAACAATATTTTCTCTGCCCAGGCTTAATGGGCTTGTAATGAGCACTGTAATATAAGCAGTAGCCTAGCGTAACCTGTAAACCTTAATTAAGTCAGACAGACACCTTAAAGGGAACCAGTGCCTGTGCTCAGTCACCATCTCATGATCCTGAAGCTGACTACACTCCTCCATCACTCCTCCATCAATCACTCCATCCCTTCATCTCTGCTACATCCAGCTCCAAATCCTCCTCCACTTCTCCTTTCACTACCCCTCCTGTCATCCCCTCACCTTGAGCATAGTTTGGAGGAGGATGAACGTCGCAGGCCGCTCGAGGACCATCGATGTCCATCATGAGGAGCAAGAAATAGTCCCCCGGACCCTCCCTCGTATCCTCTTTGACCCCTGAGTAGGAGACCTCAGCCATTGATTTGTTGCTACTCGCTCACATAGACTACACTATAGCCTCCGAGCAGCAGTCAAACGGATCCATAGGCAGCACTTCCCAAAGGACTGCCTGTGTGCTGGTATGAAAGTGTGCATTTACAGAACACATACGCGTGCGCGATGCGGTGCACCGTGCATTGCCTAATGAGTGTGACAACAAACTCTGCAACAAATTCTTCCTGAGAGGCCCTGTGTATACGTTTCAGGATCATTACTGGGGGCAAAGAAGCTATCGTAACAATACAGAGAGATACACTTTGATACCTTTTGCACTCACAGTCTATTGTGTGGCTCTCTGAGGTTAAATAGTTCTCTCAGGGCTCAAGTGGTTCCTCATATATAATCCAAATGTAGAGGATTTTTCTCACAAGCTGACGAGGGGCGTGGGCGTCGCTGCATTAAGAAGGCTGAAAACAGTAATACAGTTCCAACTAACTCCAGATCATCATGCCTTTTGGTGGTGGGTGCAGTTTCCAGAGGCGACATGATAGATTGCAACTGGCCGCCCATTCCCAGGTTGGCCAGAACTCTTTCAATATGTGGTGCTGTGTAACAGTAAGGATACAGCGTTTGGCATCCTCCACCGTACTGTAGTCCTTAAAGTTAGCCTTGGCTTGTATGTACTGTCTGTGCACTTCATCCCTCTTCTGCTATTAAAGCCAGGGCCCGATCTATAAATACATCTAGTGGCCTGCATCCCTGATGAGCAAGCTAATTGACACCGTTAATGGATGGAGTTTCACAGAGCTGTAAATAATGTGTAGGTTCACACTTACTGCCTCCTGCCGTGTTACTTCTGGGAGGGCAACAAGAGTTTACCTGCCAAGCCCCGTCTCGGCAGCCCGGCGTCCCTGCCTCCCTCCCCCAGCCAAGTCTGCTCCAGCCAGGGGATTTATACAGAAATCAATATAAGTTCCACCCCCCGTCCCACACACCCGCTCCACCCCCACCAGTCAAAGAAAGAAAACTGCATTTCCTCTTTTTCATGTACGATAACAACCTCTTGGAGAAACAAACAAGACCAGGCAAAAGGAAATAATAAAATCACTTTCACTTGGCTCACGCCCATAGCCTGCCGCTCTATAAAGTACACTACGCTTCATTTAATGTACCCGATTGGCGTATTTGATGCAATAGCGTGCTGCAGGAATGAGTTTACATTTGTGCACTTCAGAGTTTTCAGCTGGATGCCTAAAATAAGGTCTGAAGCTGAAGAGATTTTAACATTTTGTTCTACAGTATAAAAGCTATGCTATGTTTACTTCTGCCGATTGCATTCACGCGTCAAACGTCAGGAAGCTGGTGTTCATTTGTGAAGATGATTGCGCTGAGTAAAACATAAAAGTATCATAAACTTTTGGAGATTATTTTCTGTGATAATCCAAACATCCGATGGAAAAATCCCATTGGCTTTTTGTGGAGGGAGCCAGTACTTCGCTAACTTCCGAGGGTTGGCCTACAAAAATACGTCATCCCTGCAGCACTCTCTGTTCCTAACGATGCTTGTCCTCTTTTGAAAGGTGAAAGGCATTTAAACCTTTTAGACGGACCAATTGATCATAGCGAAGCCACAATCACTGATGACTGGCAGCTGTAAACTGACTGCGGAGTAAGAGACGGATCAGGTTTGCAGTCTCTTTGATTTTACAAATTGAAAGATACCTTTAAAGACAGCGCTTCAAAGGCCCAGAGGTGGCTCGGATGGAGTGATTGAAGAAGGAATGAGTAAGAAAGACGTGAGGAGGAGAAAACACACTACCCGGCTATAACACACACACACACACACACACACACACACACACACACACACACACACACACACACACACACATTATTCTTTGTTGCTGCTAAACACAGGCCACCTTGAAATTAAACATGACTTGCACACGTCAATATGAGTACCCCGCTTCATATGGCTGTTCTTTTTATTCAATGAATGTAAAGAATGGAGCACAGCAGGAAAAGAAGTCTTTGTCTATTTGTCTCAGCATGCTTTCTGTCTTTCTTTGATTCTTTCTTTGTCTCAAGATTCTAATTGACACTAATGGTCTGAATAATAAGCAGGCACCAGGGTGTTAATTGCATTGACGTATATTTCCTAGGAACCAAATTCAGCCCAAAGGATTCCAGAAATCTATGTTCTATCCATTCATCCATTCATCCATCCATCTATCTATAGCTCAGAAGAATGGCAAAGAAAGAGCTCTGAAGGGAGCCCAAAAGAGCAGATGAAACAGATATGAGAGCCCATCAGCCATTAATTAATTTGAGTAGTCTTTTTTAATTAAGCCAGATCTACCGTTGAATGGGGAACCACAGAACAGGTGCCATGTTGGAACTCGTATAAAGTCCGCACCCACTGCTTATTCAACCAAATTGTAACATTTGATCATCAAAAAAGAAACACAAATTCCACCTTTCATCTGTGTCTTCTGCACCGTTTGGCTCACAAGTTGCATGTATCACAAAAGGAAAAGAAAAAACAATAAGAAAAAAGAAAAGACAAGTGAATGCGATACATCTCCAGTACAAAGCCCCTGACCAGTGTGTGTCTCTGGCGATAAAGCACAGAGACCGTTAGCTACAGCGTGGCTGCTTCAGCGGGGAAAGATAGATGGAAGGAGTGAGGGGAGCGATGGCTGCGTGATGGAAGGGACGGGGGCGTGAGGAAAGAAAGAAGGGGAGGGGGGATGCTGGAAATGATGGGGACATGCAGTCGCCCACAGATGCTCCCTATGTCTCTCCCTCATTCTCTCCCTCCTTTTGAGCACAGTGTGGGAGAGCGGTCTTTTGGGGGGAGGCTGGCAGGCAATCAGTGATGTCATGCCAGCAGTGCAGTGATGGCAGCTTAACCTATTTTCGGAAATACCACAGAATTTCTATTTATAACTGTGCTGAGCAGCATGTATCTTCACACATCCCTCACGGACCTGAGCATTCATCGACACTTTGCAATCTAAAATGTGTCTTCATCGCAAATTGGGGATTGCTTAATATCTGCAGGAAAAATCTCTTGATGCTGATCATGCTGATAATTACCAGTTAGGGAGGTATTTTCCATGATGTCAACTTTAGCACTGTAACGTCTGTCGTTACAGTGAATATGAGCATTGTTATCGTTACTTACATTGGTAATGTAGGAAGAGTAAGCGCCATTAAATAGTGAATAGCCTATAAAACGCGGTAGAAGTCGTAGCTTTTGCACTTACATCGGAATAAGTATTACTTTTAGACATCTGCCACACTTGGCTTCTGCTCCGCCTCCATCCATCCCACCCTGCGGTGTCCAAGCGGGTCTCTCAACCTGACAGAGGGATCCTCCACGTCCCGAGCCGAGCCATCACTCTACTCTCCCACAGCCTTGGGATAAAAGCAGCTATTTGTTTCTGCATCTCTGACAAACACTTCATCTAACCTCCCCCCCTCTACTTATCCATCTGTCCATTCATCCATTGTTCTGCGCCCATGTGTCTGTCTGTCATTTGCCTTGTGGGCCCCCGTCCGCAGACATGCGCCGTCCTTCCCTGTCCAATTCGGTCGAGTGACGGCGCTAAGTCACACCCGCACAGCTTCGCGCGCACTCCCAGGCCGATGCGTGTACGACATTTATGCATTGTATATTCACACCAGCATCAAGGGCTCAACCATTTGGCAATCGGAGAGATGTGACAGCTTGACTAATCTGTGATTGTTTTTTTGGCCAAAACATGGGGGTTAGCGAGCCCTCCAAGGGCACAGTACTAAGGCAAGACAAATAACTTATTATTTTCCAGGCTTGTACAAGGCTTTATCGCATGAGTTCTCCTGAACCATTCCAAAATGGAGAGGGATTATCACAAAACATTGCATTAAAATCTCCTCTCTCCCCTCTCCCTTGTTATTTCATTTTCCATCTAAAATGAATCTGTGCCCAGCCAAGCTCAAACACAACATTAAAGAGCTCATGCTATTCTAACAGAAACTGCCAACCCCCTCCGCTTTTTCCCCCTCTGTGCATTTATAACCCCCTTCATAAGAGTACACTCTGCTCTGTAGGCAATGGCACTCTCTGCTAAGCTACCCATACAAAATAGATAGGCTTCCATCCCTCTATTTAGACTAAGGACATAGCTGTGACCTTTGTGCATGCACAAGAAGGCGCTACTCCTTTACCGACTCTCCCTTGAGAAGAGAAATGTGACCAAAAAATAATTCAACCCCAAATCCTCACTTTAAAATTTGAAACGACCGTTGGCGCTGCCACAAAAGGCTGAATAAAGTTCCCCGACATTTTTTATAAATGAAAATGTGCCTTTCTTGCTGAATTGCATGTATTAATAATATGTCTCAACTAAATGTTAAATAGAAATAAATTAATTTTAAAACATCATTGGTCCTTTTTTTAAATACACATTTACAATATTATTATATCGCAAAAACAATCATATCATCAGAGTTTTTAATCAACAAACTCTAAGAAGCACATTTACACACCTTTCAAAGTGTCTCTAACCTTTAACCTTAACACCAGTGCCATTATAATGCCACCTCCAAACATGACACTGTCCACAATCTAAAACAAACCGCCATAGAGCTGCATTTCATGAAATACAGAGGGAGCGTATAGTTTCATAAACGAGTGTCTTAGTGATGAAATCGCTCCATGTTTTCCCTGAGACCTCACAGTACATCTGCTCATATCTATCCCTGCTCCAGGCACCTATTAAGAGCAAACATATTCCAGAAAGGTCACGGAATGACGGCACTTCCAACATACTGAAAGCGTAATGTACTGCGAGCCATAATGAATGTTGCATCGGTGCAGGAAATCAATCCATCTGAAAGGCTCTCTCGGGCAGGGATTAAGGGGAAAGGAGCGGAGACAGAATAAAAACCAGGTGAGTCGTGTGGACACTAACCTCCAGCGGAGCGCGGCCTTGTCGGCATCTGAGATTGGCAATCTCCTTGGAAAACCAACAGAAAAGTGGAGCAGAGAGACAGAGAGAGGGAGGCAGCGCTCCTCATCCTGAAGTCAAGGCCCATAAGCGCCTGTCAGTACCCGTTGAGCTGCTGCATCTTTTATGAGGAAATCCCTGTTGCTTATTACAATATTTACAGACGTTTAAAGATTGCAAAGCAAGCGTTGTTACTGCATTAGCTGGGCTCGGTGGCCCGCGCTCACTCGCCCTGGCAGAAGATTTTATTCCAGATTTGTTAAATCGAATCACTGCGCATAACAGCAAGGAGAGCGAGACTTGTTTTTCCTGTTCGCAAATGGAACAAAATCCTTCTTAAAACCTTTATGAAGCTGTTTAATGTCATAAGCAACGATGCACCGGTCACACTGGCAAAAAAAAAAAGCCTGCATGCTCCGCTGATGTCTGTTAAATCGGTAATATCATCACAGAGTGTCGTGTACGTACCGTCCATGTCACTTCTACAGCTCTGTTTATAGTCTGTAAGTGAATCTATCCCATCTGTTTCCCCAGGGGGGATGCTGTCCTACAGCAGTGCCGTGATCTTTGACACTTTCCATAAGGCACACACAATATGGAGACGTGTGGATGCACTCTCACTTCCATCATGTCAAAGCGGAGAGAGAGAGAGGCTTCAACAGACCAGAGCTTAGTTTAATCAATGCTGCTGCCTTTCAGGTATCATTTCATAAATGAAAAACTGCAGTCTCATATTACAGCAACGGCATATCATTTTGGTTTGATGCATATGCTATATTCCGACTATTCCTGTTTTCTTCATTTTATGTTTTTTTTTTTATTGGGAGGGCAGCCCACAAAAGGGACGCTATCCATCAGTCTAGCTCAGAGGCAGAAAAATAAATAAAATACAAACTTGAATAAATATTTCATTAGATTATTCTGTGATTTAATGTGCTTCTGCTTGGCTGGGGTCCACGGCAATATCTTCTGTCCATTTATAAATGCATTAACACAATGACACCCGAGACTAGCTTGATATTGATACCCCGGCTGAGATTGAAGCGGCGTAGGGGTTGTTTTGTCTGTCTGTCTGCTGTGCTGAAACACACCTGCAGGAAGAAAAAATATATTTTCTCGCTTCTCTTTCTCTCTCGTTTGAGCTCACGTTACTTAACCGCGCGAGGGAAGATTAGTCAAACAAACTCATCGGATAAAATCTGTCCAGACAAATGGAGAAATTCAACAGAAATCCACACTGGAACAGATTCGGCATGTATACGTCCACTTATGCAAAGCGGGACTGTCAATTTGAACACAAAGATGGACAAGAAACAGCAAACTGAACACATGAATAAGCTAAGACCACAGATTAAAGCCCTGGCTCATATGCACGTGCATAAACACGTCTTCTGCATGTGCTATAAGTGGAAGCCAATTAGAGTCAAAGGGAGAAGTTTTCACACTCTGTGATAAATTCAACATCAGGAAATCCTCCACCTATTAATACCAATTGGGCGACAATAATTGGCAGGCCATCGACAGCGTGGGCAGAATTAATCATTTGAAGAGGCAGACTAGACTGAATTTTTAATTGGCAGAGGCAGCCACTGTTTAGGGAGGCAACCAGCTGATCACCCGAGAGACTGCTGCTTCAGACAATGCACATTTGCTAATCCTCTTGAGTCAAGTTATTATGGCCATGCATTATTATCACGCTTTACAAACTAATTCCATGTTTTCCCTCATGGATTACCAAGGGGGGAAAATAGTTGCATAAGAAAAGAGGAAATAATAAACACACAAAGCGCAATGTGGATGACATGGAAATCAAAATGACGGAATAAGTGCAGAGCCCACAAATGCACAACCCTTAGAATGATGAAAGTGTCCGTGTGTGTGTGTGTGTGTGTGTGTGTGTGTGTGTGTGTGTGTGTGTGTGTGTGTGTGTGTGTGTTTATCCCTCTGTCCATCAATGTATTTGTCAGTCTGAATGTGCCTGTTTGAGGGTGCCATTACAGTTTTTCCATCAGGATCCATACCCATAATCCTTTTCCGCTTATTAACATGATCCACTATAAAATAACTTCAGAGATCATTGACACATTAGGATTTGATTACTTATTGTTAATGGTGTGGCCTGGAGTCATTACATGTTAAGCTATTTGATAGAACAGCACTTATTTTAAATGGATTTGTTGTAAGCTAATGTATAAAGGTAAAAAGAAAATCACTTTGAGAAGAACATTCAGGATTAGGTTTTTAATAATACTTGGACTCAGATCAGAGAGATTACCTAATCTATCTGCCTTTACATGCAAACACATTTTTCAGTAGTTAATTTATCTGAATAGACAATAACAAAAGTCCTGATTGACATACAGTAGAATAAAAGTTCACAGGATTGTTTTCACACTTTCATAAAAAGGGGATTTTGTTTTGTTCCACAGCTCTTTTTTTCATTTTAGTTTTGCATTTCATACTAACAAGGGACCTGAGAAAGAGATTGTTTCATTGAAAACAAACATTTCTTTTTTTTCAGTTGTTTCACTTTACCACCAGAGCATGAATGATGCAATGCAGATTTATAATAATAATCATTTGTGATAGTTATTATGATACTATGATGCAAAAAAAAACACACCTATGAGCAAATCCTTCCCCATAAAAATGGTAAACTACTACTACTAATAAACTACTGGATGTATTCCACAGCTGTAATTATGCCAGATATTTCTCTTGGATTATACAAAGAGCTATCAGAGCTAGATTTTCTGTCAATATAAATGCGTCTTAGAGGCTAAATTATCTTTTCCCCGCCACCCCGATCAGGCGACAATCACTTAAGAGCTAAATGCTGCAATCATTACGCAACACCGGGCAATGTTATTTTAGTGGATGTATGCACACGCAAACACACACACTGAGGAATGCCAAATGAGTGCTGCACTGGAAACAATGTCCTCCCTTCTCCACACTAACAATATCAGCTCAAGAGAGGTGGCCTCATGAGATATGTGGCTAACAGCAGCTATGATCGCACAATCGAATGGCGCAGAACATCTAGTGTGAACCTGAACATGCCTGAACGTGTTTTGATCCAAATATTGTCACACAGCTGCTAATTGCAGCTCAAACATGCACACAAACAATACAAATCTCTATATGTATATTTAGATTTTTTTTTCTCCACTTCCTTGGTTTCTGTTACTGTGACATCACTCATCATAATCATATTATACAAGTTATGTGTGTGTTGCAATACTGTGTCTTCTGAAGTCAATCCCAGAATGTCATTCATATTGATGAATGTATGGAGAGCAGAAGAGAAAAAGAAGAAGAAAAAAAATCAAGCCGGCTTTTGATCGGGCCTCAGTGGAAGGGCTTTGTGACAGTTGTGGACAAATCCTTGAAATGGGAACAAATTGAATATCTTTTGATGGTGATTCCATATGTCATAGAGGACGTTGTTTGCAAATGGCATTTACATTAGTGTCACAGATTGTCGTTTGTCTTTTTTCAAATGTCACTGCAATAAAAAAAGCTTATCTCCATTACTAACATCCCTCACATATCAACATCTTGCCCTGCAGGAGTGCAAGATGGGGAATACAATGGAGAGGGATTTAATTGGGAAAGACTTTTTCTTTTAAGAGTGTTTTTTGGTTAAAGCTCACATTTAAACCATAGATGTCATGCAGATGGACAATGTTTGACAGTCTTTCATAGTTCTTCTCTCTTTGAACCATGATTTGAATGTTCAAATTATGATGGCAATGAAAACAGTATTTGTGTCAGTGGTCCCAGTTGTCGTTATAGTGGAGGCGTAAATGTCACTGTGATGGTTTAAAACCACCAGACAGCCTCCAGAGTTTTCAAGAGCTTATGGTTCAACCTGGCTGTCTGTTAATGTATTAAAAAAAATCAAAGTTGATTGAAAGTGGTGATGATGATGATCATGATGATGGGGAGGAGGAGGAGGATGATGATGAGGATGATGGTGATGATGACGTCCACACTGCGTGGATCGACTGCGTGACGTATGTTGAAACCTCCCGCACCCAGGGAGCAATCTAGCCTCCACCTTTGATAACCAACTTCATTATGGAAGGTGGAAGTTGCCACTGTGTGTGCGTGTACGTGTGCGTGTGTGCGTGTATAGTGAGCTGGCTGGATGTGTACACCCTCCGCCTCCCGTTTCAGCGTCGCTCCCCAACTCCCCCGCGCTGACGTCCGTCATCTCGCGTCAACTCTCGCGCTCCTTTTGGAGAGACGCACGGTGGCGCTTGAACTGATTTGGCCGTGTGTCGAGTTTGCACCCGACGCAGCCCCGCGTTCGCACATGGGGGAGACGTTAAAGAAAGCCGATGGGATGAATAAATGATGCCGCCCCTCCATACACACACACACACACACACACACACACAAAAAGATGGGACTGGCAAAGGAAGGCTCTTTAAAAATGCATCGTTTCCAAGCGCCTCTGCCCCACTTAAAGAGCGTGTTAAGAAAATAGCAATACAGAACATGACACACACACACACACACACACACACACACACACACACACACACACACACACACACACACACACACACAGTTTATCACCCCATCATTCGTGACACTGCAAGCGCTACTGATATTTATTAAAACAAAATGTACAAAATGCCCTCATTTTGATTGTCCGAAAAAAAATGTACAAAATACAAATGCTCTAAAAATATATTAGATAAGAAGAACTTTACAAGCAAAGCAATCATAACTGGGACAAAATCATGAACGTTAGATGAAAATATGTGAGCAAAGATGCACATGGTGAATTTCAGACTGATATCAGATCGGGATTACGCTTAATCAAATGTCAAAAATAAAATAAAACGTAATAAAAAAAAGTGACAAACGCGTATTTTTTTTCCGCCGTCACTATTTCAACGCGAATTAATTCAAAATATAGAAAATAATAAGCAATTGTGCATCTTTATATGGGCCTCGCAGCCATTTGAGGAGCGACACGTTACCTTTGTGCATGCCGGTGTATCGGTCCTTGAGAACTGTCAGTTCGTGGATTTTCCCAAACTGTTCAAACAGGGGTTTCAGGTCTTTTTCCTCCAAGTTCCGCGGTATCTGCCCGATAAACAGCTTAATGGCATCTTGGTCTTTCATGTTGCCGCTCTCCGGATGAATTGAAATGGGTTCTGACCCGTTCATGGGTTTCGGAAATGTGATCTGAGGGTACTGGTGCTGATGTGGGATAAGTAGTAGTGGTTGTTGGGTCGGTGGCGCCCCCGGTCCGGTGTAAACCAGGCTGGAGTGAGCGGGCTGGGGCTGCTGTGGATGGTGCTGCCTTCTTGTTTCAGTCTGAGTGAATCTGGCCATTCTGAGCTGGGAGCAGAGTGGATAATAATGACAACACACACACTCACACACGTACACACACACACTGTGAGAGAGCAAGCACTCAGCTGGAAACCAGGCTGACTTTCTATCCGACACACAACACACACACGCACACACAGTACAAGGCAGGCAGAGACTAGAAGGGGGGGTGATAGTGTCGGAATAAGCGCACAGGAGCGATATTAGACGCTCTGGAGCGACACCCAGCGGTCATTTGAAGTACTTCAACATAAGAAGGCAGCAAGGATTGTTTGAAATTTGGGCTCTGACAAGCTTTTTTATTTTTAATAATGACTGAGCATGTTTGAAAAACACTTTCCATCTAAACAATGATGGAAGAAGGCAAACTTTTTTATTTCATACGTTTGTACTTTAACAAAAATATGTTGCGAATCTTCGCAACGCTTTTTCGCCTGACTTTACTCGCTCAACTTTATGTGGTTAGTTCGCTTTTTCGCTTTTTCGCTGTGGTCCTTCAGCAGACCAGCAGCAGTTTCCTTCAGTTACGGCAGGACGTCGGGCGGAGCTTCTCAACGCTGATTGGCTTTTGCAACTCAGCGTCGGGCAAATTTTTCGCCGGAGTTGAAATATTTCAACAAAAGCGGAAAAGGGGAAAAGCTAATTTTCGCAACGCTTTTTTGCCTCATTTGCGCTGCCCGGCGAAAAATTCGCTTTTTCGCAACCATTCGCTTCTGTGCATTGACTTTACGTCGCGAGAATATTTCGCAACACTTTTGGTGTGAACGCAGCAATAGGTCTTTTCCTCAGCAGTCAGTTTGACTTGTCGTAGCAGGAGAAGCTCAGGTGTTACTAATAACATTAACGATGGCTCCTTTCTATTTGAGTGTCCCAGTTAGGCCATGACAGCCATCGTTAAGTTTATATTATTTACACCTGTGCATCGTTAAATGTCTTTTATGACAAGGCCTGGTTGTACAACTAAAAGCTCTTAATTTAACTTTTGACTGGAATTTAAGTAAACAAGTGTTGGCAGTCATGTGAATATACTCTTTCAAAAAGGATTGATGTGTTAAGGTAACAACAGTATTTCAATGTAAGTTACATGGGTTGTGCTGAATCTGACGATGTAGTTAAGTAAAGTGAAATGCTGACTTATAGTGAAGTGGAATCTGCAAAGTTGCTGCAGCGGTTGGATAACTTCCATTGAAACTTTTTAGATAACTGAAATGAAATGGTGCTTGGTTTCAGTCTGGAATGTGGTCAAGAAAAGTAAAAAGTCTTGCAAAGTTAAAAATCCTGAAGACTGTGCAGGTCTGCAAGTCCATCAGTTCCCGACTCATAATGATAAAAGCTGACATCTAGATGTCGAAATCCAACACTGAGTGTTTAAAAAACGAAGGATTAGACGCACAGAAGTCAGACAACTGCTACACTATCTTTAAAGAGGCTTTACGGCAACAGAAGTTGGATACTTAATTGTGTCTCTTGAAAATCCCAAATCAAAATATACTGAATATATATATATTACGATATAGAAAATACAACACTTTTCTTGCGTCATAGAGCTTGACTTACTCTACGTGGCTGCATTAAGCAGCTTTTTGCTGTCTCTTCTGGTGTTAATTTTTCAGCTATCTTACCAATATTTGGTCTAACAGGTGTGCATGCATCCTAAAGATTTAAAGAGCAAAACAATATTGTGTTAAAGTCCTTTCTTACCTTAAAGACACTCAGTTTGCACTTAAAGAACTGTTTGCTGAATCATTTTTACTATATTTAACTCTTGAGACTTCGCCATACAAATGAAGTATAAGATAAATACAGTATGAATGTACTACTGGAGGTGAGCTTGCCTGTAGTACAGTAAATGCTGCTGCTGGCAACAAGTGCACTATCTTTCTAAGTGAATGGTATCTGCAATCTGTCATTAGATTGAGTCAAGGGACCTGCAAACATTAACCACAATTAGCAGACTTACTGTAAGTACTTTTCAAATAGCAAGCAGGCTAATCCCCCACGAGAGGGGTTATTTACATCATTTGCCTTCCCTTTGCAGACACTGTCAATAGCACTGAGATCCAAATCCGTCATTAAAACTAAATCATCATTTAACTGTCAACTGAAAAGAGAACAACACCGACACACCTGATGCACAACAGGGATAATAGTTTGGTTTACAACTTAGCCACAAACCACCCTTTAACTTAAACACATCCGCTGGACAGATTTCTAATTAAAGCCTGTTTAACAGTGGATTAAATAAAGTGATATATACTGTCTGTGACAGCAGGCTCAAGGCTGCAAGGTGAATCAATACGAGCTGCCGCTGCTTCTTCTCTCGCTGAGGAGGAGCGGCACCGCGGGGGTCCCCTCGCAGAACTTTGACTCACGAATGGCTGCATCACCATGCGAGAGAATCGCCTTCAGCTGTGGCTCTGAATTCAGCCGTGCGCCGGTAAAGCAAGCGAAGGCTCACATCCAAAGGGCCTCGGCATGCAGCGGGAAAACAGATTGTCCACAAAGTTCAGGGTTGAGAAGTTTGGAGAGAGAGTGACATGGGCTCTCCAGAGCAGATGGTTGTTTTCACTGGTTGGAGGATAATTGCAGCTATTGAACTCAAGCTCATAATATTTATTTCTGCAAAAGCTCAATAAATGCCAAGAGCAGAGGGAAAGACATCAGCAGGCAGGGGTACACATTGACGTGACCAGTCAATAAAACGGTGGGTGGCGGCTGCACAGACACGGGGCTTTTAAATATTCTTTATTGTAAAAATGTTCTTGAATGTAATTCTTTTGAAGAAGTAAATCCCAGAGGGCCGTGCGTGATAGCTGAAACTGCTGTTTGCTTTCGATTGGCCCAAGTCGCAGTGTCGCTTTATGCTCTGCTCATCGTGCTCTGAATGTATTGATCAAAAGAGGCAGGGTACTCACTGAATGTGGCCCGGCCTTCTGAATGGCAGTTGGCAGGGTACGGGAGTCCAGAGTGGACGTGTTTGGTGGATGGCTCAGCATGTTAGCCCTCTTACATCTGCAGTGGGGAAACAAACGGGGGACGCAATGCAGCTCATGTTGAGTAAGAGCGCTGAGCTGTCATGGCACCGGCTCTCCGGATTCCGAGGGAGGCTGAGCGGCTATTTTTAGGGATGTGGTCAACACATGGGGAGGGGTATTGAGAACTTCCACTTCATGGTTTTTTATTGACCAATGCCATTAGTGTTGCGCCAAGCTGAAAGCGGAGACAAGAAATCAATAAAGGTCACACTATTAGTGCGAACTAAAAAGTTACATACAATTTAACCGGCTGGCGTTCATTCTGCTGCTTGTTAACCAGTCTGGACCCTGAGAGGGAGGCAGCCGGGCTGGATCTGTTCAGCTTGGGAGGTCTGGAAGGCCCAGAGGGAGACAAACGCAGCCAGGGGAGTCATTTTGTATTCTGTGAGCACTTGTAGGCATACAGTCAAGACAGGAAGTCGAGACACGCACACACACACACACACACACACACACACAATCACTTCCTAATTCCCCAAATTCAACATTATTTCCCACATCCAGTAACTCACTCGCATATTGTGCAAACACGGCAACGAGGCACAAACAGCAGACAGAGAATATGAGCACACGCAATTTAACTTTCCATATGCCATCCAGTCAGGAGTCAAATCCAGCGACCGAACGAGGAAGTTGACGAAACAACACTTTGCCGTTAAGGGGAAGCTTCTTCTCTGCTTGGGCTGGCATGGCGAAGTTCTGAAAGTGCAGTTTGGGGTTTAATAAGCGGCAAGAGTTGGAGGTGTCCCCTGGTGCCCGATTCACCGTCGCACTCTGGTTATTCATTGCAAGGCATGCTCGTTCGACTGTTAGGTGTTGTTCAAGAAAATTAGGGTGTGATGTGATGATGGCATATCACGCCGGAGACAGTTTTACGGACCGCTGACTCAACAGGCAGGTGAGATGTGATAAGAGCGGGCTGAACTGTGGAGCTGTTGCACCGCACCTTATTCTCAATAAGGGACCAGGTCTAAAAGTAGTGTTGAGCTCTTCGGTATCGATCAGAGCTTGTTGTTGTTTTTTCTATCTTTTGCAATCATTAAAGCAACACACGTGTGTGATGCAGGTATGCATTCTCTTTTTGTGGAGTGTAAATAATTAACAGACAAGATGTTAATTTAAAAGCACGTAAACTATTCAAGCATGTGAGCACCCCGATCTCACATTTTTTATTCCAGGTACAACACAGATGTAGTCACTAGGTGACAGAGGGGAAATAACTGTCTTTTTCATTTGAGCTCATTTTTGATCATCGTGTACTGAACCATGATTACACTGACCTTACTTCAACCGCTGGAGACTAAATATGATCTTCTTTATGGAAATATGAGACCTGAATGGCACCAGAGGAATTGTAAAAGTGCAGCTTTCTTAGAATGTACCTTAAATATACAGCAACATATCTAATATTCTCTTGTAACAGATTTCAATATTTCAAAATGCCACAGTTATTCCAGCTTACTTTGCATATTGTTTGATCATGGTTGAGTCATGACAGCTGGCTGATTTGCAGTGGTAGAAAGTAACTAAGTACATTTACTCAAGAACTGTAAAATGTTGAGGTGCTCGTAATTTAACTTGACTGATTCCATGTATACTATATCATTCTACTATATAATATAACTTCAGTTACTTTGCACATTCAGATTAATAATACAAAACATAATAGACAAATACATTATGATAGATAATATAAGACTTTAGTGAGCCCTTTGGGGAATTCCCAAGCTATACAGCAGCATTTCAAAGTAAAATTAGCCCCATCTTTACCAGCTACATCATGAATACACACATTAGTGAGTCAATAATTATAATCCAGTAATATAATCATTCTGAAGTAAGCCATTCTCCATTAGTTACTTTACGTATATTTTGATGTTAATATTGTAGTACTTTTTCTTATATAAGCAAGACATTTTGAACGCAGAACCTAGCGGTATTGCTACTTTTACTTAAGTAAAATATGTGTGTGCTTCTTCAACCGCTGCTGATTTGGCTCAAGCTTCGACATAAATCCAGGATGTGGCCGAGCAGGGCGCTCTCGGCCCGCTGAGGGCTGTGAAGCAGACAATTCTCCTTCACCGGATCTCTCGCTGAGCAGCAAGGGAGTTGCAGGATTAGAGGAGGGCCGCAGTGGATGGAAATAAAGAGCCAATTTTTACACATTGAAGATACATTTTTATCATCCCGAACACGGCCTCTGAAAGAATCCCACCGCATGCTGTGATTGTTGCAGTTTTGTTGTACGAGCGAGATAAACAGCCAGCCTGCTGAGTAATCTTTTCTTTCCTGCTAATCAAAGTCACTGCTGGGATCTGAGTTGCTGCTGTTTTGGTATTAATACAATGTCCAAAAAAACATCATCACATCAACGGACTGCATGGTGTTCAAGCCCCTGTGTTCCTTCTTGCTTCCTTCGCTCAGTCTTGTCCAATTTTTGGAGCTAATATTTTTTCAATCATGCAGAGGTTTAGGGCTTAACAGAAGATGCAGAATAGTGTGTTCATAAGAAATTATCCAGGTTCCTCCTGCATTTTTTCTCTGAACATTTTATTTTTTTTATCTGACAAAATCAGCACCAAAATACCGGAAAGCACACAATACTGCAGGAGCATTATACTTTAGATATAACATATAAAATCTGACGAAACGCAGGTTCATATGTCATCAGCATATCAGCGACCCCTTGCTCCAGAGTTGAATTTGTACTTACTTTTTCTAACCAGCAGATGGAAGCTGTGTTCTACTGTGATTTCCTCCTCAGATCCTTCCACTCATGCAAGGACACCCGTGTCTAAATAATGACTAAACTGGAATAAATTATTGCCAGTTCCCCTAAAGCTGTGTCTTAAATAATCACATTCGTGGTTAATAATCCATATAGACATAAATCACCCCCTTTCAGAGACTGCCAGCCAAACAAGCAGGGCTCAGTAGATAGCTATGGATAATTGGCCTCCTTCGTCGGCTGGTTATCTCTTTGCTTTGGCGCAAGCCTGTTTAATAAAATCAGTGGGCAACTTTAAAATACCAACGTACAGGTATTTTCAGGCCTCTATCATAATAGTGGCGGTATTTGTTTGTTTGTGTTGGTATCAATTTTGATTACGAATGCAGTTGTAAAGTGTGTTTGGGCATTATTGAGATGAGGCTGTTTTTCAGGGCCACAGAACAGCCGCAGTGTTCAGGTCTCAAAGAGACGTGGAGGAAAGGTGCACCGAACCCTCCTCCCACACGTCTGTCAATTGCTGACGGTTTTTCCTGCTTTCACTATTTCTATAGAATATATGGGTTATTCAGGAGCACGTATTTTTGCTTACTTAAATTCCTGCATGAATAAGACATGACTACAGTCGTAGCAAAAAGTATATGAATACATTTAAAATGAAAAAAAATCTATGTATACGTAAAAAAGAAAAAAATAGAGGAAAATGCAACATGCCGCTACACAGAGCATTAAAATTCACATTAATACAACAATCCTTGATGTCTTCCCTTCAATAACCAGATGAGATTACAGTCCCCTGAAGGATTGATCGTAAAGACAGTGTACAGTCCACTAGAAATAATAAGAATTGAATAAGGAAATGCAACAAAAAAACTTTTTTTTTTTCTTTTTTTTTTTTTGGCACATAAGACATTCGTTGAGATGAGAGAGCAAAGCAACCCAGATGTCTTTTGGAGCAGAACCCCTCCAGCACTACAGTGGTTGATTCCCAGACGTTCCCATTCAGCTGGGAGAAGAAGTCCCTGCAGCGGGTTTGCGGGCCAGCCTAAAGCAAGGACTCCTCTCAGCATGGGGTGCCCTTCTGCAAGAGGACATGTTTGGTGTGTTAGTTTTTCTGCAAGCGGATGCTGTTCAAAGCATCCGCCATCAAGGAAATGTATAACATAAGTGCATTCTTTTTGTATGCAAACGATATCAAGAAGGCTCAAATAATCAATGCAAAAACATTCACACACATGGTGGAGGTTGCTAAGCGACAGCAGCTGGTTAGCAATGGTGTACAGCGTGTATAAACAGAAGAACCCCATTACAGTGTCTGGGCAATAGTAGTTTTTACAACTGTGTGAAGCTGAAAATACTGTGAAGCTGAAAATACTGTGAAGCTGCCTCATTTTATTGATGAGAGGTGTCCCCAATCTTATGAAAAAAACAAACAAAACAACACAATAAAAGACCTGTGATCCACAGCACATTGCTTACCGGCACGGATAGTTATTTGTTACCCCTGCTCTGGGTCACAATTAAGAAATAGCAAACCTAGTAATGCCAAAAGGATGCATTTAGCTCCCGCTAATCCATTTTTGTGCAACCAGTGTGTCCAAACTGAGTCATACAAACCAGTGAACCACAATAAATGAGCTGACTGAGACTCATGGGCATGTCGGAGAGTCCTTTGCCCCCGAAGGAATTAAGCGCTATCACTACTTGTAAACATTACGGGCTTAAACCCAAAATCCCCAACCTCAGCAATAGCTAGCCTACATTTTAATTTAAAATACACCACACCCTTGGTGCTCAGCTTTTCTTTTGAGAAGCTCAGCTGCTTTGAGTTGCAGTGCTGCTTGTGGCTATAAAAGAGAAAACTTAAAGTGAAAGTTGGAGACCATTGAACGCTTTGACTTGTGTCTGCAAAATGTCTGCAGGCACGGCTCATTTATGCCTTTAGGAATATTATAGGAACATCAAACAGGGTTTGAAATGCTAACTATAGACTAATCCATGAGTCATGTTTGGGTGGCACTGGATCGGAGCCTACCCCGCCACACATTGGCCACACAGGATAACACAAACAAACAATCACATTCATCTGACCTGCATCTCTCAGAAACAGGGCCTAAGTTACTGAAACTTTGTTCAAAGTTAAAGTGTCCTTTTTTTTTTTTTTTTTGTCACTACCTCTTCTTCATATCCTGGAAGAGTTGAATCCAAGTGCATTCTTTTATTAACACTATTTTTCACAGTTTTTCTTGGCATAAAAAGAAGGACTTTAATAAATAAGCCTCTACGAAAAACAAAATGAAAATAGATATATAAATAAAGCAATTGGAAGACCTAGTATGGGAGTCTCCATATTTTTAGAATGATGTATCCCCATCGGATTACTGTGCCGGAGTTGTTTCTGCTCAAGTAGCTGGGATTCATCATCTTTATGGGAAACTGAAACTTTATTGATACACTTCTATAAACCGTGACTCATTTTGTGATGTCAGCAAACAGGAACAACACAATCACTAACTTTGCTGATACCATCAGTGTTGATTGTGTGAGCCGATACTGTTTAATACCACTGTCATTTATGTTTGTGGACAACGAGCTCTTCTTTCTGATGAAAGGCATCAGAGAGCTGAAGTCCCAGCCCACCGCGTGGAACGGATGCTGGTTCCCTCGCTTGTATTTTGTCACGCATTTCTCTTGACAGCGCTTTTTGTGTCAATGCTTTGGATCATTTGAGAATTTTGTAGTCTGTAAATTGTATAACAATTGTATATCCCAAAGTGATCATAACTGCAATGTAAATTGATGATGATATGACATAAAGAAACGAAAGCAAACTTAATATTGGAAGACATATGAAGGCATTGATATAGTTATAATGGAGTATTGTTAACCCTTATTCCGTGGGTGTTGTTATATAAGCTTCTCTGTGCAGAAGATGGCACCTTGCATGGTGTCATGCTTTGAATGGGTGAATGACATGTCGTGTTAAAGGTTTTGAGTGGGTGGAGGACTAGAGCTATACAACAAGTCCATTTACCAACTCCTTATTGAGCACTTTTAACAAACTGTGAGGAGAACGAGGTCCCCAATGGTCCAGAATGAACGAAAATCAAAGATTCAGAAAAGGATCAAGAACGGATTAATTTAATGACCCATAAGTGGCCACAGTTACTAATATTTACTTCACACAGAACATCTATGTTCTTCACTTGTTCACTAACTCGAACAAAAATGTAATTTTTCTCCATTTTCTTCTTTCTCCCAGCTTACAAAGCCTTCGACAACAGGCGCTCTTTTAAAAAAAACATGACATTCACATCTCAGATCAGAGTTATTGGTTCAGCCTTGATGTTGACCTTAACTCACACAAGGGAGTTTATGCAAATGAACCTCTTGTCGCGTTGCTCATCTGATATGCTAATAGTGTCCCAGACCGTGGATGGTATTTTGCCTGGTAGATGCAGTATTAGCTGCCTCTATGGTGTATTGTTCAATAGAATGGCTTTCCTCCTTCTTTATTTGATGGCATGGGCAAAAGAAAAGCTTCAAGGACACAAGCTTTGATGAAAGCGCAAGGCACAATTTTTAATAAAAGACACATGAGCTCAGCTGTCCAGAATCCTTTTGTAATTGTGTCTGAACAGAATATATTATAAAAACTACTCTAATGGTTGTAAACAGAGATGAAAGCACCAATACTGATGTAGCATTATTATACATGTACCAATGAACATCCTTTCTGAAACACACCCATGTTGAAGCACCACTATAAAAGTGGCAGGTTTTAGTTGAGAAGAAGCCGCTGGCCTGAGTACGATAGCCGCGTATGACGACAGCCACCAAATGTCCCATCTGACTATTGCGCCATAGCCATTCCATATTATTATACTATGGCGATTGTCATTAGTTTTATATCAGCGGAAATTAGTGTTTTAAGGGATTTTTATTTTCAAATTATGCATGCCATCTGTGGGGTCCTGCAGTGTTACAGCTCTTGTCAGACTGGCATTTACGGTAATGATTGGCATTTGGTCTTCAGCATCTGTAAATCTCAAAGCGTTGGTTTCAGGGGCTAATTAACATATCCCCCCCCACCACAACTTTCAATTAGGAATATGTTATCATTTGACCCTCATTTCAGATTTATGGAAAATGAAGCACGTTAAAATGGGGAATTAATAGCATTCTGTCAAATGTCATATCAACTCAACAACAACAACAACAACAACAACAGGGGCGGAATCTAGCCAAACCATTGATTATGCATGTTTAAATTATATTTCCCCTGCAGGGCGCTCATCACCGCACAAGGGTGGCATCTACTTATTACTTTTTTTTCAATCGCCCCCTCAGAGGAATTGGAATTTAAATGGTCTGACATCCAACAATGAAAAAGTATAGTGTTGTAGTAAGTCCATCACCCACCTGTGTCCATCCAGACACCTTCAAATGAATATTTCACAGTGCTGTCAGACTTCTGACCTTATATAGTTTTAAGGAAGTGTTTTCTGAGGCACAAGTGTAGGCCCGTGATCGGTGGTACAGTTTGCTCTTAGTATCTACACGTCCCAGCCCAACAACACACCCACAAGCAGGAGACTCACACGCCGAAATATGAGTGCATTCTGTTAGCTGTTACTCAACATGATAAAATCAGTGTTTTAGAGGGAGGTCACCTGGAATTGAATTGTTTGTTTTTGCCCAGAAATTGCTGAAATAGAGCCAGAGCAGCTCCAACAACCAGCAATTGTTTGTGTTGTTCTTGTGAAATGCGGACGCACTTTGATAATACTGTATGAACAACATACCGAAACAATTACCTTGCAAAAAACAATTGTATTGTCTCTAATGTTCTTCTGACATCTCGTCTTATCTAAATAATAAATGGAATAAAATGAAAAGTAAGGGGCTTGGGGACAGCGGTGGTTTGAGGTAAACGCTATCATGCTCACAATGACATCATCATCATGTTGACAGCAGGTAACGTTGAACATGTTTACCATCTCAATTCAACTTTCTCCTGAGGGGGACATGAATGTCTGTAGCCAATTTCATGGCAATCTATCCTGTTGCTGTTCACTCAGAATTACAAGTTTCAACCTGCTGACGGCGATAGAGGGAAAGTCAGACGATCACCAGAGTTAGGAGGATTAATTGTCGAGGAACTATGGACGTCTGTACAAAACATATTCATCTAATATTTATTTATTAGATAGTGACAGAGCATTTTAATGAATCAGTATAGGGTTAGCAAAAATGCTAACTTACATCCGTAGTCCCTAGGCAGGTAACACAAGTAGAGACATTACGATATACAGATACAAGTACAGGTAAACGGGACAGACCAATTGGCATTGACATTCCTGGAGTCACAGCAAAAACCTTCACTTATTTCAATCATTTGTATTGAAATAAGTAGTATTTCTTAGCACACCTTCTGGTATACATCACGACTGTCTTTCTTTGTTTGTTTGAGAGTCAGTGACGAACATATGCAACCAGTGAGAGATAAGTCTCAGCAATATGACACTTATCTGACACTTACGTCTCCACCACGTAACTCCCTCTGTGTGTGTTATTGAACATGTCCGTCCCCTCACCGAGCTGCTTTTTAGAGCTGAAGTTTTCAAAATCAGCCCCGTGGGGTAATTATAGAGCTTTTCGCCCTTTGGAACCTTCCTCCATCAGATAATGAAGCAATAACGATTACATAATGCGTCTTTTATGAAAACCCAACGGACTAGCCCTGGCAAGGCGCTCTAGCTCTGTGCTGTGTCAGCTGACAGCTAACTTATCACAGCGGTCAAATCTCAGCTGCTCCTCCTCCTCCTCCTCCTCCTCCTCCTCCTCCTCTTCCTCCTCCTCCTTCTCCTCCTCTTCCTCCTCCTCCTTCACAACAACCTCCACCTCCTCTGGCTCTGCTCGATTTCATCCTCCCTGCTGAGGTTGTTTGCTACGCTCCCTGCTCTTTGTGATCAAAAGATGATTACAGGCGGTGACCTCATTCTCCCTTCGTACCTGTGAGCTCAGAGAGGAAGCGAGGGGGAGATCTTTGTTGGAACGGCACGATCGTGAAGATTTGGATTTCCACGCTCAAACTAGCAGCATTTCCCCAATTGATTTGTGGTGGACACGCTGTACATCTATTTCCTAAAATGTCAATGAATTTTAATGTGAAGAAGAAAATTAAGAGAAAAAGTATGTCATTTTTTCAGGGGGTGACACATCTGTCAATGGTCAAAGTACACTACAATAATACAATTAAAAATGAAAAGCCCAGAAAACACTGCTATTGTCTTCTTCTATTTTGTCCGTTTGGTCTTCTTTCTTTCACCATTCATAGCATCCTTCCTCTATAATTGCATTGCTCTATGGGTGATTGTGTGTTTTCAGGGCTCCTCTATGATGATTTAATGTTTTTTGTACTTGTTGAACTCTGGGGTTTGAAGCTTTAAAGAAAAAATAATGATAATTAAACCCTCAAACAAATTATAAAACTGAAGAGAAAAGGTGCAAATTGCTTCTGTGTAATTATGTTTTCATCCACTACTTTGAAGTGCATTCATGTTCTAAAGCCACCAGGCTCATTTGTGCGTCAAGAGGCCTCAGGTTGCTTTTTAATAGTCTCACTTATAAATAAATTATTCCCGGAATTATATAAATGTGTCATCATTTATTTATTTACTTGACAAAACAATGAAATGTCATCTTTTGTTTTAATTCACCAATAGGATTTGATTGGAGGTGAAATGCCTTATTCTACAATATTTTCTAAAACCAGTGCAGTGGGCTTTTGTTTTCTAGACCGTGGCCATTGTATGTCCATTGTGTTATGAATATATGGCAAAGGTCAGAGCTATCCCTCTGTCAATAAGCTATGAAAAAAAAGAAGAGGAAAATAAACATCAGACTTTGACCCTCATGGTGTTTTACATCTTAATGGAGACGTCATGTCCTCCGTCTCCAGACAGACCAACTTGTGAAGTTTCTTAGTTGTGTACACTTGGCTCCCAATCAGATCATATCTCCCTGTAACCAATGGGGACAAAGCAAGCTAGTCGGCTGGGTGTGTTGGGTTGGAGTTTCAACTTTGGACCCGAGAAGAAGAGCCGAGAGATACAATAGAGGCTCTTTAGGAGCGGAAACAAAACTTCTCCACGACAGAGTAAAAATATATTTTGGCTGAATCTCTGTTCTTTGAGGGGCTTTTTTGGCTTTCCCCTGAAGCAAGGAAACTATGGAGCACTCCCAAAATCTGGTAAATAACAACATATTATGTATATATATATATATATATATATATATATATATATATATATATATATATATATATATATATATATATATTGCACGGGAGTTGGTCAGCCAACGTATCCTCATACAACAGTTTGTATGATATTTTAAGAAGAAGTGTCAGTTCTCTTTACACATTACATGCAGACAGTCTTTTCAAAACAAACTTTAATTAGGCAACAAAACTACTTTGTTAGGTTTACGGATGTGACGTTAATTAAGTATGAAAGTTACGTGAGAAACAAATCAACGTGGACTTCTCGTTTCACACGAGAACAGCAAGTGAAAGATACATTTTTTTGTATCACAGTAAAAATATTCACAGACAAAGAGATGTCAAGGCAGATTGGGGACTCCGTATTTTACAGTCCAGTGAGTTCAGGGAGGATCGGGGTGAATGGCTGTCAGTAAAAAGCTATCCCCAGCTGGGGCAATTATACGTATGACACCTGTATATTGTTGTCTTTGCTTCTGAAAACACGAGACACGTATGTGGCTTTGTGTTGCCATTAAATGTCATGAACTCATTCCAGGATTGTGATGGCATCGAGTTGCTCGACTGGCTGTTTGATCAAAACGATGGAATCCTCCGTCTCGAGGGAACGGGACGCCATGGCAACCATCACACCTGGCCAGTCCAGGACCCAAATGTGCGTGAGAGTGTGGGATCTCCAATGTCACTCATGAATGCTGCAAAGGGCAGTTTGCTTTGTGTGTACTGTATAGTTCCTCCGTGACATGCTCTGTGGGTCTATGTTTTTTAAGAAGCTGTCTGTTGTCGTCTCACACAGACGGACTAATGATAGCATTTAAGGGTTTTCCATTAAGGTGCCGCAGCCGGCCGGACAGGCAGACGAAGACTTCCTCAACGCCCTCCTGAGCGGAAGCGAGTCTGTGGCGGGCTCGCCTCCCTGGGCCTCTTCTCCCAGCGACAGTGGGATCAGCGAGGACCCTCCCTCAGACCAGATGGACAGCCCTCAGCGTCCCGAGAGTCCTCACGGGGACATGCGCTATTTCGGTGCGAGGCCACAAACCAAGGCGGGCCTCGAAGCCAGAGTCTCCACTGACCTCAGTGAGTCACGTATATCCACAAGAAAAAAAACACATTCGTAATGTGAGATATCATAACATCTAAGGGTGCAACTATTGATTATACATTATTGTTGTTTTCTTGTTTAATCAACTTATTGTTTGGTCCATAAATTGAGTCAGAGAGATGTCCTAATATGTCTTGTTTTATCTGCCCAACAGTCCAATTTGGTGTTTATTTGAATACTTTGCCTATTTGCGACTGTAGATTTCTCCTAAATTCACCAAAATGTTGCATTAAATAATGCCTCATTTGCTTATTTACCTATAGACATACTATAATTATTATATATATATATATATATATATATATATATATATATATATATATATATATATATATACATATATATATATATCAAATATTAGTCTAATATAAGTAATCAAATGGAGGATTTTCATGGTGATATCTATTGGCTATTTTTATTTTGCAAAAAGTATCAAGGTTTACAATACATATCTTTAAATAATGTTTTTCCTCATACTCTGAGCCAGACAACTAAACTTCAGCAGCACTTACATTCACCCTGTTTCCCCGAAAGCATGGTGAAATTGGATGTTTTATGGCTGTTGACAGTATTTTCTGATTTATGGAGTGCTATAAAGAGATTTCCAAATGTCCCCTCAGCAAAAACTGGCTTTATTCAGTGTTCAGATTTTCGCTTTGGAAATGTATGAAAATTAACACATATTGATAATGCCTCATGTACATCATTAAAAATGTAATTTCAGCTAACTTACTGAGGAAGTTTACTGTTGATATCTATTAGTTAAAAAGTTTACCCCACATTGGGTGTCTCCCCTTAATCGACTAACATCCTCATTTCATTCGGATTGCATCATACCAAATTGTGTTATGTGGTTGTGAGCCAAGAATAATCAATGAAAAACCAATTGTGAATGTGACATTTTAGTCGCAGTCTTTGCATATGAATCCTTGGATCTATTGTGTCTCTGAAGATAAAGCAAGATCACACGCGTTATTTTTCACAGCGTATAGAACTGAAACAATCAAAGACACAGATGTTATCGTTGATGAAAAGCACTCATGTTGGGAGCCAAACCGAGTAATTGGCATTTACGTAGCATTCAGGCTACGAATCTCTTTTGTTTTTGTTGTTATTGTTGTTGTTGTTTGCCCCAGAATCCAAACAATGGCCATGCTTTTTGTGTATCCTTGTGTCTGTGTGGGTGCAGATGGCTGGGAGGCCAGATTCCCAACAGGCAAGACGACACAATTTCCTTCTGATGTGCATCGGCCACAGCTGCCCTCTGGCTTTCCGCTAACTGTCAAGGATCTGCTGCTGTCCGGCACACAAGAGCTCGTAAGTTGTTGTCTAGTTGTGGTGGAGTCGGTCGGTCGGGATGGTACAGATTGAGTAAGCAGGGAGCGAGACAGTGTCTTGTGCGGGTTTGCTTTCTTTCTTTGGCTGCTTGACTCGTCCCCAGGACATGCTGTTAACTTTTTGTGTGAGTCAGTGTGTGTGCGCATTTGTATTTTCATGCTAACACTTTGAAAACTATGGCCTCACCTAGGGGTCCTATTTTAAAACTTTTATTTAGAGAAAGGTTTGCTGAGCACGCAAAATCCTTCACAGCAGCACTCAGGTGTGTATGCCGGCACAGAGAGGAGGAGTTTTTTTTATAATTTTACCAATTCCCTTCATGATTTTTTAGATGTGACCTCTTTATAGTGTGGCTCAAAGACTGTATATAAGAAATGGATTTCTTCACCATGACTTCACCCATTGGTTTTATGGACTGCTGTTTTGATGCCTCAAGGTCGCCATCTTGCTTTTTTGGAACCAGAATTGACACGAGAGGATGCACATCAATTCTCATGAACTGAAGAAAAAAAACACTGTACATGGCTTAAATAAAACTAAAACAAGGACATCAACCAAACCGGAACACCTGTCGATAATAAGGTAGCCACGCCATAAAGCATGCCACGCGTTATCAATCTATTTTACTCTAAATGGAACCATGGGAGCGATAGATTACTAAATGGCCTTTTGTGGAGCGAGTATTAGCGATTGTCACAATCGTTTTAGTTCCAAAGAAAATACTCCAAAAGGTGGATATTATCAAGTGAAAACCCAAGATCACTAAAAGCAGAATGAATAGTTTTTTCTTCTAAAACTTGAGGGTGTGCATTGGTGTGGATTTCAGCCCACTCTAGGAATTTATCCCATCTCTGCAGTCTCATAAGATGAAGGAAAGAATGGCAGAATGCAACTTTCTCACATCGTAATTGCTTTGAGGTAGAAATGAAATGAGTGTGATCTCAGTGGCCTGATAGTCTGCGCTCATTTAACTACTTCCTGTGAGGCTCTCGGGAGAAAGTGAGAAGGAGAGAGATAAAGAGGAGTGGAAGAGGAGGAGAAGGAGGAGATGTGAGGGCGGACAGAAAATGTAACATTTAATCACATTTAATATTAGTATTCATGTTTCCCCGCCAGCCCCAACACCCATCCCAACAGTCCATTCAAGAGTTGATTCTCAATGAAGATGAGAAGAAGCTTTTGGCGAAGGAGGGAGTGACTCTACCCAGCCAACTGCCTCTAACAAAGGTAAACTGCTGCCTATACTTCAAAAACAAATATCAGCACCCAGAGTTTATCTTGTTGGGGCTCAAAATTCAAATGTTAATTTCCCTGTCAATTTAGTACGAAGAAAGGATTCTGAAAAAAATACGCAGGAAGATTCGCAATAAGCAGTCTGCTCAGGAGAGCAGGAAGAAGAAGAAGGAGTATATTGACGGGCTGGAGAGCAGGTAAGAGAGTCACAACACAAATGATGATTATTCAATATGCTTAATGTCTTCTAAAGCAAACTGTGTAATCCTCCATGCAGCCCTTGGTCAGTTAAAGTCATGATGAAAGTCGTCTTGTGGCATGATGTGTCAGCAGTTCCATGGAACCATGACTCACTCCATGGATGATGTCATTAACCTATTGAACATATTTGCAGTCTCTCTCTAGTTTGGGCCGTCACTAATTTCCGTAGGCAAACGAGTCAACATTGGAAGCGTTCTGTTTTTCTGTTTGTTGTCCAAGTAGTATTGATCAGTCCTTGGTTGAATGCAGATAAACAGTCGGTGTGGAGCACAAAAGAGGAAGGCTGTAAACAATGAGCAACACCCGGAGCAGGAAGTCTATCCGCTGGCTACCCCAGGAGTATAGCCCCGAACCTTTCAGAGGCTCATCCGTCAGACCAAAAGTGGGCTGTTACAGACAAAAATGCTGAAAATATTTTCAAAAACATCAGCTTGCAGACCCAAAATCCATTTCATTATCAAAATGTTATTGTTTCATGGTAATGTGAGCAGTGAATTGTGAGTTTTAGGTGCTGCCTCACAGGCCCAGGTGTGAATTTAATATCTGACCTATGGTACTGTTAAAATATGTACCAGTAGTGAAAAGTGAAGGTTATTTCTGAATATTGCAATGAAATATGTGATCTCACATAAATAAATCACATCCTGAATGAGAGAGGTCATTTAAAATCTCTTCCTGAACCATCCCTCAGTTGCAAAATATACGGCATATTGCTCAATGGAGCGTTAATGGAAAAGTTTGAGGCCTAGTTTCTTTTTTACAATATCAAACCAAGTGAGATATTTATATTATGCTTTTTGTCTGTGTGAAATTTCTCCTTGTTCTTATCATCTCCTCCAGGATGGCTGCCTGCAACGCACACAACCAGGAGCTCCAGAGGAAGTTGTCTCAGCTGCAGAAATGCAACATGTGAGGGATTTTAAAATATCTTTTCTTTCCATTTCCTGACATTATGACATCTCTTCCATGCAGAAACTGCCTTCAACATCTCACCTCAACCTATTGTTCTATCAAACCCCTGTTAATCCAACTATTTTTGTTTGTCTTTTCCTCTTTTTATTTCCTTTTCCGATCCTCTCCGCAGGTCACTAATGGAACAGCTGCGCAGACTGCATGCCATGGTCATGAACACCTCGAACAAGCCGGCCCAGACTGGGACATGTGTACTGGTACGGATGTCCTCTTTATAAACGCACCCCGAAAATCCATATGACTCACCAGTTTAAAAGTAAATCCTGTCATAGCCAAATAGCAGCAGCCGTTATAGCTGGATTGAGTCAGATGAGTTAGATGGACACAAAAGGACAACAATAAGGCACAGTCCACTTTCCCTCTGCCGGAACAGAAGCCATTGATTGCCTTTGATCACTCCAATGGAATAAGTTAGTGCAAGGCCCGAGGCAACATGAGTAGAGAATAATTTGAATAATGTAACTTTCAATCTATAAATATGAATGAGCCGCAGTTTCCAGCACAGAGTTCTTTGCTTTGCACGAGAAGCACAGCAAGAATATGATTATCGTTTCCTCTGAGCATTGCATAAAAAGCATATTCACTGAGAACATATCCAAACCACTCGCAGGAAGAAAAGTTCAACAGTGTATAACTAACAGATTGCAAGCACCACCTTTCTCTCATTGTCATCCTTTATCTAACTCTCTTTTTTTTCCATCGCTCTTCATCACATTCTTAGGTGCTTCTGCTCTCCTTCTCGCTGATCCTGTTCCCCAGCCTCAAGCCTTTCTCTGACACCAAGGTCAGCCAAGGAGACTTCAGTCCAGTCAGAAGTGAGTAACCTTCAGAGGCAAATAGCTTTGTTGGCCCGCCTGCCATCTAATCCAGCTCGTCTCTGTAACATCAGAGGAGCTTGTTGTGCAGAGCCTGACAGCCTGCGCCGCCTGTCTGAGGATTCACTTTTGTCTTAAAACTGTAGAGCTAAAGCATCAAGAACCAAAGCCAATGTATTATCATATTGCTCTGTCAATAGATACTGATGAATTATTACTTGATCATTAGATTTATTGGCACAAACTCTGTCAACTGTCAATTTCTAATTATGAGGCAAGGTCAGGATTTTCAGAGCACAGAGCTGTTTGACAGCTTTGAAAAAGCAATTGATGCTGCACTTTCCCTGTGTGCTTAATGCTTAATGTTACCAGGTTTTAGAGTCTTTAAAAATGAACTAAACCCCAGAGTTTTGGCTGAAGTGCATCTTCCCTGGAAATCCCCAAAGTGCCTCTCGAACATAGACTGTGTAGAAGAAGTGGACGTAGTCAACATGGCATCACTCATTGGTTTGTGGACTGCCACTTTGAAGCCTGCAGTTCGCCAGATACAGCTCTCTATGTCACTAATGGCATGGCTGCCTTGTGATTGACAGGGTAGCGTCCTATCAATGACAAGGTAGCCCCGCCCTAAAGCATACTACACTTGATGTATTTGACTCCATTATGTCACCGTTATTTACTAAATGAACATTGTGCTGTGTTGAAGAAGACTTGAAACTAGAGATTGAGACCATAAATGTTTACAATGTTTACTGAGGTAATAAATCAAGAGAGAAGTAGGGCCAGACTTCCAATTTGGCTTCTTTTTGCAACCAGAGGAGTTGCCCCTACTGGTCAGTAGAGAGAATGCAAGCTTAAGATACATGAGACGTTGGTTTTGAAGAAAGTTTATAGGAGTTTTTTCAGGTTTCAATACGTATAGGGCAGTTGTTATGTATATTTACAACACAATATGTGGAATTCAAACACTAAATGTCAAGAGTAGGACCTGAATCCATTAACAACCCTACTAAATATCTATTTACATTGGGTACAAGTGTTTTGGGGGTTTAGTTACACGTTATTGTCTTTAGGTCTACATTTGATCTACTCACAACAACACACAAAGGTGCAGCATTGTCAGCATAGACAACATGGTAACAATAGGCAGCTGCATGTCCCCGGAGGCTTGAACTTGTCTTTCTTTCTCTCTGTGTCTTCTTCTCACACAGTCCAGTCACGGTCCCTGCAGAACCTACAGGGTTCCCGTGTGCTGCATGTCATTGACTCTCCATTCCCCGCTGAGGACGAATCGGAGCCTCTGCACCGGCATTTCCCAGGTGACCGGGAATTGGAAGGCATAACGACCATGATGGGAAACCTGGGAGTGGACCCAGACCAGTCCAATGTGGAGCCCATGGCTGTAAACAGCAGTCAGCAAGAAAGGATTGGTCATTTCCAGGTGGACCCAATTACTGGTCACATAGCTTCTCTGACCTTGGATCCCCACCGCTCTGCCAGGCTGCGACCACATGCAGATGACATGTAATAGGAATGAATACATTACTGCTACATGATTCTCCTAAATCCTCCTCGTCCTAATAGCATAGCAGGGAATTATATGGGGCTGCAATTTACACAGACAGGGAGATCAGGTTTAAATCCATCTTTCTTTACCTTTCATATCGTATATATTCAGTTTGTCTTTTCCATATTTGTGATCATGTTTCATTTCAGTTTGGGGATTTTAAATCTTACACTGAAATTGCCTGTAAAGATGAAACTCATATTCTTTGTCTTCTGGCTTTGATAAAACACCAGTGTGTATTTGGGTGTTTAAGACTGTACAGTTTTGATCTCAATAGATCATCTGTAAAATGTCTTAGGATTTTGAAAGCATGTTTTCATTGAACAATTGATTGGAACTGGTTGGATTAATTCCTGGGTAAAAATTGCATCAAATAAAAGATGTCAAAACGAGATCAGTGGGCTCAAATTACTGTGGATTTTCATTCTATCTGTTACATTTTCAAGCTTTTAGGAATATATAGCCACTCAAAGGGCACCACGACTGAAAAGATACCATCCAATGTCTAGACAAGCTGCACTCAAATGTTGAGTACACAGTAGGTTTGACGTTAATGGAAACAACTATAGGGAGACAGAGGAAAACTGGGCCAAAGGTGGGACAGATGACCTCTTATCTCATGACTCAGTATTCTTACCCAATAGGTGATATCTTGATCAATGTATTTGTTGAAGACAGCCAGTCTCTTGCGTCCACAGCTCTCACAGTGTCAGAGCAGATCACACGCTGATGGGGTGAAAGTGGTTTCATGCTCGCTGCCACTTTGGCCAGAATGTCATCTGAAGGTCTGATAACATTAGGCTGCTATTTTCTACAGTCAGCGAGACTTCAAAAGAGGGCCGGAGAGTCGATTCTGTGATTAAATGAACCACTGTAGAAAAAGAGTAGTCACTTTTTGACCCAACAGAATAACATAAAAAACAAGAATGATCCGAAAACTGGAAGATAGTATAAAGATATTGCAACATCCCTGAGAGGTGGACTTAAGGCACATCAAACTCACTGTTGTGAAATTGTCTTATAAAGAGACATTCCAAAACTCTGAAATGTTAAACATCTTAAATAATGGAAACCTTAAATAATGGAAAGGCTTTTAAGAATAGATCTGTTTCATAATGTATCAAAACCGATGTGAAGGGCATTAAATCAAAGGGAATTTTACAACACCCACAACACCTTCTTAGCATTTCATCATCAGACTGTAAGAAGACGTGGACGCGGTCACCATGACGCCGACCATTGGTTAGTGGTTTTGAAATACCACGGCCCAATCACAATCTCCACATTCCCGCAAGAGATTTGGGCTGTTTTACTGTCAAATCGCACTCTCTCGCAGATATTGTTTTGCCCTTTATGAACACTTTCGCCGTATCCATATTTCTACAGACTTTTCCCCACAAGGAATTACCCACAATTCATAGTGTTGTGATGTTAAGCGGGGCATAGTGGAAGCCAGAAATAAATAAATATAAAGGTAAACAAAGAAGATGGGACATGTGTCTTTAGCCTGGCATATTCAATTCACACATAAATGGAGGATTAAAGATGCTATAAACACATGAAAGCAGAGCAATGCAAGCAGAGACTATATTTCACACTTGGTATATCTATCAACCATTTATTGTTATGTGGTTATTCAAGCTGTTTTGACAATAATAGTTTAACTTTTGTGATAACCAGGTCCCACCAACATTCATTTTTCTGCACATTGAATTCTTGTTTTTCTTTTACTTTTATGTGTGATTAATGAAGGATTATTCTACGTAGCCGGAGGGTTTCATTCCTCTAATCACTTGGAACCTGATTCATTGTCATAGTTCAGTTCATTAATATAGTTGACAGCGCTGGGTTTGTGTCAGGTCTTTGATTTGAATACTAATAAGTATCCACTGTCTGCGGAGGACAGGATTAGGATTCATCCTAGAACAACCTATTTAAAGGAAACAATACCATGACCAACTAAAACCTCAGTCATTAGTCATATACGAAAGTAAACACACAGTCTGCTCTGTGACAGTATGAACTGAGGATGGTTGACTCGCTGTCTATCTATCTCTGACCTCTGTCTGTCCTTCTTCTGCTACGTCGCTCCATCTTGTTTATTTTTTCTCTAATCAGAGTGATTGACCAGCAGCGTCTTTAATCAGCACTTCACCCCATCTTCTTGATTAACCAAACCCCCGGGAGCCGGGAAGACTCTTGGCTCCAACTGAGTTAGTCAGAGAATAGTGGGAAGATTTCTGAAAGAGCCAGCGTCTCCTTTTTTAATCTCTCAGATGGGCTTTCTCTTTCAAAGTGCAGCGCTGACCCAGAAACACTTTATGTTACTTCTATGGGGGAGGATTCCTGAGAACCTCCACACTTTTGCACTAAGAAAAGTGGTATTTCCTACTTCAAAGGAAGTAGGAGGAAGCAACCAGCTAAACACTTTTCTTGTTATTGTTTAGACATGCAGTGCATGGTGCGTTTATGCTGCAGCACTGATTTGAAAACTGTGTCAGGCTCATAAGACCAAGCTGCAGTTTAAGAAATATATTGTTTGCATACACACTTGTTGTCTGTCCCCAAAAAAGCAGTAAATGGTGTGTACGAAATGGCAGGATAAAACACTTTCAGATTAGCTCATTTTGTTGATGAAACAGCTTTATGGTCGACTACAAAAAACTATTTTAACACATTTAATTCAGCCAACACAAACGTCAGCGTGAAAGTTTGATGATCTGACGGTCCAGGATCAGAACCCTTGTTGTTGGGGTTTGCAATGGCTGAATTTGAGCTAACTGAGCTAACTCTGAGCTAACTGCTAACATCCGTCTCCATCAAGCAGCCTCCTGGAAGCGAGGAGAACAACATTTAAAATACAAGTTGTTTTTTCGTTTCTGCCATTTTTTATTTAATCCAATAAAAAAAAAAAATTAAAACGCTCACACAGCCTTACCTTCAACATGATTGTCTTCGTCCTCTCGTGCTGGACGTAACAGTGATTTACTATCGCCTCTGGAGGTACGTGGCATGACAAGACCGGTTCATTTCAGTATATATATCTGCAACACAATACATACATATCTTTGACATAACACTATCACCTCTTCATATATATATATATATATATATATATATATATATATATATATATATATATATATATATATATATATATATATATATATGTTTTTGTAAATATGTTTTATTGGTTTTCACAGTTTTTATCACAGTTTTTTGTTATTATGTCGAGAGGTTCTTGTAAGGCGTCGTAGTAGTCTAGAAAAGGTCTGCATACTTATATACATATTGTATACATATTTTCAAGCTTTTAAACAAAAATTCTGTCCATAGTTTACACATTGCACCTCAAACGACTACCCAATCAACTGTAGTCTCATAATGTCACTCATTTCCATCTTTAATTTAGACTGCATGCTGTTTAAATATCAGCATTAGACCACCTCCCTGACACTCGAACCAAGGCACACATCAGCACAGGAAATTATCATTGACATTGCCCTGGTTTATATTAACTGTATGATTATGGTCTCTGGATTAAATTTACTTTTTGCCCATGCAGAAACAAGTTGGCTACATGAAATTAATGTTAGCAAGAGTGCCTCTAATAAATGTTATTGATACACATAGTTCACATAATCTGTTTACAAAAGTTTCTTACACTTATAGTGACTATAATGAAATAAGACAAAGTGTTGACTCATCTAAAACTATCTGGATGATAAACAATTAGGTAAATCAAAAGCAATGCTGCAGGATTCGAGTAAATTAATGGGATGGAGTTCTTGATCTGTCATTCATTAATCTGTGCACGTCATTTGAAGAAAAAAAAAATCTGTCAGTGACAGCGTGCGCTGTACTCACTCGACTCCATTTGTGCACTTAATTTCTGGTTATTTATGTGCAAGTGAATGTATGCAAACTTATATGAACATTGCCTAAAAAGAGGATTAAACATGTCTCCATGTGCCAGATCTTCAACCACAATCAATAAGACGAAAATTAAGATGGTGCGCTGCAAACAGCACAACACACAGTGCCTATTGTTCTCTCCATTGACTGTTGCTTAAGCTGCAATTGTGTAAGCTGAGTAAACAGACCGGCCTTGGTCAGGCAGGCTTTCAGTTTTAACTTGACAGTATGACAAATTAGCTTTCAGTAATGACAAGCATCCAAGGATGAAGCAAATACAAGCCATTAACAAATAATACAAAATACAAAATAAATTCAAGTTTCTCCCCAGAATATTTTATTTTATCCCCTGATAGCACATGTTTTCCAAGGCCTGGATTCCAGCCATAAAAAACACTTGGAGTGAGATATCTAAATGAATTCTGAAGGCACAGACAGCGGTCTGAAGGTGTCTGGAAGTCACTTAAATTACTTCTGCCTCTAATCACGAAGTTCGAAATGTAGGCGAGGACTGTAAAACTTTAGCAGAGCGGAGACTTCGCTGTGAATGGAAAGCATTTCCATCTGCTTTCAATCTATTCACCTTATGAAGATAATGAAGATGATTACGGTTGTTGAAATAAATAAATGAGATACCTGCAGAAAGGTTTATTCCTGAGAGGCTGATTTTAATTTTCCACTTCTCGCCATAGCTCTAATTTTCTGGTTCTTCAATTTAATAAAGTTCATTTAAATGTATCGTAATGTCCAAGATGGCAATTTCTGTGGGCCATTTTTATATAATTATTGCCTATTTAGAGATTGCGGTTCAGCACACCACTGAACCTCAGAACTGAACCTCAGAAAACGTAATAAATGGCTTACAAATGGTTTACAAATGCTGAAAGTACAAATGTCTGTGCAATCTACAGAGAGATGTAATGGGTGAAGAATTATACAAAGAAGTTCTGAACAAAGGAGAGAAAAACAGGTGTATAAAACAAACATAGGTTGTCCTAGAAGCACTTTGAATGGATGAGGAGGTGTCTGTCTCTGATGTGAATGCCTCACAACAGAGTTGCATCCCCAGAGTTAGTCAAACTCCAAACATTAGCAGATGACGCCCTGAAATTGTTCTTCATCCCGCTCTGTAAACTGGTAACCAAACGCTCCAACGGGAGATTTTTGTGCCATCCAAAAATATGTCGGTATGCTGTCGGCATTATCTCTGGCCCCCTGCTGGGACAAGAAAGCTGCTCATTCATTGAAGCAGGCAGTCAGCACTCCAGGCAAATCAATATCAAAACGCCTCCCTCTAATTGTTTTCATGATTTTATCCTGTAAGATAAATGAACAAAGACACATCCTTGTCTCGTGGGTCAGTAAGACTGGGTTCACTCCAACATCTCCAGTCATGAAACACAAAGGTTGTGTCATACAGACGCTATACAGTTTGCTCACTCACTGCGTTGCAATTTTTAAAAATGTGCATGATCAATCCAGACGGCCTAAACAACGCCTCTCCCCTGAGCATCACACGAAATTCACGTCAGCAAATATGTCAGTAACAAGGACAAAGACAAATAACTGTCTCTTTAGATGTGACACTGTCCCCCCTGCTTTAAATATGAATAAACATAATATTATTCTACTTGTGAGACATTTATGAATCTTTCTCCTCTGCTCATTTCAGGCATATGTTATGAGAACTTTGGCTGTTGTTGCCTGTTTCCAATCTTCAAAACTATAAATTATGCCACTGTGGCCTGGCCCTGATTAGACAGCATCCCAAGGATTCCTGCTGGACTCAGATCTTTGCTAAAGTTGAAAGCCACTGCTCTGCGTGACCCGAGGCCCCAGCCTTGTATCATGTTGATGTCTTGCCAGAAATCATCGAGCTTTGTTCTCTTTAACTTGAGGGCTGTTCAACCCGGACCCTATTCTCCCATTCTCCCCATTGGTCTACGTGACCAATGGGGACAAAATACGTTTTAATTGGTTCAGTATTGAGGGAGAATGCTGCAGACGACATCCCCAACAATAAAGCCGGGTATGGGAATTGTCTGTGTTTTTTTCTCAGAACTTTAACCCTTTCAAAGTTTATTTTCAGTTCATGAAAGAGGATATAGGTATTATTATGTGTTTGCAATGAAACTCTTGTTCCATTAGGCTCCAAAGGCTCTCCTGAAGATTCTGCACACTGGAATATGAATGGACTTCTTTGACCAATCAGACTGAACCCGAAGAAGCCGACGGGAAGGGAAATACATTTCCTGATATTACATCACAACTATAAAGGCTTTATCCACATTTTGATCACAGCATCAATGCAAGGTGTCCTTGACAGCTGCATAATAACTGGATAATAATCTGCTTTGGTGCAATGAAATGTCAGGTGCTTCGTAAGCAGTCTGCTCAGACTTATTCTACATCACAGATTTGAACGCTTAGAACATTAAACCATGGCACACTGTCAGTGCTCCTGCATTTGGAGGTTTAAGGGTTGTTAAAATGTCAAGAACTGGGTCACAACGGATTAAAACAGTGCAGATTCTTTTTTTTCATCCACTCATGTCTTTTTAATTTGCTCAAAAATGTACAGGGAGGGATTACTTACAGACAAGATGACTCCAAAAAACTCATGGTAACAGGGTTGTACACTAATAATATTTGTCATTGTCTGTGCACAACAATATTTGGTTTGAAATAAATACATAGTAGATATCACCATTAAACTTCCCCAGTTGATTACTTACAATGGGTTTTTTTGGGATAATACACATATATTGTTTAAATATGCAGATGAGAGATTATTTTATTAATTATGTGGAAACTTTCTTGAACAGCAATCTAAACATTGGATGGTGAAAAAGTTTTCTTTTATTTTGCTGAAATATCAGAGTCAACGGATTTTCTAGAAGGAATTGTGGACATCTCTTTGTATCACTCCAATCACAAAATACTGTCAACAGCCATTAGAAATCCAATTTCACCATGTTTTGAGGAATATAATGGTTTATAAATCAGGCCATGAATTATATATGAACAACACCCCTGTCAAAACTTTCAGAATATAAATAGGAATGAAACTGGAAAGTTTGGTGAATTCAAATGGAGATTTCTGGCTTGGAAAAAAAGTTGCAAGATGCAACACCTAAATGTGTCTTTTGGGGGTTTTATTTCCGCTGTAATGGAAGCAAAATATCCCAAATCTCAAAATAGACCAGTGCATAAAGAAACTATTTATTTTGGCCTGGGTTGACTCTCCATGTTGCAAAGTAAATTCAGTCTGAGCCAGAAAGCATGAAGTAATCAGTAGGTTGGCAATTTCGTAATTATTCAGCTTGTTTATAACTCACTTAGGATTTTACCTTTAATATATTTATACTTCCATTGATGAGAAATTTTGCAACATTCTATTCACTGTGAAACTTGATGATTTGAATAATAATTAAAAGACATATACGAATACAATTCTTTAGTGAGTTTTGTTCTTATTTGATCTCATAATCAAAGGCATTTATTTAAAAATAATTATATATATAAATATATATATATATATTACATGATTAGGATCATTTGTAATGTTCAAAAAGTGCCATATACATTACGATTATTAATATTAGTTGCATGAAGTATTGCAATAGCATCTTTATTTTATTTTCAGTTGACGCCACCAACCTTCCTCCTTCCTCCAAGTAGCAACAGACAGAGGATTTGTGAAAAGCACACACACTATACAGGGAAAGCGCGATATTGATTCATCATAAAGAAATCTAAAGCGAAAGTCCAGAGATATTGTTCTTTTACAAAAGGTGCAATATAGCGTCATCTTCTAAATCTTTTACATCTTCCCACATGTATTTCCTCCACCCCCTGCTCTTCAGTCGTGAGTGAGAACATCAAACGCCGGACTGTGTGTATTAATATACAGTCCGAATTCAGAGCATACTGGTGCCCTCTCCACATATTTGCTCATTTTACGCGCGCAGTAGTTTCCACGTGCCCAAAGCTCGCTTTGAAAAGCGGCACTGCACAAACATGATTATCTGTAAGGTGCAGGGTTTCACGTCGAAACACTTTGAGATTCCACCCTGTCGGATGCGCTGGGACACTTTGATGTGGGAATTTGCTGTGGTCCAATAATCTGGCTGGGTGAGATGATGAGCGTCGACCGCGTGACTGAGCTCCGCGCGTTCACGTGGAACCTATAAACGGCCGTGGCGCGCAGAGCCGCGAGTAGTCAGTGGAGAGAGGAGCAGAAGATAATCGTGGCAGAGGATCTGTGGCGCAGTGGGAGATAACCCGACACAGATACACCAGGAAAATGATCACAATGCCATCATCACAACACTTTTTTTTATCTCTCCTTCAAACACAAAGCTGTCAAACTTTGATGTCCAAGGTGATGTGAGACTAGGAGAGTTCAGCCATGCAGCTGAATGAGACTGGAGTTCAAACACTGGCTCCAGAGCCATGTGAGCCGCAAATACTACAGGAGGACAACGCCGGAAACTGTAGCGGCAGCTTCACCGGCAACTTGTCGCTGCACTGCTGGCTGCAGCTCCTCAGCAGGGAATCCAACATGGAATATCCAGGAGACATCTCCAGTCTGGTGATGCGTGTGATGATAGCTTGTGTTTACTCCATAGTGTGTGCACTCGGGCTGGTAGGCAACTCACTGGCTCTGTATCTGTTGCACTCACGGTACAGGCAGAAGCAGTCGTCCATCAACTGCTTTGTGATGGGGCTGGCCATCACAGACCTCCAGTTTGTTCTGACTTTACCCTTCTGGGCGGTGGACACAGCCCTGGACTTCCGCTGGCCGTTTGGCAATGTGATGTGCAAAATCATCAGCTCCGTCACCGTCATGAACATGTACGCCAGTGTATTCTTCCTCACCGCTATGAGCGTGGCACGTTATTACTCGATGTCCTCCGCGCTGAAGATGCACAGCCGGCGGGCGGCGGCCACTAGAGCCAAGTGGACGAGCCTGGGAATCTGGGCTGTCTCTCTGCTGGCCACTTTGCCTCACGCCATCTACTCCACCAGCGCCCAGGTGTCGGATCAGGAGCTTTGCCTGGTGCGCTTCCCAGACTCTGGCAGCTGGGATCCACAGCTTCTTTTCGGTCTCTACCAGCTGCAAAAGGTCCTGCTGGGCTTCCTCATCCCTTTGATCATAATCACCGTCTGCTACCTGCTGCTAGTGCGCTTCATCCTCAGCCGACGCATCGCAGGTGCGGGGGGCCCAGAGGTCGAGCAGGGCCGGCAAAGGCGTCGCTCCAAAGTGACCAAATCCATCGTCATCGTGGTGCTGTCCTTCTTTCTGTGCTGGCTTCCCAATCAGGCACTGACGATGTGGGGAGTGCTCATAAAGTTCGACCTTGTGCCCTTCAGCAAGGCCTTCTACAACGCGCAGGCCTACGCCTTCCCGCTGACTGTGTGTTTGGCACACAGCAACAGCTGCCTCAACCCCGTGCTCTACTGCTTGATTCGCCAAGAGTTTCGGGCCGGGCTCAAGGAACTTCTCTTCCGCGCCACGCCGTCCTTCAGGAGCCTGACTCACCTGCTGCATCGCAAGGCCAAAGTGGCCGAGGCTCCGCCTGTTCTCGTAATGGTCCAAGTGGATGTCTGACTGTTGATGTCGAAGGACTAACTCACAACGCAAATAAGTGAACGCTGCCTACAGCACTATTGATCCGGAGTTGTTTACCATGACGCCGGTGCATCCATCTCGACCCTGTCAACACGTCTTTTTGGTCTTTGAAAGTAACATTATCATAATGGACTACCCAGTGGGATGTGCCCCACTTTTACTGCGTTCTCCCAAGATTCACTCAGCAAACATTTTTACTTGTTATACAATGATTCTCTCTCTCTCTCTCGCGCTCTCGCTCTCTCTTTCCCTCTCCCGCTGCCTCTGCTTCTACGTCTGCTTCTCTCTGGTAATTTGTAATGTGTGTAGAAGTCACTTATAAATGAGATTCGTTGCAGCACTCAGACGGTTTGACTGTGATGAGCTGAACCTCAATTAACATTTGCCACCGCAACGCGAGGGAGATCAACCGTCTGTTACACTCCCAGGGCAAGAGGAGCTTCACTGATCAAACTTTCTGACTGTGAATGGATGAGGGCTTTACTTGGAGAAAACTAGAATAAATCATGACCAAGATCTCTCAAAGGAGGATGGATGATGTGAATACGAGAAGAGGCTTCCCAGTGCGTTGGGCCAGTTGCTGTGTTTGTATTTATTCTGTGGTGCACTTGTACACACTGTTTCAGTAAAAGCAAACTGGGGAAATTACACCCAACGAGCACTTAAATAAACCTTTTTTAAGGTTAGACAATGTGACATAACATGTCAAAGGGTTCAGTAGAACAAGTGTATTGTTAGTGAAATGAATGTTGTCCTTGAAAGCACCTGAGAATCACGAGTTATGGGGATTTCAAATTGATTCTTACACCTGTGCAACACATCTCACACTGGTCTCAGTGTGAGATGTGTCCCATATGAGCTGAGCACATATACTGTATTGTATGCACCAAAAAATAAATGTTTATGCTCTCTATTACTTACGCACACATGCAGAATATATATGGGTTCTCTCATAGCTGTAGATGTGTCAGATTGAGCAATATAATACATTATTTATAATCCACATTAAAGCTGCAGATGTGTGATGTTTTGCATAATATTCAAACCAGGCCATTGATACAAACGTTGTGTTTCTCCATGAACAGTTCATTGACGTCAACACCAGCCTTTGCTTCTCTGTTAAATGACATGTTGAAGGTGCATGTAACCGACTGACATGATGATGTGATCGTCTGTGATTGTGATGCATTCTGTCATGACTGACCATGACCATGATCTTTTTTTTATGAAACGCTTGTTGATTTGCTGTTTCAATGGAATGTTTCAATGACGTAATGAATAAATAAAAATCCTTGAGCTGGAACTCTTTGTAATAACAGAAGTCAAAAGTTCAAATTCAGAGCATATCCACGGGGAAATGAATTAGGCAACAGGGGTTTGGTATATGATAGAGAAATTTGCTCGACACCTGCTGGTAAAATCATTGATCAGGACATTTATTCTCTGTCTATCACCTGATGCCCTTCTGTCAGTGAATTGTCCCACTTCCAACAATATATAAAGTGGGACAATTCACTGACAGAAGGGCATCATGTGATAGACAGAGACTCCCTCCTATTATGATTGATATTTAATTTAATTCTGTGTTTGCACAGCACCTCTTCAATCACTACCCATATCAACACTGCACCGCATGAATAATCTACGAACAAAGGTTATGAGAAAGATCATTGATTCTCACTTTAAATCAAAGCTCCTTTGTGAAAGTGAAAATATAGAGAAGCAAAAATTAAATATGTTACTCGAAGCACTTAATTAAAAATGATGGCATGATATTTATTTGTTTTGGAATGCCCCAGGGAGACGGACAAAAAACCCTGTGCCAGTTTGTTAATTGAATCTTGGTAATTTATGAATTGCTCATTTGTGTGAGAACATGCTCCACAAAGTTAAAGCATGAAATGATAAAAGCATTACAAGTGCTCAATATGAAAGCAGAGCATACAGATTGCCCCCTCATGGCTCTCAATAGGTGGCTAGCAGTCAACAGTGCTAACAGTCCTAACAGTCCTAGCAGTGCTAACAGCGCTAACAGCGACCGTAACGGTGCTAACAGTGTTAACCTGAAGGGGGAAGAAGAAGGTGGCGCCGGTCTGGACGGCGTTATCAGCTGTAACCGCCCTATGAGCGCAGTGTGGAGAAACGTCCGTGAGCTAACCAGTGGGGCGCGTCCACATGCACAAACATGCAATAAAGTCTTATGAGGCTGGAACCGGCTACGTAAACAGAGCACAGAGAAGCTTGGATAACAACACACTGCTCAAGTCAACATCAATTCACTATATCTTCAGATAGAAAATACTTGTTTGCTGCAATATTAATGCCATGAACATCGGATACAGAACGTTTAAGGTTCTTGTATTAGGATCTAATCTGGATGCTCAGGCTTGTATTCCGCCCTGTGTCTAAACTTATATGAAGACCATTATAAAATGTATATTGCGCATCAGTGGCACAGGTGGGATTCTATCCCATAGTACGCACAGTAGTACAGTACCTCATGTACTACTAGTACCGCACATACGCGGTCTACTCAGTAATGCGAGCAAGAGAGAGAAGGAGATTGGGTCATGCTTTTTATTTTAAACACTAACGTTACCGAACACCACCATAGACAGAAGCGCCTGAATGTTTCTTGAGGCCCGGAGGCTATGGATGTTTCCCTCCCTTCACAACATGCCGCACAGCAACATTCATTCAGCAAACCCTCGTCAATGGACAGCGACCGATAGTAAAAGGATCAGTAAACACAATATGAAGTTTGGCTTTATAATAATCCGAAGCTTCATTCATAATAATGTTGACATTCAAATTCTAAATCAATATTCAAATGTTTTGTTTTTCAACCCAATACTGCACAGTTACACATATCAGCCTACACTAATATTAACATTATACTGTTTTTAGAATTAGACCATTATTTGCAACAAGTAGCTACTAGTTACTCTGGCCAGTAAGTCAGAGAAGTTGAATGAGATTTCTAGAAGCAAACTCTATTCATTCTCATAACACCTTCTGAATGGCAGATACCATTATTTATACAGAACTAGTTTGTGAATTGTGCTTACGTTAATTGTGATAATTGAAAAACAACTCTTGCACTTTAATTTACCTGAAACCATGCAGTACTCTGCCCGTGCAAAGAGCTGTAAAAGGAAAACAACCAGTAGAATCAGGCACGAGCAGATTGTTTCACTTTCAGCTATGGAGGATTACTTTTGTAATTACACATGCCGACACAATTGAAATGTGTAGCTTCATCTTGTGCATCCTATAAACCCGGCTGGGAAAGTATCCAATAACAACTAGTAGGCCCTCTGGCCAACAGCCAACTGGCCCGTGATGAAAACTCATCACGCAAAGTTTATAAAATGATAATGAACAAGTGCCATGTCAAGGGAAAACTGTTTAGCATTCATGTGCTTTCCTTAACAGGTCGACAATCCCCAGACAGCAGCCTGAGACAGAAAAGAGAAGACAAAGTTTGCTTCTTTTATTTAATTACAGCTGACCTATATTTTGCCTGTCCTCTTTGTGTGTGTGTGTGTGTGTGTGTGTGTGTGTGTGTGTGTGTGTGTGTGTGTGTGTGTGTGTGTGTGTGTGTGTGTGTGTGTGTGTGTGTGTGTGTGTGTGCGGCTATATACACAACAATTATTTTCACACATTTCTTTCTGCCCTCAGCAGCCCACAGAATACAAGTTCCCATGGATTTATCTTTCATAAACCTTGTGGCGCATATAAATAAACTGAACAGGAGACTGATGTACACAAAGGACCTACAACAGGGCAAACAACAGCTTACACATTTATTTAAAGTAAATAGATGTTTTGTTAAAGTCAACAGCTGAGAATAAATGGAGGACATACCTTCAAATCTTCTAACAATACATGGGGGAAAGATACCTGGAGGACTGGCTGACTCACAGGGAAATACTTTGAGCTCTTATTCCATTACAGTACTGAGAAGTTTATCTTTTACATTACACCATGCTTTGTGTGAGTGAGTGATTTTCTCTCAGAATACACCCTCATTCGAGTTCTCCTTCTTCCTCTCCTAGCTGTTCCCCTGGGGATCGGTCTCGGTCTCGGCCCGGAACCTTCTTGTTGTGACTGCCTATCTGAGTTCATATCTAAAGCTGTCATATTTGTTTTTCTCTCAAACAAAGTGTTTGATTAGAACCATATCTCACACAAATTCGTGCCGAATGACACTTGCATCACCAGAATATTTAAGTATCCCTCGTTAGCGTTGAACATACTCGGGTTGACATTTTCAAACACGGATGGGGTTATTTAGAAGCAGATGAGACACATAGCGTGCTAATGTCACGTAGCCTTCATCAAAAAGCTCCTGACGTGAGAGAGACCCCATACAGCTCAATTGATTATCTAAACATGTAAAGCTGCAAACTGGGCACCTCATGAGCGGAAAAGCAAGCCAAGTTTAATTGTAGAGCACCTTTCATCAACAAGGCAATTCAAAGTGCTTTACATTAAGTAGACCGCCATTAAGAGGAGATAAAACAAAATAGACGGATAAGCCAATAAAAGGTAATAGGAGAATATGAAATAAATAGGATTTTATGTGAGAGATATGATCAGGATGATGTATTCAGGAGCTGTGTAGAGTTTACAATTAGAAAGCAGAGCACAAGGAGGCTGTGAAAATGCTTGAAAACAACAGCCCACTAAATTAGTATCACTTCATTATACGTTTTCTCTCTCTTCATTTCTCTTGTTTCTTTGATTCTTTCCTTTTTCTTCGTGTCTCCTCGTCCGGCAATTATTATAATCAACTTCCCTTATCTGTTCATTTAAAATATAGCCCTGTTGCATCATTATCCCCTTTAAATGGGCAGTTATCTATAACAGCTCTCTTAAATGAGATTCCTGATGAATAAAAAAACACACACTTCTCTTCTTTTTTTCACAAACACACCAGGCAACAATTTACATTGTTCATGACTGATGAATCATTCAAAGCAGCACCTTACTCTCTGTGGGAGCTGTTTTCCCAAGATATGTTTTCGCAGGTTGAGGAGAGTCTGAAGCTTTTTAATCAAGGCATATGTGAGTGGCTCCATTTTTTTTTTCTGCTCATCATATCCAGTTGCACCGTCACACCCATATCTTCAAAAGTCCATCATGGAATTCAATTTACTCCCAAAGTAACAGAATGTGCTTATCTTTTTGACTATTAAAATGCTTCATGAGTGCTAAGCACTAACACAGAGTTAGTCAGAGGCTGGTTCTCTCCCCCTTCCCAGCCTCCTGCTTTGCTGATGTCCTCTGGGTTTGGCTCCAGCACCTCTGCGACTCCCGGATAAGCGTGTACAGAATACTGAATGGATTCTTCGCCCTCAGTGTTCGCAAAGCCTGAATATGATCTTAGCGAGACTGGACATTTACACCATTTTTTATCTGGAAAACTTTGGTAACTGCATTTATCTTATCAGAGCAGTAACCCATATGCCAGATAGTTTTAATGATACATGCATTAATCCTGCCGAAAGTCTTCTCCCATCTCTTCACTTGTCTGTCTCTCGGCTCGTTTGTGTCACTCAAGTGTCTTGTCAACTTTGCACCACGGAGAGATAAGACTCAAAACTCCAAATATGTTATATTGGCCCAGAGGGGAAACAAGTCAATGTCAGGCAACTCCTCCGTGAACCTGAAATCCTATCAGATTATAAAAAGGAGTTACCTTTTGGTGTTGTTCAGGGAGCATCCTGGACTCAGATCAGAAAATCCCCCCAGTGAGTCGAAGGTTTTAGTCTCAGGCTCAGCATGAAAGTCAACGTGCCAGCCAAATCCCACATGTTGCTCGCAACTCATACTTTTCGGAAAATAAAACAAAAACATATGTAATAATATATATATATATGTATATATATATATATATATATATATATATATATATATATATATATATATATATATATATATATAATATATTATAATATATAATGTATAATAACAGTGTAATAAATAGACAGTGGGTAACATATATTATGTAATATATAGCAATATAATATATAGTAATATGATAATATAATGTGTAATAATTAGGGCTGGGCAAAGTTGAAAAAATGCAACTGATTAAACGCATGATTAATCACATGATTAATCGCATGATTTTTCTGTGATTAACAGTGATTAATCACATTATACTCCAAATTAAATAATGAATGAAAAACTAGTGTATTGCACGCTTTTATTTTAAAGTAATGTTATCAGAACAATATAACAGGCACTCTCAGAGCAACAGCAAGTTGACAACAGTATATAAATCTAGGTACCAGAAGAAACATTTTATTGTATTAGGGAATTAGGGTATTAGTCTGTTCAGTAGTAAGGTTCCCTGCTAGAAGGACAAGCGACTCCTTCTTTTGTCCATGCCCAAACAGTAACATTCAAAAAAATTCAGAAACAGTCAAAGCATGTGAAGCAACACCCACAGTTCATCAATATAATGAACTGTGTCAGTAACTCAATATGTGTTCTAAAGTTAGAAACGTTTGTCATCAATTTTGTTGTTTTTGTTGCATGTTTTTTGTCTGCCGTCAGCAAAATGTATCTGGTTTCCTGTTTTGAGATAAGGTGCTTTTATTTTGAAGGCAGAAAACGGAGTTGAAACGGAAGTCGCATCGTGCGCCGTTTAACGGCTGAAGCTACAGTCTTTAAAGACCATATGTCGGAGGGGTACGCTACAAACTGTAACTCTGAGATAACTGTACAGCGATGTCCTGTAGTCTCAGTGAGAGCAACAGTTGGTGCACGTTGTAACGCCGTCACTTTTGTAGTGCGCTCTGTTTCATACAACGTGTGTGTTCTCCTGACTACGGTGCGTCTGAAGGCTCATACGCGCCGTCATTCCTTGGATTCAGGAGTTGCTTGTCCCTCTAACAGGGACCCTTAAAAAATAAAAAATAAAGAAAACAGATGTATATACTGGATGTTAACTTGCTGTAGCACTACAAAAAACATAATCACATTTTGACAGAAAAGGTTTGTGGCAGAAAAGGTCTTGATCTGCCTTTTGCAGACCTTAAAGAATCAGTGTGAAGGATTTAGTGGCATATGGTGGTGCTGTTGCAGATTGTCTCCAACTGAATATCCCTCCGTTCATCCTTCCCATTCAAAGTGTGTCGGAGAACTACGGTGGCCTTCAGGTCACGTAAAAACACGAAAGGCTCTCTCCAGAGTCAGTGTGTGGTTTGTCCATTCTGGGCTACTGTAGAAACATGGCGGGACAACATGACTGACTTCGTGAAGAGGACCCACTCCCTATTTAAACAGCTCACAAGGTAACAAAAACTCTTCAGTTATTATTAACCATGATCGCAATCTTAATTTAGCGTTTAATACGCTACCATTTGCTTAGCACTAAACACAAAGTACAGCGAAGGCTGATGTCAATGGCTTTGCAGGTATTTGGACGTAAATCTAAGTGCTGGACACATTAAAGTGTTGAGCTGATGATGACGTGAGTAAAAGAATTATCAAAATGTTTCATATTCATCTTGAGAGAAACATCTCTTTCCTATGGTAGTGCATAATAGTTGTTAGGACATTTCACTTGAAACTACAAATATCAACCACATGGTGATATGTTGAGAGGTTTGTCAATGGGTTTTATCATCTGGGGGGCATTAATCTATACAACATTTAAATGTATTGATACATTTCCATTGAGATCTAATTAATTAACGTTTTTTAATTTGATCAGAATTATTTCTTTGCAATATTCACCTAGAAGATTCACAAAAAGTCTTCACAGGTTATTTGCGACAGAATGAACATTGTCATCATCGGCCGCTGCGGTCTGGCTGACCTTTCTCTGCTGATGAGGATCTTTCGTAGCCTTGAGGAACATAGATTAGCTAGAATACCAGCCAGTGTTTCAAGCTCTGTCTGTTATCCAAGTTGCCATGTAATGAAGTCCAAGTCAAGACAAAGAAAGCTTTTAGATATACCAAGCCAGCCCTGTCATCCATATCTGGAGCCTTTATTATCACACGTACCAGACTAAGCTGATTGAGCGCAGGTCAACCTCGTATGCATGGCACGGTTGTCAAGTGTGAAACACGAATGTTAATCGTTGAAACCTTGTCATTTTGTCATACTGTTTGGAACAGTGATTAGTGTGAAGATGCTTAAGAAGATAATTAGATTGGCATAGTTATAGCCTCATTAGCGTCATGACTCATAGTCTATCCACCTCGTTTGTCCTCGCTGAAATATCTCAATAACTACTGGATGGATTGGTACAGACATTTATGTCACTCTTTGAATAAAGATTGATAACTTTGGTGATCCTTTGACATTTTCTCTAGCGTTACGTACGTCCAGTTATTGTGATCAAACAACTTGAGGTAGAATCATTTCTATAAAAATGCTGTTTAAAACATTTGTTTATAGTAATCCTTACAGTGTTTGTTTGTGGTCTTTTCATACATGACAATGTATAGAGAAACATTTTAAAACCACAGCGGACTAATGTCAATTCATTTCATCAGTTACTTTACTCCTTTTATACTTACTGCCTCAAAGTGACCTGTCTGCTTTTCGGCAACATGAGGCCGGTGCTGCGTTCGCATTGCAATGAATCACGACGGGAAAAATACAAACAAATACAAAATAATGAGCACCAAGTTGCCATCTTCAAGTGCCCTTGGTGAGGTAAAGGCAGGAGAATTGTCAATAAGCCCGTATAAACTTCAATTAGATGAAAAACAAAACAAATTTGGTAATAATCATCCGTCCATAGTGTTCAAATCCCATCAGCCTTGGCTGTAGTTTGTGTTAGCATTAATTAGCATTGTCATTGTGACATTGTGGCATGTTGGTATGCTGTCGTTAGTTCAAAATACTGCTGTGCAATGCTTCAAGCAGTTACGGTATGTATTATGCCCTAAGATTAAGAATTTTGTTTTTGTTATTTGTTGTATCTACATAGGGGGCAGTTCACAGAGTTACACACTAGCCCAGAAAGCATGCAATCTGCAACCTGACCTCTATGTGCCACTATTTCCTACACACTGTTCCTTTCAAAATAAATGATTGCTCTTTATATTAATATAATCATAATCTCACATGGTTCACATGTCTTCAAATTGAGGACAAAGGATCAACATTACGAAGGCACTGCAGTACTGCTGTTTATTATGATGACTGCCACAACCAGCATCATCATCTTGTAATATAATCATAATCATTCTCATGCTCCACGCGTCGCTGCTACCTCTCAGAGATATAATGATGCCGTGATATGGCTGATTTTACATATCTGCAAATGAAAAGCTGATGCTGCAGAGCTCGAAAAAAAAGTACCCTGTCACTTAAATATTCCTAGGGGCACTGATCTATTTCAAGAATCTTACTAAACACAGCAAAGTTTGTGAAAAGTTACAATGGTTTTGGTTCTGTCAAACTATCAAGAGGATAACACAAATGTATAATTGTATTAGGTGCAGCTAAAAATAATTAAAGATGAATTAAACATGTTTGGGGGATTTTATTTTTACTGCAAAAGGCTAATTATACCTCTGCTATCATAAATATTATTTATGTGATTAACCACTGAATGTCATTTACAGTACATTCTGAATATGTTTATTATATTTCATGTGCACAACATTTGTGTTCAGTGAAAGCTGAGAGACATTATGTGAAGGTTATCTTCATTCTTTGTGTGAAGTATGTTATTTTTCGCCAACATGGTGCAAAGATGCTGACCCTATTGGATTTTTGTGCATTCAGGTTTCTAAGAAATGGAAACAAATTGACTGACAGATGACCTCATTTATTATACAATATGTTCTCTTCACTCTTAGCCCTGAACTTAGTAATAAAGTATGCCACAGCTCCTATCTCCTCATTTCAATTAATTCATAAGGTATTTGATAGTTGTTGTTTTTTCTGAAGGGACATTTATGGTGTTCGGATATGTTGTTCCTTACTGGATTCATGACAGAACCTTTTTTTGGTTTTGATATGAATGCAATAATAACCAATCCACAAATGTGCCCTTTAAATATTCTTGGTGTAAATACTGCCAGTGAGAAAATCCAATTATAAACCCCTGAATCGTACATATTAAATATTAAAATAATTTGTGCATTTCCCACTTATCAACCTCCACTTTGCCTGGCTGGACATACTTGTGTACTTCTGATTTTTTTTTATAGAAGTTTTCTGCAGGTACCTCAGTCTTGTATTGACGCAGATGAAATTGAGCTTCCTAACCTTCGGCCTAACGTTCGTTTTTCAGCCTTTAAAAGAGGATGAGCTCCTCGTGAGGTTTTCCACAGGGCTTCTCAAATTCAGATTCCTCCAGAGACTGAAAGCACTGTAATGTAGGTCAGCCATTTTCTTGCTGTGAATCAAATTTCAGATATCCCCATTGGACTGTCTGTCTGTCTGTCTGTCTGTCTGTCTATATGTCTATATGTCTGTCTGTCTGTCTGTCTGTCTGTCTGTCTGTCTGTCTGTCTGTCTGTCTGTCTATCTATCTATCTATCTATCTATCTATCTATCTATCTATCTATCTATCTATCTATCTATCTATCTATCTATCTATCTATCCATCCACCCATCCATCCATCCATCCATCCATCCATCCATCCATCCATCCATCCATCCATCCATCCATCCATCCATCCATCCATCCATCCATCCATCCATCCATCCATCCTGTGACAGTGAATATCATAAACACAACATACTGGTATGTACAGCTGAATATCAACAACCATGCTCATACTGCAGCTATGATTATTGTCAGCTTTGTGATTCAGGCGTATTTGTCACATTGTCCATATTAGTGAAGCAAAAGACCGCTGTTGGTGTCAAAAGAAAAACAATTAATTCCTGTTGGTGAAAGAAAATATGAAGCATATCTACATCATCATTCCCTTCTGGACAACAACAAGGCAATATACATTTTTTTAAAAAGGGAAATGCTAGAACACACATACACTCTCACTGAAACATGTCAGGGGGATTAATAATGCAGTGGGCACGCATGAGTCCAACCCAGTTTGACCTTGTTTTTGGTTTGTTTCTTATCGCTTACGAGAGACCGCACAGCACGGAGACGATGCCTGCAGAGCATTCTGTTTTATCTTCAGTCGTTGGGAGAAGCCAGATCCACCAACTGTGCTGTGCAGTGCACTTCTGTGTGTTGACCGGGGAGATCCCAAGCACCCTGAGTGGAGAGGTGAAGCAATGTCACCTCAAAAGGGAAAAGACTTTAGTATGGAATGAGATTCTGATGTACAGAAAATGTTGGTTACTATGTGATGCTTCACATGACAGGGGATATGAATATGTTTGCAGTGTTTCTTTCTAACTATATAGCAACACCTAAATGCATTGGCTGCAACAATAATTGTGTCTATTGACTAATCTGTTGATTATTTTCTCAATTTATCCTGAGCAAAAGGTTTTGTTTTTATGCTAATGTCCAATGAATATACATTAACATATTCAAGGTTGATTTCTCTGACCAAGGGTGCAAAATCGCCAGCAAATATTCTGCAAATTTGAGAAACTTGAAGCCAACTGTTTCCCATATAATAACAGTAAATCAACTCTGCAAAATCTAGCAGGAGCCCTCATTCTATGAACACGGTCTTCTCCTTCTGATGGCCGTCAGTGATCTGTAAAGCTAAAAAGAGAGCAACATAGCCGACCAGCATGACCTCCTACTCCTCATATGTCTGACTCGGACTAAATGAACATGTTGGAAGTTGCTTCCCATGTAAGTGAGATGTGGAAGGATTAAAGTGCTGGTTAGCAACAGCTAAAAAACGAATACAATCGGAATTTTTCCCTTCAGCAAAATAAAAAATATATTTGATAGATTGTTTGCCGTTACTCCTTTTATTCTTTTTTATTATCTATTTATCAGGTAGAAGTGTTGTTTTTGTTAACAGTAAGCATGTGTAGACTCAGCGTTATTGTTTTGTCAAATAAGCCGCATTGCCATTCAGCTGCAAGCTGTCGAATATCCTTCACGCTTCCTTCACATATTGTTTTTTCGAAAATAAAAAACAAACTAAGGATAACAAGATAATTAAACATAAATCCCTTCAAAGTTGGAACCGTATGCCGAAAGGACAGCTCTGACATTCAAGTGAAACAGGAGAGTAATTGCATTATTTACCCTACTGTCCCTTCAAGTGGAAATGTTCTCATTTATGCTACACAGGAACCACACGTGTCACTCGCCACCTGATCCGTACATTCTGCCTGAACTCTCGAAGGAGAGGAGAAAGAAGCGAGATTGCCAACTCGAGATTGCTACTTCCATCAAACATTTTATATCAATTATTTTCCTGATAAATTTCCAACTTCACAGGACTACTTGGCAATAAAACTACTTGGTTATGTTCAGGAAAAGATAAACATCTAAATTACATCAAACGTGGCATCTTTTGTCAGTGTAATCCAATCCATTAAACAGTGTTCCTGCACATTATAATGCTCTGTATGACAACTATTAAATTCAAAGTAAGGAATAAAACTGCCACGGCCTGGGACTGTGCATTAAACTTCAATACTATCTTGTATCATATATTCTCAGTGGCTTGTGTACGTTCTGATTTGTTTCGAGGTATTTGGTTTCTTGGTTATGGGTTTTCTGTTATGTTCTTTGTTTGTTTCATTTATTTAGTGTTTTATTTGTGATGTCTTCCTGCTCTTGGCTGTTGTCCAACCTTTGTGATGGTTGCCCTGATTTGTTCCATCTGGGTCTAATTATCCTGCTAGCCTTGATTATGTAGTCGGTATGTTACCCATGTTTCAATGTCAGTTCTTTGTTGCTCCATGTGAGTAGTGTTTCCCATCTTTTTTCCCCTGTGATATTTTTTCACCCAGTGTTTTCAGTTTGTAGTTTACTTCTTGTGACCGTTTATTTCTTGTACATTTGCTTTGCTGTTGCTGTTGCCTAAAAAATCCCATCCCACCTCTATAAAAGGGGGCAAGTGAGGCAGAATCCACAACGTTTTATAATTGAACATGTCTTCTGGCATTTCACAAGTGGCTGCCTATCCTATCATTATTGTCCCCTATGGAGGTAAAACGTTTATGACCACCAGCGACATGATAAGATGTCCCTCCCGGACTCAATGAATGATGAGTGGCTGGACAACTCTGCAGAAGATTCCCAGTGATGGATCAGGCATGCAAAAAACATTCTTTCTCATGTGTACTGTAAGAGAGAACAGAAGGTGTGATGTGGATCAGACAATGTTGTATTTCTATATCTCTGCTACAAGTATGTATAGTGAATATCTTTAATTTTGTATTGCATTACAGGAATAACTTTAGTTTCATTTTGGATATTTGGGTATACTCTAAAGACCAAAGTGATGCATATTTAGATTAGATATTCCTTTTATTAGTCCCACAGTGGGGAAATGTGCAGGATTACAGCCGCAAACAGGGTCAAGTCAAATCAAAACAAGTAATATAAATAATAAACGGTAAAATGGTAAAAAAAAACTACAATACTGAATGATGATATATATATATATATATATATATATATATATATATATATATATATATATATATATATATATATATATATATATATATATATATATATATATATATATACAGAATAAATATAACTATTATTATGAACAGTGTATTGATATTGCACAGGTTGAAGTGTTTGAAGTGGTCTACCGGGAGCTCAGCTAGTTGTGCAGCCTGACGGCAGCAGGAAGGAAGGACTTGCGGTACTTCTCCACACCGAGGATGAATCCGCCGGTGGCTGAAGGAGCTGTGCAGAGCTGCCAGTGTCCCACATAGGGTGAGAGGTGTCGTTGATCAGGTTATTCTTGGTCCCACTGTAATGAGTGTGAAGTGTTATTGCTGGGAGACTAATGGTGTTAGAGTGCTGCCATGTTGACAGATACCCAGTTAGTGGGGACACTTAATCAACGACTGTCTTAGTGTCCAGGGGCAGTCCCATTCATCAACAGCAGCGCTGTACATTCTCAGAAAGTCAACCTCTGGCAGGCTCTGACAGTATTTCTTACAACCCTTAATTTTTCAAAAAAGATGGAGCTAAGATGGTGCACAACGACATGGACTCCGTATATTATCCTGGTGTTAACAAGTTATGTTATCAAAGCAGGGTGTCTAGCAATTTCATTTCAATGAAATGTCTATGCATGTACAGCCTTGTATTGGATGTTATTCCCTCCATATATAGTGTGCCTGCAAGTCTCTTATAGAATTGTGAGTTGAGGATGGTGTTGGCTGCCTGACTGGGAGAAAATTGGACCCTCTGGCTATGATAATGTTTGAGGCGTCGTATCCTTGGCGTTCAAACACTCTCCCTCATAAATACAACAGAAGTTTGCCTGAAAGTATATTAAATAAGAAGAACATGTTTTTAACCACAGAAGAGAGAGATTGGTGCCATTAAAGGAAGAAAAGTACTGAGATACAAGGAAATCAATGAAAGCTTTGACGCAGCAATCTAAAATGTCAATGGTGAAATTATGTCATGGCAGAAGAAAATGTGTGTGTGTGTGTGTGTGTGTGTGTGTGTGTGTGTGTGTGTGTGTGTGTGTGTGTGTGTGTGTGTGTGTGTGTGTGTGTGAGTGAAATGGTTTTCTTTGTGAGGAGGAACGAGCAGATCAGTTCTTTCAGTTTGGTATTATACTTGAAATAATGACGAAGCTCTAAGTCCGATTTAATATTTGGTGTCCTTTAGCTCATTGTTTTGGTTTATCAGCCCACAATTTAGGATACTGTTGTCACTCTTAGAAATCATGTTTCCAGCAACAAGCAGCTGTTTTCCACAGAAATGTTTTAATAAAACCAGTCTGCTCAGACGCAGAAAGAAAAAGTTAGTGACAAGCTGCTGAACACAGTCGAGCATTGAGCAGCTACGGACATTTTAGTTGGTGGAGAACAAAGCAAAGCTGAAAGGAGAATGACGATTGGACTTGTATACAGCATTCCACAAAAACTATATTCAAAATGAATGCTATTGTTGCACCTGCTAGGGTGTGTAAAGAGGCAAATGTTTGCTAACACATTAGCCATATCAACATTATAAGGTCAATGTTGTGTTCACAGTTTATAATACTTATATTACCTCTTATAATACTTATAATACCTCCCTTTCGGTGAGCTTCAGAGGTGCTGGTGGGTGGATTGTGTTACCTTTAGACAGTCAGGCTAGCTGTTCCCTGTTTCCAGTGTTTATGATAAGCTAAGCTAACTGTCGGCTGGATCCAGCGACTTATTTAACATAGAGACATGAGTGGTATGAATCTTCCCATCTGATTCTCGTCAACAAAGCCAATAAGTGTCATTCTTAAAATGCTTAACTTTCCCTTTTAACGAACAAACAATCATATTCAAACTCAAGGCAGCAATTAAAATCTTAAACCTCAATTTTCTAACGAAGAACAATGTTGCTTTGTACAAGAGGTGGACTGCTGAGATGTTTTGATTTAACACTGATATTTGGTGTGTATTGTGTGCTGTCACTTCTGTTCTCATACATCTCTTTAGGTTATAAATATGGAAGTGGGGACTGTGGAAAACCTCCTCCTGCAGTTTGTTTACTGAGCTAAAAGGGGAGATTTGAACGCTGCCATCTCTCAGTTGAATTTCCCCTCAAAGGATCTGGAAGGCTTAAAATTCACAGCAACACTTATATGTTGGCAGTTCTTCAGCTTTTAATATGATTTAACCTCCTATCCTAGCAGAGAAACCGCTGACCCATTTTAGGCACGATATTTTCATTATAGAAAGGATTTTAACTAGCAGAAATCAGAAAAAATACATGCATTGGACTCTTCTGCCAACTCAATTTATATAAAGTCTGCGTCTATTATATGCATTTGGTTGTTTTTTTTTCCTCTCTTTTTATGATTATAGAGGAGCAGCTGGCATGTAGCAAATATATATAATTACATGATTGCATTTTGTAAAAAGAAACAGCAGGGCCATTTATTTTTCCCCCTCTCTGACTTCGTTCCTAACTTCACAGCAGTGATGTTTCTGATGGCTTGAGCTTTCTGCATATTGCATGGCTTGTTAGAAAATACATCCCAAAAACCAAATTGTACAATGCAACACAGGTGCCAGTAACTCAAGCCGTTTATTCAAATGTGTTCAGGAAAAGAGTGAAATCATCCACACAGGAGAAAACCTCTGAGACGATTTTACGACGGCCAAGTAATAGAATTGAGCTGAACGGCTCTTTTGTTGCAGAGCATTCGATGTGAAAGCTCAGCTTCAAAAGAGAGCAGACTGCATACAAACATGGAGCCTATGAAATAAAGTTTGAGATATGACAATGGTGGTTATTGGGATTATAAAATATGTTAGTTAGCTATGCAGGAAATCATTACTTTTGTTGCATAAACATTTTGACATCCTCTTCCATAGTTATAAATCCCCACTAGCTTGTAGCATTCAGTGCATATCAAACTGTCCTCACTTTCCTTTGTGCCCCCTTTCCCTCAGCCTACCATGGTCTATTGAGACTGTTCTACATTACATTTAGCTGAGGCTTTTATCCAAAGCGACTTTTCTATACACACAGCAACAGGGAGCAATTCGGGGTTAAGTGTCTTGGTCAAGGACACATCAACATGGACCACCGCTCCTCTAAATGAAAGACAGGCATGCTAACCGCTGAGCCACATCATTCGTCTATTCGTCTATCAATGAAGACGTTATGTCTGCTGCTTGCACGATGGATTTCTGCTTTGGTAAGTGTTGACCACAAAAGCAAAAAGCTGCCACATTGTCTAAGCTACACAATGTATCGATGGGATTGTACCAAACAACAACAAATAACTAATTTCTGTTTGAAATAGTGCAACATTTTGTGTATTTTTCCTTCTGGTTGCTTGTATGAAAAGACGCACATACTGCAAGAGGACTGAATCCGCAATCTCTTCAGCAATTCAAAGAAATTGCTGGCACATTTGGCCCAATCAGTGTAGTCTGTTTCCTGATTTGAAAAAGATTGCTGCTGTTCTGAATGTTTGTGGAATTCAGTATCAAATAGAAACGAGGAAGCCAGTGAAAGATTTACTGAACAAATGGAAAACGGTGTTGTCTTATTTTAATCATTGAAACACTTTACTCTGGAATACATTTAATTTTATATGGACAAACAGTGTGTGGGTGTTGCGGGTGAGAGGGAAGCCTGGGTCGGCCTGCTGAACCTGCTGCCACCGCGACCCGACCCCGGATAAGCGGCTGATAATGGATGGATGGATGGATGGATGGATGGATGGACAAACATTTGCTGTGCCTCCTCAATGCAGAAATACATGGCAAACTGAAATTGATTTTCATACAATTGCTGTGTGATGACAATGAGAAGTAGGACTAAAGCAAAGGGTAGGAAGTAAAATCCACAGCTTTGCTATTCGCAACTGTTAATATTTTCTCCATCACGTCCTGCATGAAATCCTCATTGGCGGAAGTGGTGTCAAGCGCAGCTCTTCAGGTTCTCTACTTCAAAATGCTGACGTAATCAAATTATTTCATGAACTAAAAAGCCCACACTGCTTCTGGTAAATTCTCATATATGAACATTTTATGGGAAAAGACGTTTAAGATAATGAACATGCACTGCAACACTTCTGAGATGCATGCCTAAACAGAGAGAAGCCGCTTGAAGCAGCGCCCCCTGTCCTGAAGTAGTTACAACAACGGTGAGAACGAACAATCTTGTTGAGATGGGCGCCTATATGAGTCACTTGTATGCGCAGCCATGCGAGCATGTTGAATTATTCATGTTGTCATTAGAGAACGAACTATGTGCTTTACATTTATATTGGACATTTGATCAAAATCAATCATCAATCATTCTGAACCATCGTCCTTATTTTTCAATAAGTGGCTGAAAAAAACCTTAAAGGCTCACCTTGTTCAGCCGTCTAGCTGGCAAATCAATGTATTCTCACAGCAGCAGCAACTGATAAAATTGTTATCTGTTTCGTCATAATTTTATCTGATTCTTTTATTGATCTATTTTCTGTTAATCAATTTTTAGATCATTTCTTATCGAGCATTATATAAGCCATGAAGGACTAAAAGCAATTTCACCTAGACTTGATGTTTTAGACGTGATAACAGTGACGGGGAGTCCAACAGGCTCTCCAGGGGAATCAGAACCTTCCACACACAAAAATATATTTTAAGTAAACAACAAAAAATAATCAACACAGTAACATCAACGAGGAAACAAGGAGATAAGGGCTCTCCCTCCAGCCCGAACTACAGCAACATAACGTGAAAATAACATTATGTCAATGCACTCCAAAACAAGAACAAGTATATTTAAGTAAAATCTCCCATTCCTGAATATTTTATTTTTGTTAGACCTGATATTGATAATTGAAAACACTTTGTTGTTCTCTTGAGTATGCTCCCTGCAGAGGCAACAAAGCACGACAACATGGACTACACGCCAAAGTTATAAATAACCAGCAGGCAGCATTGCAAATAATGCCAGAATGGAAATTATCTTGGCAATGATGACCCTCCAGGGTGTGGAGAAGAGCAGAACTGAGACAGGTGGAATTTGGGAAGCAACAAAGCTCATATCAGTGTAAAGACCTACAGTGATGCAAGCATGAGGACCTGTGGAAAGATCAGGTCACAGAAATGAAATGGCACAGCGCAGCATGACTCCAAAGCCCCTTTCAATGCCGACAAAAACAAGGCTTAAAGTCAGCAAGTCAGCAGCTTTTTCCCTCTGTGTGAACGTTTAATCCCAGCGCTCCAATAAGCCGCCTCCTGTCCATGACGCTGGCTACAAGCTGGCTTTGGGATGTTTGAAAAGCCTCGCTGTTGTTTCACATCACGATGACGCTCTGCAAACACAATAAAATCAACTTCTCTTCCTCAATCAAACTCGCCTATCGTATATCGTATGAGTAATCAATCTGCCCTCGTGTAAAACTGAAACTCCATCTCATTGGTGTGGACTCAGTGCAGCACCTTCACCTGGCTGCTATCAGGAGCATAAAGCTTCAACTGAATGATGATTGTTCAGAGGAAAAGAAACTAAAAGTGAACCAAATTCTATAAATCCTGTTTTTTTGCTGGCGTCAGAGTCATGCCATATAACTGGGTCAATAGTCATTTTAAATTTTTGGGCTTGTTATGAAAAAAGCTTTGTAAAAATGTCTTGCAGTTTGAAAAAAAAAAAAAGCGTCCGCTTTATACAAAGGGACCGCTAATGGTAGAGTGTTCACTTATGTTGCCTGTTTTGAAACGTCTTCTCTGAAAATCTCTTCCACGACCACATCAAACTAAGGAAGCACGATGAGGAGGACATTGTCGTGATCTACGATGGTCCTGGTGACAGTTTATTGCAGTTCTATGAGTATCTCAATTGATAGATAGTGTAGATTTATAATACTTTACTATGCCTTACACTGTAAATAAGGAATGTCCATGTGTAAAATATGATACGTAAGAAAGAATATATACAATAAGGGGGAGTGAACCTTATGAAATTGTGTATTTGTATCATGGGGAAAGTCACAGTTAGTTTAATTAGTGTGTTCACATAAGAGGTGTTGTAGGTAGGCCAGGAATGTGAAATCAAGATGAGCTCATAGTTCTTCTCAAAATGGGTGCCGTGCCAGGAGAGATGACGTCAAGTACCGGGAAGCAAAGCGTGCTGAGGTACCACCTCTGAACCACCCCGATTGCTGCCTCCACCTCTGTTAAACATATAACCAATTGCACGCTGTAATGTTAAGCCAATGAGAGACGACAACGCCCATTATATTGATCTATAATATCAAATGTTTTACACCGATCGGTGTGCATAATTTGAAGGCTAGACAGTTAACTGCCGTAAGATATTCGGTGGTCTGTGGACGCTGTGTTTTTGTGCACCCTCGTATACACTGTACTTTTTATTAAACCCTTTTTATAACTTACTGAATCCAGAAATTTTTCTTCGAGTCTACCACCCAAAGATTTCAGAACATAACAATAGATAGAGAGATCATTACTTTGTTCAGGGGGAAATTTGTTTTTGGCAGCAGCAAGCAAGTTACAGAGTAAACATACACATATTAAGTATGGAAAATACTCAATATTTATACAATACAATAAAATAGCAGCGCAGAACATATTACATTTAAGAAAATTCAATAATAAAGAAAATGCAAAGTATTTACAGTGTATATACAGTATATATACAGTGAAGTAGAAGTATACAGTGACTAACTAAACGACAAAAGCGGTGCTAAGGTTATTGATGATTTCATTGAAGGAGGATCTGGCCAGAGGTGATTTATTATTGCAGTTGGCAGGGATGTTCTCCTGTATTGGTCCTTGTGACAGCAGAGCTGAATCAGTCTGTTGGAGAAAGTGCTCCTCTGTCCCTGCAGTAGGTGATGATTGCCATAAACATTTCAAATTTACCATTAATCATGTACAACAAATACGTTTTTTGGACATTCTTGTGAAATGTGTAGACTTTGGGCTCAGACCTGCATAGAAAAGATACAGACAAATGTCCTTTCTTACATGGGCAATCATTTTAATCACTCCACCTTCCCAAAAAGAAAAAAAATCCTCCCCGTCAGCCAGTTTCGTCCTATTAGTAGAATCTGCAAAAGATAAATTAAGTGTGAGAATACGACAGATGAATTAGAATACAGATTTAGGGGAAGAGGGTATAATGAAAGCCTGAGACAAGTGCCTTATCCAAAAAAGGAAAGAACTCCAACAAATAATGGGAGCATTCAGCTCTAGGAAACCATTTTTAAAAGATTATACGAGAACGCTGCACATTTTGAACTCCAATCCACTACTTAAAAATGAATTCAAAGACCTACTCAAAGTGGTTTAAACTCTCTGACTTCAGACAAATGCTGGTCAAATCGGGTCTCATCTCTGTTGAAAACACTTAACTGTCCTTCATCGTACTGCAGGGAATTAAAAGATATAATTAAAATATAACAGGTGTTTCTTTTTTCCTTATTGGGATAAGACATGGTTAACTTAAAGGTTTTTTTATTCTCAATTAAATATATTCAAGCTTTCTTACTTGCTTTTCTCCTCTAACTTGATGCAGAATTATTCAGTATAGGTGATGCATATTCTGATATATGTGATGTTTAAAAATACATATGTTTGTTTTTTAAAGTTATAGCTGTGCTAGTACAGTTTTATGTGCTTTTTCTATTTACTTTATTGAATTGTTAGCAGCGTGTGGACGTTTTATCACACTGTTGTTTCTATATAGCTTGTTTATGTATAAATATGGATGTGGTTTCCAATTCTGACCAGTCAAAGATCCAGGATTTAAATCGTTGAAAGAAATGGTGGCATAGTGCACAGTGCCACAATTTGCAGGTGTTGCCTTCAAGCCCATTTTCCAAAAGTCAATGCCTTTTTGAAAGGTTCATTCTGTAGCATATTCAGAATCAGAATCAGAACCGTTTATTGCCATGTATGTTTTCACATACAAGGAATTTGTCCTGGCGGGAGGTGCATAACATTTAACATTTAACAATAAACTTAAAACAGAGTGCAATAAATGGGAGCATGAATATTTATTTTGGATCTACAGTAGAATATAAAAATTAAAGTTTAAACAAAGTGCATGGAATGTAAGTGCTATGTGAAAGTGACAAGTGTATTTAAATATGAGGTGTGAAGGGATGTGCAGGGGAAACGGTAGTACATTGTCTGGGGGGAACAAAAACACGCACAAAACACACACGCACACGCACACACACAGACACACACACACACACACACACACACACAAAAAAAAGAAAGAGGGATTAGAATAATTACAAGCTGTCAACCATTTCCACTTGCTGCCATTACCATTAGTACGTGGTCTCTGTTCTGTCACTTATCACAACTGGCAACTGTAAGTACCTGTACACAGGTACTTTACTTTTGCATTTTAACTCAACGAGAAACCATTTATCTAAAATCCACTGAATAACAATTTGTCACCATTACATCTTCTTACGCGCAGGCATTTTATAGGAGCGGAATCATTTATTAAAGACATCTGTAAATGCAGACCTGAAAGCTTTTTAATGAGAAATTCATGATTAATTATTGATTGCTGATTTTCCATTTAATCTGATACCCTGAAGCCTTTTTTTCCTCAGGTAAAATTGTTCTTGAGGATGAAATAAAGGGAAATAGCTCAAAAAGACTGACCACTCTATGGGAGAGGGTATTTATCTACTCTAACCAAATGGACTTTCGCCAATTTCATATCAATGGCTTTACAGTCAAATCTAGAAATGCTCACACCAGAGTAAATAACTGCAGTCAAAACATGCGTCATTTTATGAAAGTTATTTAAGTTATAGAAAGGAAAGAACCATATAAGTGGAACATATAATATTCATTTATTTAGAATTTGCTGTACATGTAAACTCATAATTGTATGGATCTTATTATTTGAAAGAGATGTACATTTTTGTGATGTAAACTGTACAGACACACGTAAATGCCATATTTTCCCGCCACAATGTTTAAGTTTGCTTTGTTTACAGGATGTGTTTCTCTTTTGCATTTCTTTTTTGGTGCTGTGTGAGTTTCTCCCAAATGTGTCAACATACTTATAGCATCTAATAAAGTTGATACTGATTCTTATTTGCCATAAATGAAGTATCTAATACTTGTACTCTTTGTGTTAATGGCCAATGGTGACTGTGCGTGATGTTTGGGCTCAACTACGAGGAGTAAATAAAGAAAAGGATCAAGGCAACAGAGCAAGAGGGAGAACGATAAGACTTCCAGGCCTGCGTGCATTCTGAGGATCAGACTGAAGTAAATATTTGGATACGGTGTGTCAGACTTCTGTCTGTTTCTGTCACACAAAGTACCCGCAGATCATGGACTGTTCTTAAAGTAAGCACAGCAACTTTGAATTTGAACAAGACACATTCCGGGGGGTGGCTCGTCGTGGGTGAAATCCTAGCCCTCTAAAAGTTTGGTGTCATTTCAATCCATAGTCAATTACTCAACCTGACTTCCCTGTCATTTCTCCCTGTCAATCATTCTGTGCGAGTGTTTTTCAGATATGACATCACGCTGAGAGCCACAGCACAGGATTCGACAAGCAGATCAAGTGTGATGGCGTTAAATGAGAGCATTTGACACAGTTTACTTCCTGTTCTCGCAGGTGCTTAACACTTTCACATTTGTTCAATTTATATTTGCGCCTGTGTCCATTTCAGAGAGAGGGCAAGCTCAAATTGCGGCACCGGCATCTTGCACAGGCACTTCCTGTGGCACCGCTCAGTTGCCACAGTGCTGGAGGCACATGCCGCGGTGCCGGAGGGAGGTGCCGCGGTGCCGGAAGCTGCCACTACTTTAGAGGCAGCATTTCCGATGGCACGTCTCAGGTGGCGGGGCACTTGTGTGCCACTAGTTTTTGAGGCATCTGCCTGTGTTAGAGAGAGCGGTGCTGCAACTTGCTTAAGGTCCTGGAAGGTATATATTATCAGAGCTACCAACTCTCACGGTTTCGCCGTGTGACACATGCTTTTGCATGTTTTCACACGCACTCACGCCACACAACCAATTTCTCACGGCAAAAGAAATTTCTGATTTTGGACCGAGGCGCGTTCCTTCCAGCGCGAGTTCGTTCCAGACGCGCGTTCCAGACGCGCGTTCGTTCCCGGTGCGGGTTCGATCCAGACGCATTCGTTCCAGACGCGTTCGTTCCAGACGCGCGTTCTACCCAGCTTTTGATCTCCTTCTAATACCTCATTTTTTGTTATTTTATTTATGTGTTGATCTATTGTTTTGCTTTAAAAGGCTACTGTTTAACCACTTTATTTGTTGCACTTTTTTGTTTGATAATGAAAACTAATCTTGTGTCATTTTTTGCTGAATATAAATCATTAAGTGCTCTTAAGAATACAAGTATTAACAATATAGGTTTGGTTTCAGTTAAGAATTAGTTGAATACCATAGTAATCAAAATGTCAATCAACCTACCTTGGTCAAATCTTAAACACAGGTCTATTAATTAGGCTATATTGTGGTACATAGACAGTCATTGAGGCACAACAATAGTTTTCTGGTTGAATGTTTAGCTCAAGTCTAGAAGGCCGCTGTGGCAGGTATTTGTGGCCACAGCTGTCATCGCTGCAGGATAGATTCAGAAGATGTTTTGGCAACTGCCTGCCACTATGTGTGGCTTCTGGTGAGATGCACAGATGCACAGTTTAAGGATGTCAGTCGTTTTGCATTAATTTGCAAGGTTCTTTGTCATTATTTTTAACAAGGCATCCAATACACGTACATTGTACATTGTCCCTCTTGAACAAATAAAAAGAAAATAAATACAGTTTGTAACAGAAAGGGAAAATTAAGAGTACAGAACAGCCCTTTCCCTCCCTGACAGAGAAAAGAGGGTGGTGCCAAAGAGGCAATCTAGGAATGGTCAAATATAATTTGACCATTAATATTGAAGACTGGGTGGAGACTGGGCGCCCAACGCCTATCTTTACCGGTTTGAAGGGAAACCTACGCTACAGAAGATATACACATCAATGTTCAACGACAAATCTGGTAACCATTTAAATATTGATTATATAAACAGTGTTTGTCATAAAACGTAACTCATGGACATATCATACAATTCAAGCGCTCTATACACTTTCATAGACTGTATCAGATGATTCATAACGAGGCGATGTTATATTATGTACGGGCAATTTCTTTCACCAGGGCAACTCAAGGTTGTGGTTCCATCCACACCTACTGTCCGCTGTACTGTTGAGAGTGTTGGAGGGAGACACTGAGCCCCATTAGAAGCCCATTGGTAGTAATGCTTAAGAAGATTAAAAAGCAAGGCCAATTAAAAAAATAACTTAATAATATCAGAGAATTATTTACTGTTGTTACAGTAAATATTAAAAAAATGTTGTTGTAAACAAATGTCATTATCTAGTTAAATTAGACAAAGAGGCAGATATTTGATTCAATAGATATTCAATAGCCAGAATACCAATCTTTAATTTATTTAACCAATATCAAAACAGAAAATGAATGAACGGCTATGCTAACGAATTACATTGCACAGTGGATTCATCAATTCAGAAAAAAAAACATTTTAAAAGAGAAACATACCTGCATGTGTTTACTCCTGACAAAAGCGCTCACACAAAGGTAAACTCCCTCTTGTGGCCAAATGGGTCAATAACACTCATCTTCAATATGTGCAGAAATACTGGTTTCAGAAGGAAACCTTGCAAATGAATGCAAAAACCACATGATGGAAATGCTACTTCTAGGGAGTACAACATTGACTACTGACATCCTTAAACTATGCATCTGGGCATCTCACCAGATGCCACAAATAGTTGTTTTTCTTTGTATTTGATTATTGTTTATTCAAGTGTAAAAATATTGTACATGGTTGTGGCAAGCTGCCACAAAAACTAGTGGCACCTGATGCCTGGTGCCACAGGAAGTGCCTATACGAGGTGCCGGTGCCACGATTAAGTTGTGGCAATGCCGCAAAGTTGTAGCAAGCTGCCACAAAAACTAGTAGCACCACTAGTTGCCACTAGTTGTTGTGGCAGCTTGCCACAAAAACTAGTGGCAACTAGAGGTGCCACAGGAAGTGCCTATACGAGGTGCCGGTGCCACAATTTGAGCTTGCTCCTACTGCCATTTCAGACACAATTGTTTTCTTATTCTGTTCACGATGCACCCATCCCCCCCTTCCTCCCACCGCCTCTCTCCTCCCAGAATATGAGTCATGTAATCATTTCATGCTTTCTTTGAGAGGGCTTTTGTGGCGCTATGTCCATACAATTCATCACATAATGGTGTTCAGGTTATCAAACTGACTGTTGCCAGTGCATGAAGGCAAAGAATTGTCTCAGCGTTAGATTGGGAGTGGGGATGGAGAAGAATGCAACGCTTTTATTGATCACATCCCGATTACATTCAAACTTGCTGTTTTCCTGTCTTATCTACAACCTCTCCAAACGTCAACTAGTTCAAAGTGCTGCACCAAGATTCACAAAATTCAAACTATTTCTTACTTTAAAATATTGGCTAGTGTCCCCGTCTTTCAATCGGTGGATCGATGGTTTGAGCTCCGCTAGTCCATGTCGATGTGTCCTTGAGCATGACAGTTAACCCCGAATTCCTCCCCGTTGCTGTGGCTACGGTGTATAGAGCAAAAATGTAAGTCGCTCTGGCTAAAAGGTTAAAAGCATGCTCTGTTTCCTCTTTCAAATGTCTCTTTTCAGAATTGATTTCTCCTAATTAAACTACTTGTTATTACTGTGTTTTAGTAATTAATACCTTGCTTGTCATTATGAATATTTAAAAAAAAATTGTATCTACTATGTGTTATTTTTTTTCTTCCTTTTTATGTCTTTGTAACTAGTTTTCTTTTATTCTATAGGAATGAAGTTATTTGTTATTCTTATTATCATGGTTATAATCATCATAATGATAGTTATTGTTGTTGTCGTCGTTATTAGTATTGATATAACTATGTCCACACATGTTCTGCATCTACCCCTCGATGGAAATGAGGATTGCGACATCATGTCTTTCTTACCCATCCATCCATTCATCTGGAGCATGAGGACAGAGCTGATTTTCCAAAATTCAAACAGAAAGCTGCACCCCACAGATGTAATGAAATGTCACACAGGAAGATTTTTTTTTTTGATGTGACCAAAAGTGGTGTGTGCTTTTTATCCATAATGAAAGGTGTAAGTGAAGCAACTTTGAGGAAACTCTGAAACTGTTTAAGTGAATGCAAGAAGGTCTTGCATGGTAACGGATTCATTAGTGAAATTGAACAACCCATCAAATAAAACCTGTGCGTTCTATGCACTACATTTAAAAGTAATAACATGTATTATTGATGACTAAAGCAGAATTATATTCAAGGACCTTCGTCCTGCATGCTTCCTTGGTATAGTGCAGGTATTTAGTATGTTCTATAGTATTTAAAACAACCATTGAATGTAACCCTGAATGTTGAATAAAATTCAAGTTAAACTTACAAAAGGAAAATTAAACAGCATATTTCCTTGGAACTACACACATACTGTAAACATATTCACATGAAAGCTGTGTATATTATAAAAAAAGATTCCTGGAACCATATTCTTCATCATTCCCGTTCCCTTCATTGCCACAGAGAGTTTAAAACATCTTGTCCTCTGAAAGTAAACAGAGCAGCATCTCTAAATGAGTTCCCTCTCCACCAAACTGTTTGCTCTCACACAGCGTATGTGTTGTTTCTCCCTCACTTTCTTAAGTGTCTCTGCATATGTACTTAAACGCCACACAGTTGGAGAAAGCCTGAAAGCAAACGTGCACAGGGTTCAATTAAATCAACAGAAGAAGAAAAATGCAAATGTGTCTCTTTGGGTAGGGAGGTTTAATTGGAGACTAATGATGCATTTATTCCAGCATGATCAAAGGTTTTCTATCACATTATTAGAGCCTATTAACCTTGTCTTCTAGCCTAAAGCAAGTCCATGCGTGCAACATAATCACTGCTTACCTCAGTATGATTATCTCGAGAACACAGAGGAGGATTGCCTGTGTTCTAAGGATTGGTGTGCTGAGGTCTGGAGTGTCTGGAAGTGAGGCTTCAGCTCCATCTGTTGGAAAGAAATAGAAATAAACAATCAGGCAACATGATGTGAAATAAATGGGACTACAGGGGAATCTTAAACCCAGCACAAGACTAGGAATCCTACAATCTTTTTGAAAATTGAAAATGAATCCTTTCAGATATTTTTGGTTATGATCAGCATTTGACATTTCTTAGATTTAAACAATCTGTTCAACCACATTTTAGATTGTTGGCCCATTGCTCACTTTCTCGAATGACATGAAATATTTGGCACATAGTTTTCCTTTTAGAGCACTGTGTTAATATTCCTTACTATGAATTGTACGCTGTTAATAATGCACACTGGGTATGTCAAAGTACGGGGACTAACTACAGAGTAAGTGATCAGAGCTGGTGGAGGAAGTATTCAGAACGTTTACTCAAGTAAAGTACAGAAGTATTAACATGGAGGGCCACTGTGCTCCTTTCACCATTTCCCTGCAGTACATTTCGAGAACCACCAAGGACGCCCTCAAACGCCCTTTATACAAGGTGTGTTTATCAGATATGCATCAAGTATGAATTTGCTACGTCATCAGCTCATAAGGTGTAACATTTTCACTAATTAAGATCTGTTTGGCTAAATGTGTCAAACTATTATATTAGACTCCACTACATTTGAGAATGCACTTTACTCAGAATCCTATTTTGTTGCATAATTACCGGTTCATCCCATCATTCAAACAGTTGAAACCAGAACCTTAAAAAACTGTTCCAAGATTTAAGACTTTTCCCAGTGTTGGCAAACAGCAACACATCAGGAAATGGTGAAGCTACTGCCCCCTAGTGGAGAGGAAGAGGGGAAAGGGAAAGTCTAAGGAGACTCAAGGAGAGGCATAGGAGGTCATGTGAGTTTGTCGATTGTCGTAAAGAGAAATCTGGCATTATTTTGGGCAACTGTCAAGAATGGTATCGGTTTGGATCCAGTTAAAATGTGAAAATGGTACAATATGGAGGCAGTAATCCATAACCAATGTTGTGGAATTGTTGGTGGAATAAGTGGTCGAGAGTTTTGCTGCCTATCATACAATTCTGTCCATCACATTAATGTTAGGACCTACTACTACATGTATTTGATAGAGAACAGCCAATCATGTCCACAGATCAATGAACATTTTCATTTCAAGATATTTTCTTGCTGTTTGTTTGTGAATTTGAAAGAAGGGAAGAAGTAATCTTAGCAGAGAAAGCTTGGTCAGACTTCCATATATTCTTTACTCCCAAAAGAAATACACTATACCTTGTAATAACTTATTTGCCAACATAAATTAATAGCACATATTTCTCAAGAATATTCGTTCTGTGAAACAGAAATTGAATCCATGTCTTCCTTATTCTATGAATAGTTCTCAAGAGTTCTGGATTGAAGTTGCTCTCATGTTTAATCAAAGTATAATATAACTGAGGGTATTGCTTTTAAATTTTAATACACATTCAAAATCTAAAAACAATGCTCTCAAACTTATTTCAATATCAAATCTATTAGGCCAGATCGTCTGTTTTGTGTTTGTATTTGTAGGCTCTTGTTGGACAATTCTATCCACGCAAATATTGTAATGTACTGACTGACTTTATCCAATCCAACGTTCAGTTGCAGTTCCTCACTTTGACCAGTGGAGGGCAGTGGACCACCATGATTCTTTACTTTCCAAATAGACAGAGGCGCTCCCTATTGAGAATAGATTTAAGTGTATCGTCACTGCACAGAGCACAAGTACGGAGACAACAAAATGGTGTGTGGTATTTAACCAAATGTACCGAATAATATCCAGAATAAACTATACAACTCGAAAAGCAATATCTGAATACAATGCTGGAACGCTGATGATATACGCTGAATTGCTGGTTTAAAGTTTAAGTAAATTGAAGATTCATATCTACTGTTTTTGTTTTGTTTGTCATGTGTGTGTTTTTTTGTGTTGAAATTGGGCTGCAACTAAATGTAGTTTTGCGTCCCTGTGTTGCATAAGGACGTTAAATGATCCTTGAATCCCTGAGAAACATTTGTGTCACATTTTTCTTCTTCTAAAGTACAAAAAAAAAAAGATTAGAACATAATAATGATTTCTGAGAAAATGGAAATCAGGCAACGTATTAAAACATTGCATGTAGAACGTGGTGCTATTGTAGATTTGTACCTGGTGACTTTAATAAATGGATCATATTAAAAAGCTATTCTTCATCTACTAATTATATTATTTATTTATTTGTAATAGATGTACAGTTAAGAATGGAACATTGTTACATGTATTGCTAGCATGATCAGTAAGGAATTTACAAATCATTTGCAGAATTCATGATAAGCCTGGTCTTCACAGCACTCTACTGGTCAAGAGGATAAACAAAAAGAGTAACTTACTTAAATAGGTGTTATGTTGTTTTATTTAGGGTTATTGCAAATAATGAATTTATTAAATCCATGATGACAAAGCTCCTTTTTTCGACAAGTAAACTGGTGTTTCTCGACTGCGTAGCGTGCCACGCGATCCTGAGTTGACGCGATGACGCACAGTGCCGGACGCACGTGGTATAAATTTCGGCTTTCTGACGTCAGCGTTCTCTTCCCTGCCTATGACCTCGTGAGGTTGGCAGCGTAAAATATCAGTCTCTTTTCGCCACTGAGCGGATCCCAAACCATCCGTCAAAATGGTGAGTTGATCGCGCTTCTAAGAGTATTTTATGCGTAATCGAGCACGCAACATGTCCCCGATGTTCATATTTATAAACTTACGGCCGTTTTACGGATGATGTGCGTACTTTGGTCAATTCTGTCGATTGCGCTTTGATCAAAATGGCAGCCGTTGTGTCATCATTATCGCTAGTTCTCCGGAGCTACTGATACTCTAGAAACTCGGTTCTAAATTGTTTTACTAAACTGTTTGTTGGTTACATAAAACAACGCGTTTTAAGGCCGTTGTATGCGTCGCAACTCAATTTAAATTGCCAGCAAAGTAACGCTGCGGTGTTCCGTTTCCTACCGGTCTGAGCGGCGGATCTTTGCTGCGACGTTAACGGGAAAATTTCGTTAATATTATAACATGACCCGTAACTGACTTAGGGCGAGGTGCCTATAAACATATGCTGCCTCCTGTCGTGTTGGCGCCATGTTTCTAAATGCGCATCGCTCAGGGTTATAAGTTGCCGGCATTTCACGCTACCGGGCCCGACCGGCTAGTGTAGCAAACAAGCTAACGTTAGCGGTTAGCTTGGCGTAGAGAGACTGTACACGTGGCCTATTCGTGGCGACACATTTTGCCGGTTGGTGCTTGCTTGAAATATATTGTTAATGGTTCGTGGGTTGAGCTGTCAGTTTAGTTAAGCTATCGCTGTTATATATTGACCGTCAAGAGGCAAATGGGTTCCTAAAAACTAAAAGCTATATGGAGATAACTGTCCCGTCATAGCTGTGACGATGGCGGATAACGCCCTGAGAAGTGGAGAGCAGGTCACATGGCATCAGCAGCAATTTTCGATAAGCGCTGGACACTCATTTGCTTATTACATATTTTTTTAATGTAGTATTTTTATTCTAACTATTTTTCTCTCTCCCCCCTCAGGTGAACTTTACCATCGACCAAATCCGTGCCATCATGGACAAAAAGGCCAATATCCGTAACATGTCTGTGATCGCGCACGTTGACCACGGAAAGTCAACCCTGACAGACTCCCTGGTGTCAAAGGCTGGCATCATTGCCTCTGCTCGTGCTGGAGAGACCCGTTTCACCGACACCCGCAAAGATGAGCAGGAACGTTGCATCACCATCAAGTCAACGTGAGGATCTTGTTATAAATCAGACAGCCAGGAGGCGTGGAGTCCACTGCACCTAATCCGATCCCCACATTTCCTTACAGATGTTGATGAATGTGTTGTCATAGGCAATTAGTGATGAGCGTGACTCATTTCTGCACAGTAATGAAAAACAATTGGCATGCTTTTCAAACTTGAACTAATGACTCAGTTTCTATTTAACCATCTGACTACATTGGTCATTTATTTTGGTCAACTATTCATTTTCCTCAAAATAAGCATTTCATTAGTTTATATTATTGTGACGATCTTTAGGTTGTCAATTATCAAAATATTCCTACAGTACACTTCCCTGTGTTTGTAATAAAAATCCATAGTCTGCATCAATCTCACTGCAGCGCCGACCCAGGGAAGTGCATGCATTTATGAATCATCAATTAATATATATATATATATGCTGTTTTTTCTTTAAACCTGTTATCTTGTGTAATTTTAATGACATTTAAATTGATAAATTTGACAGCTGACTAACTAGTTATCCTGCCTTGCAGCGCCATCTCCCTCTTCTACGAGCTGGCCGAAAATGATTTGGCCTTCATTAAGCAGGGGAAGGATGGTTCTGGCTTCTTGATCAACCTGATTGACTCACCGGGTCACGTTGACTTCTCTTCTGAAGTGACTGCTGCCCTCCGTGTCACTGATGGAGCCCTGGTTGTAGTGGACTGTGTGTCTGGTAAGGACAATACGTTCAACCCCCCCGTAGCCAATGTAGAGTCTCATTTATTTATTTTTTACTCGGACATTTTGATCTTATTTCACAAGCCATAAACCACAGGCTGACACACTGATGTAATGACATTTAACATTGCCAGTCAACATGTTTTATCAGGCACCTATAGTTGACAATTCTTAAATCAGATTACAATGTCATTAAGGTAAATCAATGTTTAAACTGTGACTTTGTTTTTAAGTTTAGTTTACATTTATAAATGTTAGCCAACCTCAAACGCATACAAATTTAACCAGCTATGTTTACCATGGTGCTACTTGTGTTACTCACATTTTTATCTGCGCTTCTCGTGTGTTAAATTGTGTCGTTCTGTATCCCTGCCAGGTGTTTGTGTACAAACTGAGACAGTGCTCCGTCAGGCCATTGCTGAGCGTATCAAGCCAGTCCTGATGATGAACAAAATGGACCGTGCCTTGTTGGAGCTGCAGCTTGATCCTGAAGACCTGTACCAGACTTTCCAGCGTATTGTTGAGTCAGTCAATGTCATCATCGCCACTTATGGAGAAGACGAAAGTGGACCTATGGGCACCCTCATGGTGAGTTTCTGTCTGAAACTTTATCTCAAGTACAACCGACTGTCCTAGGTCCTGGTTCAATGGCTTCTAACTAATGACTTCGGTCCTGTGCATTTCCAAACAAAGGTTTTGCTCAATTAACTCCTGTACTTTGCTACTCTGAAATTTGCATTTTCTTATTTCAAAAATTAAAATCAGTTAAGTTCTGACATTTAAAGGAATTATAGATACACTGGTAAATGTTATTAGATTGGGAAATAATGTTAATTCTTGTAAAAATCATTATAGCTTAATTTAAAAATTCTCTTGACATGTACTTAACTTGTGTGGTGTCAACTCTCACAGATTGATCCAACCATTGGAACAGTTGGCTTTGGCTCTGGACTCCATGGCTGGGCTTTCACCCTCAAGCAGTTTGCTGAGATGTATGCAGCCAAGTTTGCTGCCAAGGGCAACACCCAGTTGACACCAGAGGAGAACTGCAAGAAGGTGGAAGACATGATGAAGAAGCTGTGGGGTGACAGGTCAGTCTACAGCTCGAGCTTGGTTACTTAATGAAGTGCACACTATCAGAGGTGAAACGGAACTTAACACATAGCGAGTAACTTGCTTCATGACTATTTCATTTTGAACATGATTTATGTCTAACAATATAGTTGTTTCGCTGACTTTTGTATTGTTCAATCTTCACGCATGATGTATTACTTCAGGTACTTTGATGCATCCTGTGGAAAGTTCCTTAAAAATGCTATTGGAGCTGATGGCAGCAAGTACCCACGTACCTTTGTTGCTCTTGTCCTGGATCCCATCTTCAAGGTAACATGACTATTTTTATTTTAATACTGTTTAAATAGTATCGTTTGTAATTGTATAATTCCTTATATGTAAACAGTTCAGCAAAATAAATGAGTTGCTGTGTGCCTACAAATGATGATTTTAAACATTCTTCACTTTGACCTGAGTAAAACGGTGACGATAACCTTGTTTCTGAGCTGGGCACAGACACAGTAGCTTCATTCTTGACATAGTCATATTTAATTGCAAGCGAATTGGTCATATTTAGTCTACTAATTCAGATTTAACTTCCTTTTTTAGGTCTTCAATGCCATCATGAACTTCAATAAGGAGGAAACTGCCAAACTGATCACAAAGCTGGACATCAAGTTGGATACTGAGGACAAGGAAAAGGAGGGAAAGCCTCTCCTGAAGTGTGTGATGCGCCGCTGGCTGCCAGCCGGAGAGGCCCTTCTGCAAATGATCACCATCCATCTGCCTTCCCCCGTCACTGCCCAGAGGTACCGTTGCGATCTGCTCTACGAAGGACCTGGAGATGATGAGGCTGCCATGGGTATGATAACACTTTGTATTTACATTTTAGTTTCCACAAACGGAACATGCTTTATTTAAGTAATTGCTATTTGCGAGACTGTGGCAGAATTCCAGATGTAGCTTCAACTAGTAGCAGTTCTTGGACTCAAACTGATTGTCAAACATTGTTTTTAACCAGGTATCAAGAACTGTGACCCAAAGGCTCCCTTGATGGTGTACATCTCAAAGATGGTCCCTTCCAATGACAAGGGTCGCTTCTATGCATTTGGTCGTGTGTTCTCTGGGTGTATCGCCACTGGCCAGAAAGTACGCATTATGGGACCCAACTTTGTCCCTGGAAAGAAGGATGATCTCTACTTGAAGCCAATTCAGAGGTTGGTTTCAACATCTGTATCAGTTATCTTATCAATTGCATTACTAATACTAATACATATCAGCTATTGGTCACATCTAAATTGTCTTTTTTCTACCACTCGTGCAGGACCATTCTGATGATGGGTCGTTATACTGAGCCCATTGAAGATGTGCCATGTGGTAACATCGTTGGACTGGTTGGCGTGGACCAGTTCCTTGTTAAGACCGGAACAATCACCACTTATGAGCAGGCACACAACATGAAAGTGATGAAGTTCAGTGTCAGCCCTGTGGTGAGAGTTGCTGTGGAGGTCAAAAACCCTGCCGACCTGCCCAAGCTGGTAGAGGGATTGAAGCGTTTGTGCAAGTCCGATCCTATGGTGCAGTGCATCATTGAGGAGTCTGGCGAACATATCGTTGCTGGAGCTGGAGAGTTGCATCTGGAGATCTGTTTGAAGGATCTGGAGGAGGATCATGCTTGTGTTCCACTTAAGGTAAATAAAAATCAAATGTATACTTGACTGTCCTTTTTGGGATTTTATCCTTTGGGGCGACCATGTCTGATTGAAATTGTTTTTGGTGTTTTCTTTTTAAGAAATCTGATCCAGTGGTGTCCTACAGGGAGACAGTCAGTGAGGAGTCCAGTGTCGTGTGTCTCTCAAAGTCTCCCAACAAGCACAACCGTCTGTTCATGAAGGCTGCTCCCTTCGCTGATGGCCTGGCAGAAGACATTGAGAAGGGTGAAGTTACCTCTCGTCAGGAAATCAAGGGCCGTGCCCGCTACCTTACTGAGAAGTTTGAGTGGGACGTCGGTGAGGCCAGAAAGATCTGGTGCTTCGGACCCGATGGAACTGGCCCCAACCTTCTGGTGGATGTTACCAAGGGAGTGCAGTACCTTAATGAGATCAAGGACAGCGTTGTGGCTGGCTTCCAATGGGCAGTCAAGGAGGTAAGAAAAATAAATAAATTGGCCAAGAATTCACTTTTCATTGCACTCAGCTGAAACTGTCTTTTTGATTAGGGCTGCTATTGGGTTAACCTAAGAGCATTTTCGACATGTCGGGCTGAAGGTTAATCTCCAGTCTTTGTCTTCAGTTTATGCAATTGAGCTGGACGCACCGTGGCGAGGCCCAGGTCTGGTGCCGTTGTGTTTGTGGAACTGTGCAACTTTCATAGCGGATTAAAAAGCGTGCGAGAAAGCAGACCATTCAGTATTGTAAACATTTAATTTGGAACAAGCTAATTAGTGTAAGTTGGGCTATCAGAAGTAAAATGAACAGAGGCTGACGTGCATAAAGATTTCATCTTTCTATAACTAGGTACGAGTCAATGTTTTTAATCTACAATTGTGTCTCAATGTTGTCTTTAGGGTGTCCTCTGTGAAGAGAACATGCGTGCCATTCGCTTCAACGTCCATGATGTGACCCTGCATACAGATGCTATTCACCGTGGTGGTGGTCAAATTATTCCCACCGCTCGCAGAGTTCTGTACGCATGCCAGCTCACCGCTGAGCCCAGAGTCATGGAGCCAATCTACTTGGTGGAGATCCAGGTAAGCGCCACTGGAGATGTGTTTTTTCTAGTTTGCCAATGTATCTATAAAGGTTAGCGAAGTTTGGGTTTGTACTCGTCACACATGAGCAAGTATTAAACAGAATTATTGTTGTCTTTTCACAAATGTGAGCATTACATGTAACTCTACTCCTGTCTACCTTGCAGTGTCCCAAAGATTCGATCGGTGGAATCTACAGTGTGTTGAACAGGAGGCGTGGTCATGTGACTGAGGAGGTAGATTGCATAGGTACCCCGATGTCCATGACCAAGGCTTTCCTGCCTGTCAACGAGTCATTTGGTAAGTCTTCTTTTATAACGGCTGTTGTTAGCCGAACGGCCACAACATGCGTTTTCATGCCAATATTTATGTTGCGTCATCCTGTAATTGAATGGTACCAACATATGCCGAGCAGCAGTGCTGCCAGTGTTATTGGCGCTTCTGTAAAGTTCTACACATTGGTTAAACCTTATCAGGGGTCTGTGACTAGAAAGCCTTGATGCCGACCTCCTGATCGCATACTTTTTACTGAAAATCTTCCGACTACGGTCGGCATTAAAACTGTTTCACATTATGATGGGTTACCTGTAAGGGAACAACTTTCCTGGGGTTCTACCGTGAGTTTAGGACACTGGTGTTACTCCTGTAGGGTATGTGATTGGAAACGTATCTGACATGCTAAAGCACAATTGACAAGACCCTAGCTGTGCCATCTCTGCTTTAGAGCAGCCTTCAGAAGTGAATTCAAATGGGATAAATCAATTTGTATATGGTAAAGGAGGAACTAACTTAAGGGAAACTCCTCCTAATGCATCTTCGTCACCTTTTCCTTAGCCTTACAAGGACCAGTAGCCAATGTTAGTTTCAAGTTACTGTAGCCCAGATGCTTATTTTGACTGCTGCATCATGCAACCCGTAACCCATAATGTAATAGGGGCTTGGTATTAAAACCTACTTTCCTCTTTCCATTCTCAGGTTTCACAGCTGACCTTCGTTCCAACACTGGTGGCAAGGCCTTCCCACAGTGCGTGTTCGACCATTGGCAGATCCTCCCAGGAGATCCATTAGACCCAGCTAGCAAGCCCGGCGTTGTCGTCGCTGAAATTCGCAAACGTAAGGGTCTCAAGGAAGGTATCCCAGCCTTGGACAACTACCTGGACAAATTATAAATGTCTGAACCCCACTTGGCTCTTGCCATATTCCTCACTATCAACAAATTTTAAGTCTACATTGTGGGACTGGATTGTACAGAACACAGTGAGCACCAGTGTTTGCCAAAAGGATTGAAGATAATGAATAAACTACAACAATTGTAAACGATAAACAAAATAAAATAAAAATAAAAACGAATTATTCTGGCTGTTTTGTGTTTGTTTATGGAAGCGGTTTTGACTGCTGCTTAATTTTAAAGTGGCTACAATAAAAGGAATACTGGGTTGTTGTAAAATATGCACCTTAAAGCGCACAACATTTCTACAGTTGTGTTTATGGTGGGTGGAGTTGACTTCATTGTGGAAGCCAGTCTGCTAGGTCTTCAATGCACTACTACAGCTAGTTAAAGTGAATTCTGTCAAAGTGGAGCTGATGTAATCGTAGCCGAAAGTATGTTTGACTTTTTATTTTTTTATTTTAAGGCAAGTACACAAAGAAACAGTGCAATTGTGATACATTTAGCGTTTTTCTTTCCCACCCCAAGCATTCAAGTCAACAGTATCATTCTTATAAACAAACTCCTTCCCCGACCAACAAAAACAACAACCTCTTGAGGAGACACAAAAACAATGTTTTTTTTTATGTTATGTTTGACCAATTTTTAATGTAAGATTACAATGCTGGTGCAAACTGGTTTTCATGACACTTAATCAAAACTGTTTTCATTACCAGTATGTGACTGGTGTAATTCTATTTTTTAGCTGTCTAACATTACATTAAACATTTCAGCCATCATTGAAAGCGCTCACGTCCTGAGTGGCTATTTTATTTTTATCTTGTGTACACAAGTTAACGTGTTCCCACATGAGGACTAACTTGTTTGCACATAATAAATGTCACCTTGAGGGCTCCATACAAATCTAACGTAACCTTACCTTCCAGGAATTGTGATGGTGAAGTTATTGTGCAGCATATTCTTTTTTTTTTGTGCCACCACCGATCAAAGATGCCCTCGCTCATGTTGTCACTGAACCGCAGTAACATCAGCTTTAGTCTGAGGCCCCCCCAACTCCACAAAGATGGTCTTTGAAATACTCTGGGTCTCTACTGTTTCACATGTGTTCCACACTGATTTGTAGTAGATGTAGGGCTCTATTCAAGGGAAACCAAACATTGGTGTTTGCCAACATGTGTCCTTGGCTTCAAACCAATGACTGATTTGTTCAAACCCAACCCAGCCTCACATGTTGTGTGAGATCTGCTTTGTCTAAACATGTGTTTTCCGGGCAATAGACAAAGACATTCTAAGCATTTCAACCAAAAAATACGCCCAATGTAATTTTTTTTTTTTGGTTCTGTTGCCAAGAACTTTTGTGCGATGAGTCTGATAACAGGTTTGGCAGAAAGAAAGCTGGCCACAGTGTATGCTTTCTAAATGTAAGTTTGGATCTACTTAAAATAAACTACATGGAGTCAGTAATCCAAAACCAATGTTGTGAAATTAGTAGTTGAGTTTTGATGTGTATTTGTAGGCCTATCATTCAATACTGTCCATGCAAATGCTATAGAAAAGCCACTCATGTCAAAAGATCAATAAACCTTTTCACTTCACGATTTTTTTGTTTGAGTTTAAATGATTTACTGGAGGTTTACCTGCAGGCCTGCATTGACTGACTTTATCCTATCAAGTTGTGTTGCAGTTCTTCACTGTGACCAGTGGAGGGCACTGCACCTTCATTATTCTTGACTTTCCAAATAAACAGAAGCGCCCTATTTAGATTTAAGTTATTGTCATTGAACAAGTACGGAGACCACAAATGTACAGAATGAACTAGAAATGCAATATAAAATGCGGTGTGAATGCTGATAGGCTGATGTTACCCTGAATTGGTGTCTTAAATGTTGAGGAAATTAAAGGGGTTGGAATAGTTGGAAAAATGGGAATGGGTTTAATTTGTATGAATGTCATTGAAAAGTTGAATGACAATGTATAAAAGAGGTTTTTTTAGAAGCTCTGTGAAGGAAAGAAGTATTAACTTTTCCAGAAAGTTAACTTTTCCAGAAGTCTTGGCAGTGAGAGACTTTTTCAGACTATATTCCTCTCACAAAAAACAACGAAAGAAGTTCACATGAAAACATTACATATAGATACTACCTTGTTATAACTTATTTGCCGACATAAATTAATAAATATTTTTCTGTAAAACAAATTGAATACATTTATCATGTATTCTCTGAATGTATTTATTCTTAAGAGTTCTGGATTGAAGACTCATAAGCTACAACAATGTTCTCAAATTTGTTTTAAGATCAAATCCAAGGCCAGATCATTTGTTTTGTGTTGAATTACAATATTGCTTTGACTCTGTTTATAAGAAAGCACAAAAAGCTATGAAGACTTCACAAGAAATTGGAAAAAAAATACTTGTATAGTAAATTATAAATGTATAAGGTGTATAATATATATATATAAATATAAATATATATATATATATATAAATATATATATATATATATATATATATATGTGTGTGTGTGTGTGTGTGTGTGTGTGTGTTAATTGACAGCTCCTTCGTTAAATTCAATATTGTCTATACTGCTTTATGTTTTCCTTTTTTTTGTTATGTTTGTTATTGTTTCATGTTTAAATAAAGTGTGAAAATAATGAACATGATGAAATATATATTTCTGTCCACAATGTGTTGCAATACTTGAACTATGATCAATCAATAGCTTGAGTAAACTACTGGATAAGTGTACATGAGGCTAATTTTCGGACGCAGCCAGAGATGCAGGTCTAGCAAAATGTGCAGGATGAAAAATGTAGGTAAGGGGGAGGGGCGTGTCCAGTCAACCAATCATGACTCTCCGTACCGACCAATCAGATGGCAGACAAGGTTCTCTTCCTGTTTGGCTGAGGGAATAATTATCGGGTGAGTTAAGAAGACGTTTTATCCACAAATACAAAGCAGAAATAATTTCATATAACTGCCGTTGTCTGAAGTGACTAAACGGTATGTCTGAATATACATTTCTCTGTGTTTAATGGTGTCCCTTGTGAAGTGTGAGCGGTTTGCATGAGCTTTTTGTTTGGCTATTGTCCGTTGTGTGTGATACCTGCTAGCAGGCTGGTTAGCTTAAGAAGCGACATCCCTGCAAGGACGTTATTGATGCATTTGACTGCTGCTCGCATCTTTGTTTTTTTTACAACTTTTTCTGCGTTTTTCTGAACAGGCTTTCTCCCCACGACTTAAACCCGAACCGACTCAGACCCATTTTCCCACAGTAACAGCCCACGCACGGAGGTTATGGGTGGGATCAAACAAGAGCAGAGTGATGCATCGCACCAGTCCAAACCATCACATTCAGCAGATCAACCACAAGATGAGGTGAGTACTGCTCCATCTGACCCCGACCAGCAGGCTTTGTAAAGGACCTTTGCCTGTAAACGCCACATAGTAATACACCACTACAACCACCCTCCAATGAATCATACTTTTGTAAAGGTTAGAATGTTGCAGAGGGGACAAATGCATTTAAATGTTATTTATTTCTTTACAAAGTAGGTTGGTTGAGCATATATGTACTTGTTTGACAATGTCCTGTTGATTGGAATAATAGAAAAAAGGACAAACGGTGTCAGAATATATTGTGTGTATATATAACACAAACCCATATGAAACACATCTTTAATGTAATGCAATTCAACAGCACCACTAACTAGAGCCTTCTAAATGAGCATACAGTACTAATTACACCTCTGAAACGGCTTAAACAAATACCTAACGGTATAACCTTCACGAGGTGGGATCTATTTAAAGGCTGTTGTATTAGAGCTGGAACAATGAGTCAATTAATGGATCAACCATTAAAATGATTGATTAATAGTTAAAGTATTTTTTTGCTGCTCCTTTTAGTCTTCTACGATGATAAAATGCAATATCTTTGTCTTTTGGTCGGCCAAAAATAAACAATAGATGGCCAAATTGTTGACATGTTACTGACTTGAACGATTGGAATAGAAAAATAAACTACATATTAGTTTTATATTGAAAATAATTGTTACATAACCCCAGTAGGTAGTTATGATAGTTGTCTGCTGAGTAGCACCGATGAGTGAGCAGCCTCTGCCTTCATGTAAGTGTTGTTCCTCCTCTCTGCAGCCGAAGAAGAGAGGCTGGCCGAAGGGAAAGAAGAGGAAGAAGGTACTACCAAATGGTCCCAAGGCGCCAGTGACCGGATATGTCCGTTTCCTGAATGAGCGCCGAGAACGCATGCGGGCCAGATACCCGGACTTACCGTTCCCAGAAATCACCAAGAGACTTGGAGCAGAGTGGACACAATTAGCCCTGAATGACAAACAGGTATGTATAAGTACATTCAGGCATGCTGGCAAGCATATTTCTTATAAAAATGTACTGCATGACCAATTCACAAGGAACCTGCTTGGGGTTTCAAATAATCAAGCACCTGTCCGTTAGCGAGAGCGAATTCTTCCCCTCAGTAAAGCGGCACTACTTTATCTTTGACAGCGCTACCTGGACGAAGCGGAACGGGAGAAGATTCAGTACGCCCAGGAACTGAAGGACTATCAGCAGACTGAGGCCTATCAGATCACCAGTGCGAAGATACAAGACAAGAGGATCAAGAAAGGTGACGATTGCGCTCGACATACATCTTACTATCAGTGCTGTACATCACAAGAGTGCACGTTTGTTATGTCATTACTCTGCGCCATGTGAGCTGTAATATGCACGTCCATTTTTCTCTTTCAGAAGACACGCCATCTGTCATCATCAGTACTAGTTCAGAGTCATCAGTATCAAAGGTACATGACACATCCATATCTTGTCTCTGTATATTCTGCTATATCATTATTACATACGTTTCAGACGGCCATGTTTTGCTGACTATGTCCTTTAGGCGACTGACCTCCCCAGAGGATTCGACATCCCCATCTTCACAGAGGAGTTCCTCGATCAGAACAAAGGTAATGGCTGCTAAAGCTCGGACAAATTGGGGCGATTACTTTGTTAGCTAATAGGACATTTGAACAAATCCCCTGACTGTAAAGTAAGTTCCATCCAACATAATCGTGTGCTCCCGCCTAATCCCGTTTTTCTTCTTCTCCCTTTTGTGCTTCCAGCCCGAGAGGCTGAGTTGCGACGGCTTCGTAAGGCCAACATTGAGTTTGAAGAGCAGAATGCAGTGCTTCAGCGGCACATAAAGGACATGTACAGTGCTAAAGAGCGCCTGGAGGCTGAACTGGGGCTGGACGAGAAGCGCACCCAGGCTCTCCACCAAAACCTGCTGACCATCAAACACACATTGGTCAACAGTCTGTCATCGGTTCCCCTGCCAGGTCAGCAGTCAGTTGGCTGTACAGATGGATGCCAGATAAATCTCTTGCTGTTATATTTTTCTGCTAGATTCATTTTGTTTAAACAAAGAACACAAATTCTCAGAAAAATAAATAAATTGCCATGTCGGTGCCTATCTTCTATAATGTTAATCTCCTCGAGAGGAATTGAGGATTTAATTCTTCTGTGACTTTTCTGATCAGGTACAGGAGAGACGGCGTCTCATGGGAACCTGGACTCCTACCTGAGTCGTCTCAGCGGTGTGCTGGAGGGAAACCCTCACAAGCATCGTGCGCTGCTCACCCAGCTCTGCGACGTCCTCGCTCATCTGGACAGGTAACTGATATCATTAACGTTAAAAAAAAAGAAGGCTGGGACCTGTAATTTCTTCTTCTTCTTCTTCTTCTTCTTCTTCTTCTTCTTCTTCTTCTTCAAAGAAGTTCAACATAATCCGTGGTCATGGGGACGGGACAGTCCTGGAGATTTTAGACAAGAACTGTGCAACAGAGTATGATACTGGACAGCGACCTGCTTTAAAATCCTGAAACATCTGTTGGAGTGAGAGACTTTTCCAACAAGTATAAGATGTTGTGCCGAAATATACCAATACATTAATTCCTCTTTCATATTTAAACCCCCAAATCATTCAGATTCAGCCATTATAATTTCAAAGCCAGACTGGACTGCTGGTACATTTAATTCACGCCTCTTTCATAATTAAAAGATTAATTTTAAGCACTAAGAAATAAGGATATAATTACGTTGCACTTATATGGTAACTTTGGTCTTTTTCAACCGGAAAAGTCGCCAAACCCATATATAATATTTATGTCTGAACATTTCCTTTTTGTTTTGCCAGTGAGAAGTTATGAGGAGACTTGAGCCGGCGACCGGTTCATTCCTGCACCAGTGGGACGCGTGGAAGGCTCGGTGGTGTTACCGGTCAAGTCAGTGCCACTCAACAGCGCATGTGGATATCTCAAGGATAGCAAAGGCTGCAAACGCTTCAAAACGCCACACACACAGTCCACATCTACATGCCTCGTCTTTATGAATTTGTGTATAAGCTAGTATGTACAATACATGTGCATTCATGCGTATGAGTTTTTGTGAATGTGAATCTGTGCAGCAGGGTTTAGGGTTTTTACACTTCAGGACTTTCATTAAATGTAATGTAATATTATCTTCAAATCTGCTTTAATTAAGTCAAATTGGATTGACCCTAACCTCATTGTGTAGTATCCGCAGTTTCTCTACAGGCTCATGACCTGTCCAATCAGACAAGCCGAATTATTTGTTTACAATAAATGCCCTTTGGCATTTGGTGGGTGGATAATGTGTTGTGTTATTTAGAACGCATGAACAACAAAAATAAAACTGGAAAGGATGCAAATGAAATGTTGGGGTTTACATGTTTGAATTGACATTGATAATGGCAGGTTGTTGAATGGACATGCAGTTTCACATGTTGTCAGAATATTATATATTTGTGAAGTATATTTGTATTTTCTGAATTGTTCATTAAACCAAACTGAAAATGTTTCCAACAAAAGGCAAATGTTGCTTTTTCTTTTTTCTTCTTCTCCAAATTGTTTGATTTTTTTTTTTTTTTATATAGAATTCCTCAACTCAAGTTAAAGTTATATCACAAAACGACTTGTTTTCCCCCTCTCAAGTATGCCTGTGTTTTCAGTGAACTGACTGTAGTCCGTAGAGGTGTAGTGTTCCAACAGGGGGAGCTGTTTACCAACACTGGGAAAAGTCTTAAATCTTGGAACAGTTTTTTAAGGTTCTGGTTTCAACTGTTAGAATGATGGGATGAACCGGTAATTATGCAACACATTGACACCCGACTGATTCGGCCTCACCAAGGCACGACTGTCAATATCTAACGACGAATGAGTTTGATTGTTCTGTGTTCTCTAAACTTGGGCACTAACATTTCATCAGCTTCTGGGTAACTATCACTCATCTAAATCAACTCCTCTGCATCGTTCATGTGCCTCATCATCACCTTCCAACTCTCATCTTTAAACCTTTTAAAGCATGCTTTCCAAGTGAAATTCTGCCGAAGAGGAGCGGCATGAAGTTCTCCGTCAGGGTTCATACGCTCATGGAAAACCTGGAAAAGTCATGGAATTTTAAAATGGTTATTTCCAGGCCTGGAAAAAAATAAAATCCCAAAGGTTTTGGAAAAGTCATGGAAATGTGTTATTCATACTGTATGTTCATGACATTCATTTACGCTGAGTTTGAAATAAGGAATATGCTTTTAAAAGAAAGACGCTCAAAATATAAGCAGGCATACATACAAGCATCTATATAAATGTTTATTATTTTAATCAAACTATTGTCATTTGTGTCATTTAAGGTATAATGTATGCTTTGGAATTCTCATTGTTAGTTTACATATTACATTTTCTCACTTTTTTCATGTTTACACCGAGATTTGGTTTAAAGTCATGGAAATCCATTTGTCAAAATGTGTCTGAACCCTTGTGAACCATTGTGAATGTGATGACTTTAACTGTCACTCTGCTCAGTGATTATTTGATTAAATTGACAAAATCACTCATCACTATATTTTTACAGTGTTGATATACAATCGTGTCATTATTTGAGGATTTCCTGAGATGTATATATGTTGAAGCTCCAGAGGGAGAGGCTAATAATCCTCTGTTTCAACATCTCCGCCTCTTTTCACGCCATCAGCACCGCCCTGACGTCACTGCGAGGAGCTGTCCACGCAACGGCGGTGCTGAAGCTGAACAAGATGGCTGTGTGTTGGCGAGCGGAGAGCTGAGAGAGAGAAGGGAGGTGGAAAAGAGTCAAATTTAGACGGACACGGCATAAAAAAAAGAGAGAGGAAAAGGCAGAGGATTGCGACGCTGGCGTTCACTCTCGAAGCGTGAAGATTTTTTATTTATTTATTATTTTATTTCTGTCAGCTGTAACGAGCCCTGCCAGGCCCCGTCTCTGCCAGCGTTGGCAGGCTTCTCCATCTCCCGCCCAGCCGCTCACTCCCGGGCTGTATATTCCACCGATTACCAGCTCGGTTACGGAGGCTGGAGAAGAAGCTGGACCCTGAACTAAAGGCGCATATAAGACATGTCATTGCTGTGTGTTGGAGGTAAGAGAACGGCTAACGTGTCTTCACTTACTTGCTGTGCATTTCCTCGACCCGCTGGTGTGAACAGCTTAAATCTTATCTGTACTGCTTTTTTGGGAATTCACCTGTTCGGATAACGAGCTTTCATCAATATTTTAAGAATAGACATCTTGCACAGGGATGTTTATTTTGATTTGCACACGCTATTAAATGGCAGATTAATGCAAATCCCACCGATAAGGCGAACACACATTTTTTTAAACAATTTTACCCTGAAATGTGTCGTTCCTACTATAGGGTGGCAGTTTGGACTCATGTTTTACAAAACCTCCAGTTGCTACAACCGGATCGATTTATGGAGTAGGTGTATGCTTCCTGGCAGCCGCTGTCAAACATAGTAAAACAAGATGTGAACCACTCGGCTACCCCTCCCCTCACAGAACCGCGAGGTGTTATTTGTTCCATTATATATTTTTTAAGAAACAGAAAGCGTTTTAATTGACGTTATCTCTTTTTATTGACGTTTATACCTTTTAATCTCCGTTTTCGTGCGTAATTGCGCGGACCTAAAAGGAAAAAGGCGTGTGCAGACTACCTGTTTTACTTACAGTAGGATATGTCTTGAAGCCATGTGATTGGTTGCAGAATTCTTTAATTACATTTATTTTGGATTGAGCTCTATGAGAACCACAACCTATTATGTCTTTGGATATTTCCATTCCCCAATGGGGTCCAAATTGGTTTTCTATAAACAGACAGAGACTCGTCACATTGCTCTGTATTATAACAAACATCTGCCTTCAGTCGTTGTTTGTCATTTGTTGGATGACGCCAACGATGTTGTCTGTGACGTATTCTTCCAGAGAAACCCAAGGAGACTTCATGTGCTTTATATTTAATATCGGTGAATCAGTGCTCAATATTTACACGTCATTCAGTCACTGTAATAATGACATTTACGTTAACAGAATAATGTGGTCGTTTGTAAAAAAATATATGTATTGGTTTTGATTTGTGAAGGACCAAGACTTTATTTCTTTTAATCTAACTGAGTCTTATTGCTGTCAGATACAATTTAAATTGAAGCGCATTACTTTGAAAGAGCAAAAAGGAAGTAAAATACTATTATCTTTGTGATCCCATGTAACTTTCTCAATGACCTTTGGTCAACCCCAGATCCCAGAATAATTCTTAAAGTTTCATAAGGATTATGAAATCCTTTTTAGAGTCACTATTTAATGACTTTTTACACTGTCTCCTAGCAAAGATAAGTTCTCTAATTGTGTTTTACAACACCCACTAATACAATAAATCGTGACAGCTTTCATTAAACACATTCATAAAAAAAAGACAGACTTATGAAGACACAGGGTTTAGATGTAGAAAAAAAAAGTTTGAGTTTAAACAAATCTACAGCTCTCTGATGTCATCAGAGTTGCTCAAGTTGCACAGTTAGCAACAACTCCTTAATAACCCCTGAGCCTTAAACTAGGAGCAATTTTGCACCTGCGGTCTGAGAACGTTGGGCCAGTTTGGGCTCATTCTCGACCCTGAAACACGTGATGAATGCAGTGCCTGATGTCTAAGGGAGCAGTGAAGGAAAGATGTAAAAGTGACTCCTTCTAACTTCTACTGCAGATTCCCTGAGAGGTTGTCGCAGGCCTGTAGTGTGTATGAAGAGGCTGCTGTGTTGTTGACACCAGCGCTAGAGCTGATTGCACAGATGTCAGGATTGAAATCCAGGCTTGTTGGCGGCCCCTTTATGTCCTGAGGCTTTGTTGGCATAGCAACCACAATGTATTTTAGTTCTCTGCTGGCATTTTGTTAATTAGCTTCTACGCAATCTGTGATATTCCTGCAGCTATAGGTTTATATTGATAGTATCTTCTTTTCACGGTGGCTGTTAGTAGAATAAAGAAACAAAGTTGACGATGAGCGCGGCGACCTTGAGCTGCTGCACGTTAACAGGAGTTGGGCGGATAAACACTGCAGTGGGCAGCGATGTGTGTGCGTTTACTCTACTTCCATGTCCCGCCATGTTGGATGTACTCTTTGAATTAATGGCCTGTGCCACAGAAGCTGAATAAGCGTATATTCAGCTCTGGCAGCCATCCTCTTACTGTCACCTCCTGTAGCGAGATGCCAATTCATGCATGATAACTTCATAACAGAGTGAGGCATGAGAGACATCCTCATTAGTGTCACCTTCCTCTCATTACGGGCACTATTACCTATTTACATATGTTTGCAGACCCTTAGGGAAGGTGTTTTTGCAAAAGAAGTCGGAAAGTCCAACATCAGAAATGAATATCAAGTAGCAACAAACCGTCCTTAGCTAGTTCTGTATCGTATTACCATTTCAAACACATTGCTGGGTTACTGTAATAATGACTAGGGTTACTGGGGAATCTAGAAATAGTTAGAAGCAGAGATCAATAGTGTTTTAATGGAGATGTAGGGGGTGACTCTGGCTCAGTGGTTAGCATGCCCGTCTTTCAATCAGAGAATCGGTGGTTCGAGACCCTCTGCTAGTCCATGTTAATGTGTCCTTGAGCAAGACACTTGACCCCGTTGCTGTGTCTACGGTGTATCAAACTTGTAAATTGCTTTGGATTAAAGTGTCAGCTAAATTTAATACACATATACTGTAGCATCCATATTCTGATCGTAAGCATTCCTATATACTGTTTTTATATTGTATATATCCTCTGAAGGCTTAAAGTTTTAATATTTTGCACCGACATTTTCCAATGATGTGCTTCAGCCATCAGTCGCTAATAATGTCGACTTTTAAAGCATACTCTGATCATCGTTGATATATTACCCAATATAGTGCAGGTTTGGGAGTGGACACAGGCTATAATGAGCTCTCAGTGTAACTGTTTTTCTTTAATGTGCACTTGAGTCATTTCTTTGCCATAATCTTTAGATTTCTGCCTCACCCTGTTCCCTGTCTGCCGGTTTGGATTGTTGTTCCTGGTGTCAGAATTGCTCTGAAGTGTGGGCTCTTTGAAAGCTTTTGATTGGAAAACCTCAGGAAGTAAAAAGGCCCCTTTAGATCGCCTGCACTGGGGCGTGAGTGAATGTGTTTGTCCAATTTTCCCCGGCAAAGAAAGAGAAAATGAGATTCTGTAATTGCTGTGGCGGGGACTCGACATTTTTCGGTTTGAGGCGTTAGCAGAAAATATGTAACTCCTTTTCGCCTACTCCCTTTCATTCGTTCCCCTGCGCTGTATCTGCAGCCGTGGTGGTTTAGTCTCATGCCTGTGAGCTGTAAGCACCCCCACACACACCCACCCACACACACACACACCCCGGCACCCCCTGTCACACTGAAGAGGTTATTTTTAGTGTTGGGGATGCAGCTCGCTCTGCCCGCATCCGGCTGCACGGAGAGATTAATGGAGCACGAGAGAAAGCGATAGAAAGGGAGCACACGTGCATACTTGCCACATGGCAGGGGGAGCTAGTATGGAGTGATTGAGTGTGTGTGTGAGAGAGAGAGAGAGAGAAAGGACCGATGACTGGTTGATGGTGAGGAGAGGACAGTGTACGAGACAGACGGAGAGTGTTGGCAACGATGCAGCCAAGTTGCATCTGTCATTTACTGTCTAAAGGAAATGAATAACCAGTTTGAACGCCTCTTCGTCAAAGTCTGTATTCAAGGCTTCCATGGAAGAATAATCTTCCTTCCCACTGGTTGCCTCGTCAGCAGCTAAAGTACCAGGATGTGGATTTTACTTTGAAGTTGGGCTCTGAACCACTTGCTCCGCCACCTGCCTCATGAATCACACCGATATTTAAGCGATAAGCATTATGCCAAGGGTTTGCTGGGGTGATGCTATTTTTAGAAGCCAATTTGTCCACAACGATTATCATGCTTGTTCCGCTGCCACTGACTAAGAAAGTGACTCAGAGTGTGTTTCTTTGTCAGCATCACTTCCTCTACTCTTTCTTGATTGAATAACAGGGAGTGTTTATTTATTTAGTTCTTCCTGTTTCAGAGAGTAATACATTATAAAGCCGTACTTATTGCAGCCACTAACATGACAGAGAATCTTTAAGGGCTTGCTTTTTGAGGTCCAATTAGATTTCAAAGTATGTTTATTCCCTGTATTTCTCTTCTGAAATGTTACATCAGTGAAAAGAGGCAATCAGCAGGGACACAAAAAAAGAAAGAAAGAAAAACACCCAGAGCTCTGAATATTAATACCTCACTGCTGAACATGGGGATGCTGGGCATCAACAGGGTGCCGGATTGAATGAATAATGAATAGGCGGTTGACGTCATTGTGGTTTTAAAAGTCAGTCTGGTACCTCCAGAGGTCCCTGCATGGAGGAGCCGGCAGTGGCACCTCGTCTATTGTGCTAGGCGGAAAGCAGCACCGCTCCATCTTTTATCCACCGCCCCATGCTGTCAAACATCCAAGAAAACATGCACATACATCATTCAGAGAGGACGAGGTATGTGGCCACATTAGCTTTTACTCTCGTCTGCACAAACGGTCCTTCCGGCCCAGTGACTCAGAGATCCTGACAGCTCCTGCTGAACGGATGTGGGCTTTCATATTGAGATCCATGGCATTCTGTCCAGAGAGGACGGAGGAGTCCTAGGCTGAGAAGAGCAGACCCCCCCATCCCTCTTTAAAATGCCAGGCTCCTGTCAATCACGAGCTATACTTTCATGCACATAAGCTACATGCAGAGGCCTGCTCAGACTGGAGGTTAAAGTCACACCACGCTGTCAGCAGACGCCTGAGGAAAGCCTTTGAGGATTCACTGAATGTTAATGAAAATGAGAAATCTTTGAACACTTTAATGATTTTGATTTTTCGCCTCACTTTTCCCCTAATTGCTTGTTTGTTTTCCTCATTTGTTTGCAGTGAAGAAAGCCAAGCTCGATGGACCCCAAGGTGAGCTGGATATCACGCATGAGGTGCTTTTTTAGAACGTTTCTTATAAACACACGCAGTATCATGACCACTGGTGTTTATATTTGACTTTTTACAGAGAAATTTAACACATACGTGACCCTGAAGGTGCAGAATGTTAAGAGCACAACCATCGCTGTGCGCGGCAGTCAGCCGTGCTGGGAGCAGGACTTCATGTTGTGAGTGCTTCTTGCCCTCTCTCACATCTTCTGCCCCATTTTATCTCACCAGGCTTTTCCATATTTTTTAGCCTCCACACCTACTTATCTTCCTCCTCTCTCACTTTCTGCCCTCACGGCCTTCTCCTTTAAATAGCACCTGCAGTGCAATGAGCTGTCTCTTTACAGAAAGGCTCATCACTGTACATATTAAACCTTATGTGACAAAGAAAGGAGTTCATACTTAAATTACACTTTACAAATCCCAGTTATATTTGCTGTATATGAGTGTTGCTTAATGGCAAGATGAGGAAAGATGAGTTCACTGATGTTTGTCATACAGAAATATAGATGGTCTCTGCTGCTGTCCTATCTGTGCTCTCTCTCTTCTATCCTGCCAGCAGCCTATAGTTGACAATCACCTACTCTTTCCATCTTCATGAGGAGTGACTCATTTCCCTCTGCAGATTAAATCACAGTCCATATCCATCCCCAGATTTAAGTGCAGCTCCTGATGGCATAGACCATGTCTGTTGAAAGCCCTCTGTGCAGTGAGGTGTCTTTATCCAAGCCTGTCTTTTGCCCTGTACCTTTTTTTCCTAACTCCATTCTCTGTTTCTTAATCCACCTCTTCCTCTTTCTGCCGAGCAGTGAAATAAACCGCCTGGAACTGGGCCTGACAGTGGAGGTGTGGAACAAAGGGCTAATCTGGGACACCATGGTGGGCACCTTATGGATCCCCCTGCGCGACATACGGCAGTCCAATGAGGTAGGCACTCTCTCTCTCCCTCTCTCTGGCTCCCAGCATTAGGTTTTTACAAGTGCAGTGCCCGTTCATAACATGCCTGTTCAGAACGGGTCGAATGCTTGGCCTGTGGTGTTGCTGCTTGCAGCTAACTCCAGAACCGCTCATGCAAACAAATTCACACTCAACACTGCGCTTGCTTTGGTCCTGAGCAAAACACCTGCGCTGGCATAGTTCCTTCACACTCCTTTAGTCACGCCCACTCAGAAACACAGATTAAATGTATATATCTCTTTTTTTGGGGAGGGGGGGGATAATGTTATTTCATTTAAAGAAATTGGTCAACATTTTGGAAAATGGCTTGTCTGCTGAGAGTTAGCGTTAGTTGTCTTTTTGATTGTTATTGTAAGAAAAAATTATTAATTAACATTTTTAAGATATGTATGTTAAGATAACATACACATTTCGAAATAGACTATATGTGTTTAGGAAATCTGTTAACCTTTTGAAAGATTCCACACATTCTACAAATACATTATAGGCAACAATCTTATAATATTCTATTTGGTTGTCTTTGTCATTTATACTTATAAAGGAAAACTAATAAACCTCTGAAGCTCACTAATAGACCATTTTTACCGCATATATTTGGACATCTGCATATTTATCATGCAATATATATACTGTATGCATAGCTGCAGCCATATTTCTCTGCTCCTCAATCCTCTCCAGGAGGGTCCAGGCCAGTGGGTGACTCTGGACTCCAACGCGATCATGGCTGAGAATGAGATCTGTGGAACCAAAGACCCGACCTTTCACAGGGTGCTGCTCGACACCCGCTTTGAACTGCCACTAGGTTTGGCCTTTCATCACAGTTGTGCTTATCCTACCTTGTGCTTTATTATGTAACTTGTTTCATTTATGCGTGCTATATTTTTAGATATATGGATATGTTTCAATAATATCTAATAAAACAAGATGCTATATTTAACACTGTTGCTTGAACTAGAACAGTTAGTACAACATGCAATTAATGTCCCAACCATGTTCATATTACCACAAGTACTAGTGCTGTTACCGCTACCACTAATGTACTAACACCACATTGAGTGCTTTTAATTGACATTTTAAATCCATTATTATCGAATACTGTCTCCATGGCATTGAAAGAAATCAATGTGGTTCTATTCCAGTGCTTATAGATAAATGTACAGAGTGGTATATATTTGAGTAGAGTAACATGTGTTTGCGTTGTGTGCTGCAGACATTCCTGAGGAAGAGGCGAGATACTGGGCCAAGAAACTTGAACAACTAAATGCCATGAGGGATCAAGATGTAAGAACTTCAATCCCATCCACATTCCTATCTCTCTGCGCCATCTGTCATCTATATTCTCTCATTTATTCCCTCTTTTTATGGTATTTCCTTTCATGATCCCTCCCCGACTCAGTGTTTCCTCTCCATCTCTTTCTTCATTTCTCTCTAATTACACTGCATGGCTGCCAATAACAGCAGAATTACAGAGTCAATATGTTTACCAGTGATTTTCTTCAGAAGAAGTGCTGGATCTTATTTTCTAAGACGTGTGTGTTATTTTTTCTTCTTCTCTCTCTCAGTATGCCGATCAAGAAGAACAGGAGCGACCACTCCATGCACCAACCACACAGTGCTGTGAGTGTCACTTCTGCGTCCGCCTCCTCTTGTTCCGTCCCCCCGCTGTGTCCTTTTTATACCTCCTCTTGTTCCTCTCCTCACCCCGCCTGCCCGCCGCACGGAGAACGGGACTAGACGGGAGGTAGAAAAAGAGGCTGAGCGACGAAGGGAGGAAGGAAAGCTGATGAGACGAATCACGAGTAGAATGACTGTATGATGAATGTAAACTGACATTTGATGGGTCCGTCAGACACACGCATCCTGACGGTCTGTCTGTCAGGTGATGATGACACACGGAGCAAGTGTGCATCGTATAAATCGTGGACAGACGGGTTGGACGGTGGCCCGATGCTCGTGTGTGCGGAGATGATAACAGCATGTGTGTTTTCTCTGTTCTTAGTTACTTAGCAGCACCAAGGCCAGCAGCTTGTTTTGATCGAAGCTTCTCGAAAGACCTTGTGTGTTTCTTTACTCGCACACATGAGCAGACACACTGACTTGTGAACCCTCTTTAAACAATGATTTATCGGGGCTGCAAACCTATACATGTTTGTTTTCCAGGCTTTGTGGGCTGTTGATCTGTTTAATTTGTCGCCCAAACCTAATTTGGTTTCTCCAACGCTTTATCTCCTTGCAGGTAATTGGAGTCTGTGGGGAGATCAGCAAAGTAGGTTTCTTTCATGCATTTCTGCCTAATGACTTGGAGTAAATCTGTATTCATTGTCCATGTCTCACTTAATGTAATGATCTCCTTGTTTAGTTTTCCTCAGAGACCGTAAGCTGCCATGACAATATATTTTCTTTTCTCCACGTGGCCTGTCTGAACTTCTTTTCAGCTCGTATCTATATTCTCCGAATGAATTTAAAGTCAATCTGGTAGAATTATATTCAATAAATTCTCCGTGGTGCTTGGTGATAAATGCATATTACTTTTTTCAAGATGGGATATAAGATAGTGAATTGATAAAGCTAATATGACAATTATCAATCAGAAAGTATCAAGTATCTACTGTATGAATAAAATATATATTAAGTTGGATTACAACATGAGAGCATCAATTTTTATGCAAAATAAAAACAAAAACATTTTATTGTACTTTGTTGTATAATTCAAGTGGGTTTTTAATTCTAATTTTAATTCTCGCTGTGTTTGTGTGAACAGACGAGGATCCAGACAGCGCTGTGGACGACAGGGACAGCGACTACCGCAGCGAGACCAGTAACAGCATCCCGCCTCCCTACTACACCACCTCACAGCCCAACGCCTCCATGCACCAGTATCCCATGAGGAACCAGCAGTACGGCCTCTCCTGCAGCGAAGGCATCCATGAGCTGGACTACGACCACAGAGCCATGAGGTAACAAGCACCCTACAGGCACTTCATATAGGCCACAATTGAGTGGTTTCCTTTTCATGAGATTAGCATCATGATGTATAAACAACAGGGAGAAAGGGTTTGTTTTGGATGAGTAAGGGCGAGAAGAACACCACAAGAAGAATGTTTAATTAAAGTTGTAATATCAGACTCCCCATTTTAAGCAGATATTCCTATTCGGAGACTAACGTTTAGTCCTGAGACCGCTCAGTCCCTGCGGCCTGGTTTTGTTTCATTGTATTGTACATGGTAACATGTTGTCCCACTGTGCTCTCCTCTTCTAGAGAATAACCCTGGCCTCAGTGTATACAAGCACGCTGGGGCAGCACAGTTCTTGTATACAGGTCATGTACAGTATGAAGTGGGCCCCTGTGGTTATCTTTTGTGTGCACGAGTGAATGCGTGTGTGCATGTCGAGTGTGTGAGCATCAGAAACCCCATGTGATCTCATTTGTACCAATTTGTGCAGAAAATAACAGTATTTCTTTTTAAAGGCGGCAGATATTTAAAAGTAATATGATGCTCCACAAAGCTGAAACAGGGTAAAATGCATTTTCCCGTGAGAGGTTTTTGTGCAGAAGGATAAATTCATAATTTCAAGTGTACTTGAAATCAAGGTGGCACATTCCAAAGTTACAGTGTTTTTAATACAACATTCCCTCTTTGTGTCTCAGTGTTTCCTTGTTGAGCTGGAGAAGCACAGGTATACAAAACAGGATTTCTTTTGCACTAAAAAGACAAAAGATAGATGAAAGATATAATTGATTTAAATAACTCACACTGCTTAACCCTTGTATGAACTTTAGAAGACATTATGGTTGTAAGCACAACAGCAAAGGATCTTTTTTATGGACAGTATGAACAGAAGGAATAATTACAGCAAGCAAAACCTGCCTCATCGTTTATATTAACGCCTGACTGTTATTTTAAGACGAGCTTGAAAAACTGTGAACCCCAACCTGTACCCGGCTCAGTTTGGTTCGAGCTTTCTTTGAAAGATTTGCACTGAGCTCCACTGATGCTCCTCTCCCACCTCTCCCCTCTCCCCCTACCTCCCTCCTTACTCCTCTTGCCAGACGCTATGATAGTTTAGACTCGGCCACCAACGGGCGCAGCGATATCGACTCAGGCTCAGGGTCGAGCCAGCGCACCAGTCGTCAGTATTCTCTAGACAGTAGGCATTCACTGTCCGATAGGTGGGTCTCTGTACCTCCTCGCCAACTCCTCCTCCTCCTCCTCCTCCTCCTTCCTCTTGCTCCGGCCTGTGACTCCGTCTCGCTGTGACGTCAGTGGTGGACTTGTCCCGTCCTCCTCGCTCGCTGTGCTTGCATGCATGCGCTCTTACCCTATCTCTGTATATGTATATTCTATAGAAAACTACTGCTCCTGCATCTGTATCTACTGTGTTCCTCCTGGTGAAGAATCACTAATCCGTATCACAAATGATGTATCACTCTCATCTTCGCCTTTGTTAGACTCTTATGAGTTTTGCGCAGTTTTGTCTTTTTTGTGTGCGTGGGTGAGTGATTGACGAGCTGTGTGTATGTGTGTGTGTGTGTGTATGTGCGTGTGTGTGTGAGTGTGAGAATCTGTTGCCTCGGCAGCCTGTTATTACAGCCTCATCCTGAATGTGAGACCTTAAGAAGAGCCCTGTCTTGTTCTGGGAGTCCCACACTTGTTAATTATACACATTTAATTTTCACAAATTTCCACTTGTTTCCACCAAGACAGCAGGAGACAGTCAGCCCAATAATGGGGCAGCAAGGAGGCCAAGACAGATTACGTACATGTTCTTCTTCATTTCATCATGTTTTTTTGTTCTTTGCTAAGAAAGAGGGCAGACGTGCATGTAGACTCAAACCTTATGCAAGCATTTGTCACTGTCTGTGTCAGGCTTTGTGTTGTATAAGAGAGAGATCGTGAGATAGGTGATGCATAGAAAATAAGAGGAGTGTCGTGATTGTGTGAGTGTTTATGTGTCCGTTCATCTATACTTGTGTATTCCCTCTGGCTCACAGCTCAAAGCCATAATACAGTTTTCTCCTTTACTGCTCCTGCACCATGCGTTATTGAACCAACATGACTGTAATCAATAGAGACAAAACAATATAGTGTGTGTGTGTGTGTGTGTGTGTGTGTGTGTCAGAAATTGTTTTTGCATGCGTCTCAAATCTCTCTCTGACTCATGGTCTGCCTCAATGCCTAATAACCTCATTCATCATCGTGAATAAATATTATTCACTTATTTATCTGCAAAGAGAGCCTGGTTTTGTTCTGCCAGGGTAATAAATTACCCTCAGCCTCTCCAGGTTCACTGAATAGGTCTATTTATATCTTTAAATTATGAAAAATGTGTTCTTGTGTTTTCGCTAATCGTGTGCTTTTGTATGCCGTGTGTTTCTGTATTAACCCATTACTAAAAAAAAGAGGATTCTCCTCGTAGTTACATCAATGCATCACTGTCCCAAACCCCCCTGATTTTTATTATTGGTTGGATAAAGACTGTCTCCCTCCCTGGCCCCAACACAAGTTCCTTAAATGTCACTGTGACAGCCAAACTCCTCATTGTGCAAGTGTGGGAACTCCCCTAGTTTTCGTTTGAACCTGTGTGGGTGTGTTAATGTAACAGGTGTCTGTATCTCCCCCTCCCCTCAGTCCCACCGACAGTCGGTACGCCTCGTCGGGCGAGTTGAGTCGAGGCAGCTCTCAGCTCAGCGAGGAGTTTGTTGCCGAGCAAGGAGAGATTTTGCGAGGCTCGGAGTTCTACGATGAAAACGACTCCTACCACTCCTGCCACTCCTCCGTCAGCTACGGCAAAGAGGATTCCCCAGGCTGGGATGGCGAGGACCCCCAAGCCGTCTACAGCGACGAGGGAGGCTACCTCAAAGACGGAGGGGAAGAGGGGGCGCTGTATGCCGAAGAGGAGGGCAACATATACGGGGAGGGAGGAGAGTACACCTACGAAGATGAGGAGGAGATGCCTTTTGAGGGAGAAGAAGACATGTATCAACTTGACGGCACTCTCAGTGAAGACCAGGAGCCGCCCTACACCCCAACACCCACAAGCACTGCCCCCACCCTGATGCCCCCATCTGATGGTGCGTCCTCCGCCAGGCCACCGCTGGAGAAGCAGGCCTCGTTGCATCAGCAGCGGCCGGCCCACGATCAGCTCCAGCCCACCAGCACAGCGCCCACTCTACCTCCGGTCACACAGGACGACACGTTGCCCCCTTTCAGCGCAGAGTCCACCAAGCCCTCGTTCGCACCCACCCTGCCAGCGCTCTCTACCACCATTGCATCTGCTCCAACGGCAATATCGCAGGTCCCAGCTCCAGATGCCGAGCTCCCGTGGCCTGAACCCAAGTCTGAGGTGCCGCTGGAGGAACCTCGACCTCCAGAGCAGCCTCCAGCGGCAGAGAGCGTCCCTCCAGTTCCTGAAGAGAGAGCAGAGGAGCCACCTGTTTCAAGGTGAACACTGTTCATATACTGTCATCCTCATAGAGGAAATAGGCTTTCACTCACTGTCAACAGTAACAAATAACAATCAGGACATTCAGTATGCACATACTGACTATCCAAAGGAGGTACATAGGAAACTGGGGAAGTGCTATGAATAGGAAAAAACTGTATTACCGTTCCAGTTGAACCAGTGCTGCCAATAAAACATTCATGACTATTATTTTATATATTTTTTAAACCTCATGTTTTCTCTTACGCAGTGTGCAAAATCAACGGAATGCCACTTTAATGTGGTTAATATTATTAGATAGTTATCGCCATCATTACTGTACATTCCCTACATTATCTAATAGAAAGCACATATATTGAATACATTTTTTTTTCTTTTTCCAATCCTTCTTCTAGCTTCCCAAGGAGGGAAATCCTGGAACCCGGTACAGCAAGAGCCAAAGCCAACTGGCTTCGACTTTTCAGCCGAGTACGACTACAGCTGCAAGAGGTACAACCTGCACGTGTGTTTCTTAGTGTACACAGATGCATGTACATAGGTGTGCATCCGTGCCAGGTGAATGCCTGGGCTCATGAGAGTGGGTAATATATTGTCTGCTGTTGTTGCTCTGGTTTAACTCATAAGTCTCTTATTTGAGCTCACTGACTTCATCAGTCCCTGCACGTCTTACTGTTACTGTGTTCCCCCCAGTTTTTAGTTACTGCTGTGGATTATACTGTCTTGTGTTTAATTGATAGTTTCTGTTCACCCCCCTTGTGCTGTTTTGCCATTTCATTATTTTCTTTTCAGTTGTTTGCCAACCTCGTAGCGATTTGCATGTTGTCCGTTCTGATTACCCATGGCAGGAGCAGACGCTCAGGTGGGTGTGGCCAGTGGTGTGTTCATCAATCTAATTTACATTGCATGTATCCCGTGGAGCTTATAGATATTTAAGTCGAGCCAATCAACACATAGAAAGATGCTGTAAGGCCTGCCGAGTGTCATTTTTAAAGCCTGCCGCGTGTGCCAATCATGACTATTTATGTCCATCAGCGTGACGCGAGTATCACTGCTGTGTGTCATTCTTTGAGCAGGCAGACAGACAAAGAACATGTCTTTCAATAATAGAGCAGATAGAATTAGAAGAGTGATTACACGGTCCTCCATCTGGCCGTAATCTACTTTTATGTACTATAATTCTCAAACACAGAGCCACTGCTGATGTCAATGATCACCACACTCACTTAGGAAGACACAACTCGGCTATATCACGCTCCTCATCGCCCTCTTTTTCTTTCTATGTCCCACTTGTACCGCTGTTGTATTACTCATCTGTGAATTTTGGGAACACTTGTGGCCACAGCTACTAGTGAAACTTGACATGAAACAGTGCTTTTTGCTCAGGATCACCACCCACTATCTCTTGATTTTGCTGTTCTCAGTATTTACAAGCACTATATACTATAACATGTTTCCCATTTTTCCAGCCACAGCTCTAATGCTTGCCTCTCTTCCTCATCTCATTTCTCTCTTTCTCCTCAGGCCCGGGGAGAAAGTGTTGGCATCGCCTCTCTGCTTTTATCAGCAGGGTAAGTACCCATGACGCTGTTACCACTAAGGTCATTGAAAATCTATAACTCGCCACCCGAAAAGCCAAGCCGATGGCCTTAATGTCTACGTGTATTTATTGTATGTAGGATTGGTTGTGTCCGGGCTCTTGTGAGTGACTGTAGCTGAACTGGTGTTGAATGCTGCTCTGTGCATGTTTTCCAGGATGGGTGGTGCTCTGTACAGCATTGACAGTATGCCAGACCTCAGGAAGAGGAAAGCTATGCCTCTCGTCAGAGATCTGGTGAGTTTCTGCACTAATCTCTTAAAAAATTCCCTAACTAAGTGTTTCACATCTCCCCAGTCCATTTACCACTGAGCTCAGCAGTGAGAGCGCTCATATCATAAACCTACTCCTGTTACCGTCTAATTCTCAGAAGTACTTCCTCATCTAATTCTCTTTACCTCAGTGGTTTTTTTTCTTCATCTTTTCGTCCCTACTGTCTTTTACCCCTCTGCACTACATCCTCATCTGCTCCCAGACGATACATTTCCTGCTTGTTACAGCCTGACAAGGCGATCTGCAGGGCTTAGAGCCCACTAGCAAGGCCAGAGGCTTCCTCTGAGTGACACTGATGTTTGCTAGATGCTGTCATATAACAGACCATTTCGTTTCCTCATGCTGCCATCGTCCCCATGTCAATCTGACATTGCCTCGTTAGGGATATGACAGTAAGAAAGATAAATCCTTGGGGAGAAAACTATCACTCATTCATAGAAGTCACTTCTCTGGAGTGTCTTGTACTATTACACGGTCTGGACAGCATTATCTCATTCCTGCTTTTGTTCAAACGACATGAGGCTCTTCTTTTGCTTGCAGTTATGAGTATATCATGTAATATGGATAGAGCAACCTGCCCCCCTACAAATTGAGCCATTGTGTCATTGAAAATTTGAAGAAAACTAAAATGGATGGACACACAGACAGTATAACAATTTAGCTTTTCAGAAAGACAAACAATAAAGAAAATTCCTTGGATGCTTCTTCACTGAGAGTTGAAAGATTGATTGATTGATTGATTGACTGATTGAGCAGCCGCAAGTCTGGAAACAGCTTCCAACATGTTGCAACTTGTCATTTTTAAACTAATTAAATACAACATATATCTGCTGATAGGCAGATGTTATTACCTTCGGATGGAGCCAGGCTAGCCGTCTCCCCTTGTTTTCAGTCTTTGGAAAGACTATAACCTTATATTTAAGGTTTATAGTAGAGGGTGGTTTCAGGCTTCTCTAACTCTCAGCAAGAAAGCAAATAAGCATACGGTAAATGTCAAAATTGTGAACTATTGCTTTTAACACAAAAACAAGTGTAGTCAGTGGCGGTTCTAGACCATTTCAGATGTTGGTCCAGGCTGGGGCTTTATGTGATTTTTAGGGTTAGCAAACATTTAAAGCACATCTAAAACATCCTTAGCCCCTGCAGTCTACATGTTGAAGTGTCTTTTGTTCAGATACTAAACCCCAAATTGCTGTGAAAGTGTAAAAGTGCCAACAGGTCCTGAATGTGTGTATGAATGGGAGAATGCAGACTTGTGTTGTAAAGTGCTTTGAGTGGTCACGAATGTTTACAAAAACAATATACATGCAGTCCATTTAAAACCTCAATGGGTTTGTTTCTCCAAAAAGACTAATTATACACATAAGTCACTACGATAAACACAATAATACTCATTCAGTGCTAAATATTAACAATATCCGCTCTCTGGAGATAAATGTGGGGTGAAATGATGTCGGAAAACATTTGCCACAGTTATGGTGGAGCAGCATAGCAATTTGGCTTTTTATATTAACTGTGTGCCAGGCAACGCTCAGTGCGCTGTTTTCCTAACCGCACCAGATCCAATCGTCACCACACACAGGTAATTAGCTCACATGCTGTCTTTATTAATACTTCTTGCCGTCTCAAAGTCACAGTGACTCCGCACTGACAGAAAGTCACAAGCAGGTGCAGCCATGTTTCTCTACCTCGCCCTGTCGCTTGCTTTTGGACACACATTCACACATCAAATAATCAAGTCTGGTTGCAGCTGTGACTTCCTCGCCCTTACAGCCTTCACATCTGACTGTAGATTCATCTTGTTTGATCCCCCTCTTCCTATTTTTGGTTCATCAATAAATGCAGCATATATGTGCAAGAAGTGCATCCTATCTCAACATTTGTATTCTCTATGGAAATGTCCACCCTCTCTGTCTTGCCCTTTTCTAATATTACATCTCTCCCTTGTTCCTCCCACCTTCACTGCATTGCCACAGGCTATGGTGAGTAACACCAACACCATTTGCTTTCAAAACACTTAGGTTATGAAGGTATAATCGCTCTTATGAGAGGAAGCACTTTAGATTCTGCAGCTGTCACTTCCAGTTTGCTATTCAGAGGAGGAGGATTGCCAGAAAGAGAGTAATAATACACATTGCTTCACAGGCTGCACTGAGATTTTTCTCGATAAAAAAAGAAATAAGATATTGAGGTGGGAGCTGAGAGAAACTGACCCCTCCGCTTCTTTCCTCTCACTCAGTCCTTGGTTCAGAACTCCAGGAAGGCTGGCATCACCTCGACCCTGACGTCCAGCACCCTGCACAACGAAGAACTGGTCGGTGCTCATTTAGGATATTTATTCAAAGTGTTCAAGTGAAGTCAAAAGTCATTCCCGCCCACTCTGCTGACCCGGCCACTTCTCTCTCCTGTCGCCTTGTAGAAGAGCCATGTTTACAAGAAGACCCTCCAGGCCCTCATTTATCCCATCTCCTGCACCACGCCACACAATTTTGAGGTGTGGACAGCCACCACGCCCACTTACTGCTACGAGTGTGAGGGACTGCTGTGGGGAATTGCCCGCCAGGGCATGCGCTGTACCGAGTGTGGAGTCAAATGCCACGAGAAGTGCCAAGACCTGCTCAATGCTGATTGCCTGCAAAGTAAGCGAAAAGTCAAACCACATTACCCATAAAGCATTGATAAGAAGCTGGATTTAAAATATGAGGATGTCCTATAAAGTAAGAAACACACACTTGGTTTTGTTACCTTCAGGCTAGCTTAATATTTACAGTACAGATCGGAGAGTGGTATAGATATTCTCAGGTATAGTAATTTTAAAGAAAAAATTTGACCAGCAAATTGTTTATGGGATGCCTAGATCAGAATGTGATTCAACAACAATATTATATACACATGGTGTTCAGTGTGAAATGATGATAAAATATAGCATGAAACATTTACAGGAGCTGAACAACGATTTGCTGACTTTATGTTGTCTACTTATTGTTCTTCCAACGTTGCTGTTTTCTTTTATTAATGATAGTAAACTTTCTAGACCATCTATTTCCTCTTATCTCTATTTGTCAATGCCGAGCACGGCGCCCTCGTACTTCTCCCACTTCTACTTTCTTATTGTCCTTGTTTTCTTGAGAGGATATTAAAAGCCATTTGTCTTTTGTTATCATCTGCCTGTTTTTCCTGTCTCTCTTTTACTCAGCCTTTCAGAGCTCTGCCAGTGTGCCCGCCTCCCATTCATGAAATATAGCCACGTTTTTCATCACCTACGCAGACTTCTTCTTCTAAAATGTTCTTATCATTTGTAGAAATATATCCTCTAATGTTCTGCTATTCTATTATCAAAAAGCCAACATATAACACGTATATATTTATCACACAAGTCTAATCCTTTTCTTTCTCATCTTAACTTTCACTCAAACCAGGAGCAGCAGAGAAGAGCTCCAAACACGGCGCAGAGGACCGAACCCAGAACATCATCATGGTTCTCAAAGACCGCATGAAGATCCGCGAGAGGAACAAACCAGAGATTTTCGAACTCATTCAGGAGGTGTTCACCGCCCCCAAGTCCACCCACGTCACCCACATGAAGCAGATCAAACAGAGCGTGCTCGATGGCACCTCTAAATGGTCTGCAAAGATCTGCATCACAGGTGAGAGTGGTGTCCAATTAGTGCAGCACTGTAGCTTTGAACGGAGTTGGCCAACACTGTCAACGTCAAAGTCAGAAGGGACGGCACATGTCAGGTGTTTGTGTCTATAAAAAGAGGCAAGCTGGCGTTTGTAGGAAAAGAGCACAGGTGGCGTTTGTGGGGCAGTAGAGCAGAAGGTTGGGTGATTTAACAGACATCTGTTTGCATCCAAACACACACACACACACACACACACACAGAGTGGCTAATAGCTTTTTCTTCTACTTCCTAGTGTTGTGTGCCCAGGGTCTACAAGCCAAGGATAAAACTGGGTCCAGTGATCCTTATGTCACCGTCCAGGTGGGAAAGACAAAAAAAAGGACCAAGACCATCTACGGCAACCTCAACCCGGTCTGGGAGGAGACGTTTAACTTGTGAGTCAGGAACTCCCGGAAACATATGCGACAATTGGAGGAGTTAGGCCTGCAAATAATGTTTTTAATTACTATGTAGTTGTTTGTGCCTTTTGTTAAATGTCGTATTATAGTAGAAAATATTGATCACTGTGTCTAAGAGCCCAAGATTCAGAGCTTAATGGTTGGTTAATCAGTATAAGGGAGATGTAAAAGCTATCATATTTTTTGCCTGGCATCTGAGATGTATATCTTGTGCAGCTAAGTATTGCAGTAGAAGCAGAAGGACTTTCAAAATTTTATTAAACAACATATATATAAGGTTTTAAATATTCATTTGCAGAAACTATTTAGTTTTGGCAAAAGACAAAATACATGTGAAATGGTAGCTGGTGTTTTCTTGCATCGGCCATAGGATCAACACAAGACATGAACTATTATCGCCCATTTTAATCATACAATGCATTTTAATCCTTCCAACTAAGTTGTGAACATTTATATCTGCTCTGTTTTCTTTAACCTATTTGTTTTAAGGCTTGGTTTTCCTCCACTTTTGATGTTTAATCAATCATGAGTCATGATAGTAATCCATCTGCTCCTCTTGGCCGGCTGTCAGTGTGAACACTGTATTTAGCGGCCGTGGCTGACTCTCTGTTTGTTTTAGTGAATGTCACAACTCCTCAGACCGCATCAAGGTGCGCGTGTGGGACGAGGACGACGACATCAAGTCTCGCGTAAAGCAGAAGTTCAAACGGGAGTCGGACGACTTCCTCGGTCAAACGATCATCGAGGTCCGCACCCTGAGCGGAGAGATGGACGTCTGGTACAACCTGGGTCAGTCGAACAATCTCATGCATCCATACCACAGCTTCTTACTGCCATTAGCAGTTCACCTCACTTTGCAGTTGTATGAGTGACCTAACTTCTCTGAATCAGATGTTTTCAGCTCGGTAACTGTGTTGCTGTATGTCTTGTGCTCTTCGCAGACAAGCGTACAGACAAATCAGCCGTGTCTGGAGCTATCCGCATGCACATTAATGTAGAGATCAAAGGAGAGGAGACGGTCGCCCCCTATCACGTTCAGTACACCTGTTTGCATGAAGTAAGCTCAGTGTGGTCTGTGTTTGTGTGTTTGAACAAGTAAAAAAGTTCTGAAATACATCAGGAGCTGTACTTAAATACTGTTTTGAGGAACTGGGGTTTTACATGTGCATTTCAGGAGACCTTTTACCACTAGATATTTAGGAACATTGTAATTTTTAAATCACTATAATAACTTTGAACAGGTACTTTGAACTTGGTAAATTAATTTTTGGTCTGCAAATTACTTATCACTTATGCCTTAGAGTCTCTGCATTGTCTGTCGATGTGTACACTGCACATTTATGGCAGATTGGGCATTTAAAAAATGTAATTTGAATATTTTACTTTTTCTACAACAGCGTTTTGTCTGTGCATCTGTGAGTATCTCTGTGCAAAGTCATCCTTAAGAGCCAAGCCAAACAGGTTAATGTACCGCTCCAAATTAATCTTAAATTAACGTGAGGTTTGCTTTGCACCCACAAGACAGAACACTCTGCTGATTGATTGTGCACCAATCACAGCTTTGTATGGAGTCATTAATCAGCCCATTACTCAACAGAGCATATTAGCTGAACCTCAATGGAAAATGGCCGCTGTTATTGCTGCACAAAAGTGGCCATAAACCACGTAGCCGGCTACGAAGTCAAGACAGCACCTTGCGTTGGCCTCATAATGCAGTTTAATGGCAAGTTATAGAGAACAGCCATTTTAAAGATAAACAGATCATGTAATCTGCTTTGCGTTTGTACAATGAAACATCTAGAAACTTTCATTACAACAAAAACGTGCAGATGCTGACCATTTTGTTTGTTTCTTTGCCTTCTCATCTATATTTTCTCTCACTCTCTCCTTTATTCCTTGACACCTTGTTCAATTCTCCCTCTAACTCTTTTCTATTTTTGTCTGGGTAGAACCTCTTCCACTATGTGACAGATATCCAAAACAACGGGGTGGTGAAGATCCCCGATGCCAAAGGGGATGACGCATGGAAGGTCTACTTTGAGGAGACTCCCCAGGAGATTGTAGATGAGTTTGCCATGCGTTATGGAGTGGAGTCCATCTACCAGGCCATGACGTATGTGACCGTCTAAAAGCTTTAAGATGGCTGCGTGTTTGCACGCATTTCTGGTTGTTTTCAGACTTTATTATTCCTGTTTTTGCTTATACGTCTCTCCCTCTTTTGCAGTCACTTTGCCTGCCTGTCATCTAAGTACATGTGCCCAGGTGTGCCTGCAGTGATGAGTACGCTGCTGGCTAACATCAATGCCTACTACGCTCACACCACCCAAGCAACGAACAACGTCTCTGCCTCAGATCGCTTTGCTGCCTCTAACTTTGGGGTGAGTCACTAGCTCCATTAATAAGGCTTGCAGAAAAAAGACAATATCATCATTTCATTGTTAAAAAAAAAGTAGTAGTATCTTTGCTTTTCGAAGAAAAAGTTGTTTTGCAATCATCATTTCTTTTGTCATTATTATGTGCCTATTTTAGCAGTGTTGTGTGTCTGCTGTATGTCTGCTAACCTTCAAATCTGTGTTGTAATCCCCACAGAAAGAGCGATTTGTCAAGCTTCTCGACCAGCTTCACAACTCTCTGAGGATCGACCTGTCTATGTACCGAGTAAGATTGCTCTCCGGCTTACTCTTTGCCCTCATATATTATCTGTGAAAAGTTTATAATGATAGTGGCTGGATAGTCCAACTGCTTGGCAGAACATCCTCCCACATCCCATCTGTTTCTCTACTGTACTTCTCTGTTCCTCTTTGAGAGCAGCGGCAAGACAAAGCAGGCGGACGTGTTAATTGGACTGACTGACAGCTCCTTTGAAACATGCACAGACACATTCAGGAAACACTGCACACCCACACAGTGACAAGTGATCACACAAACACACAGTGGACAAGGATGGACGTGAAGTCATGTGTTGTTCCTCACTGTATTTTGTTTTTTTTCTTCGTCCGACTGCAGAACAACTTCCCTGCCAGCAGTCCTGAGAGGCTGCAGGACCTCAAGTCCACAGTGGACCTCCTCACCAGTATCACCTTCTTTAGGATGAAGGTACCGTCTCTTCTTTTGTTTAAAGTTAATTAACGATTTCCTCTTTTGCTCTGACTTGGAAAGCACTCTTTTGAGAAGATTAATTTTTTATTTGTCTTTGCACTCAAGAAGAGCATGAGGACAATTGTGAACTGTCATAATTTGGTGAATTCATTTGAGTTCACTTGCCTTTTAACTTTGTGTTCAGGTCCAAGAGCTTCAGTCTCCACCCAGAGCCAGTCAAGTGGTGAAGGACTGTGTCAAAGCCTGCCTCAACTCCACCTACGAGTACATCTTTAATAACTGTCATGAGCTGTACAGCCGCGAGTATCAGACAGACCCGGTAAGAAGCAGCAGCTTGTTATATATCTGTGTAGGTGTGAGTGAATATCTGTCTCTCTTTCTCCCTTCTCCTCCCCCCTTCAAAATGTTAAAATTTAAATTTTGCTGTATTGACCTGACCTTAATTTAGTACAGTAAAATAAGAGACAACAAATGGTTTGCGCGTCGCTACGTAAACGTTTTGCAATTAGAAAAATAAAATGAAATAGACATCAAAACAGAGGGCAGATTTTAAAGGTCGGTACCGCGCTATCATCATTTTTGGACATGTCAGCGGTCAGTTTCTGCTCTCGCTACATGCATAGTGTCTTTTTAAATGAATCTCCTGTGTTCACAGGAGACATACAGGTTTGGCTAATTACATGTATACAGTCTCTTTTCAAAATACATTTCCAATGTAGGTTTACTTAGTTTATTACGTTTACTTACACGACAATTGTACCTGGCTTGCTTTAGAAAAGATCGTAAAGAGTGCGTCAGTACCAGACTTTGATTTTCTTGTTGTTGTAGACGTCCAATGATTGATGTACTTTTCTTTTTCTTTGGCTGTGATTCGGTTCCTCCTCTCAGAAGAAACACGCAGGATAAATCACTGCCTAACTCCAGACTGACTGAAAGAGTTGGCCCTCATAATCATTTAAAACTTGGCCTGCAGTTTTCTTCATGAATAACCCTTAGACAGAGAGGTTTCCTGGTATAATCAGACCACTTGGCTAAACATATTCCTGAAAATTATTTTTGAATATTATAACTCTTTTTGCTTGACTTCTATATTTTGCTCAGTCTGTGTGTGGTGAGTCTCCGTCATCCTCTTATTCTGGGTAGGCCAGGCGCTCCCATCCATCACTCCTGCATTGGATTTCAACAAGGATTATTAGAACTTGCTTTAAGTCCTCATAAAAGCGGCAACTCCACTCAGACTCCCTCGTGCATTTCAAATAAGCATTTTTCCCTTTAAATAAAACATTTTCTCCTGAGGGACGTTGCTGTATTTTGTTGAACATTTCTGTAAGGTCATTCTTCACTCTTCAACCCCTGCGGCGCTCTGGCTTAGTTTTTTTCCTTCTTCTGCTATATCAAAGAAGTCGTCCAGACAGTTGACATTCTGAGTCTGTGGCTGTTTGAACAGCAAGAAAAAATAACAACACAGTCAAGATTTCCCATTAAAAAAAAGTATCTCAGACAATACAAAATAACATTAGTATTATGCACATTAAGAGTGCTAAATGGTCCCACAATTACATTTACACACTACTGTTTGGAAGATTGGACCAATGGTTATCTTATAAGAAGTTTGGTATGTTCAGTATGGCTTAAATTAGTTTCATGATGATGAGAAAATTGTTTTAAACAGACGTGTTTTGGCTTCAAAATCTAAGTGATTGAGCAGAATACAATTGTTGGCAGTTGTTTCCAGAGATTCTGATCCTCCCATCACATACTGATCAAAGTGATCAGCAGGCTAATATCACCCCAAAGAGTATATGTAGGTTTGTTGTGTGTGTGACACTAGTTGTGTCACTGCTTTTCCAGGCTAAACAAGGTGTAGTGCCTCCAGAGGAGCAGGGACCCTGCATCAAGAATCTGGATTTTTGGTCCAAACTCATCACACTTATCGTCTCCATAATCGAGGAGGACAAGAACTCTTACACTCCCTGCTTGAACCAGTGAGTCTCTTTACTCCTCCTCTGTGTATTTGATCACATTTCCTTCTCCATCTCTTCTCCACAGTGTTTTTCTTTATCCCTTATCTGCTCTCTCAATATTATATGCCTTCTCTCTCTAAGTGCATATACTTAGTGCCTTTCTCCTTCTCTCCTCCATCTAGATTTCCCCAGGAGCTCAACGTGGGTAAAATCAGCGCTGAAGTGATGTGGAACCTGTTTGCTCAGGATATGAAGTATGCAATGGAGGGTGAGTGCAAGTCAATGATACACTGAGCCTGTGAACTGACCGAGCCTTGTCAAAACAATGAAGACTCATTAGATAAATGTCACCGCTAGCTGCGATTTTGTGGTTCATGCACTATTGACCAAATACACGCAGACACACAAAACAGAATGAAAGGGTTTAGCTGTACTCTGTAATAGAGAGTTGTTTTTATTGGTTTAAATATGTGTGAATATGGTAGTAGAAGGATGTCTTAATTACCATTCAACTGCAATTTCATCCATTTGGATGAAACTTGGTAGATATGTTTCAATAGAGGATTTTATTCTGACTGAACAGTCACGAGTAAACGTACATCCTTATACTGTATGTGGTCAGCCACACCAGCTGAAAGTATTGGAAGACTTAGCATTAGTGGAAATCGGTCAAGTGGATTAGGAGATACAAGACCTTAATGGTGTTCCTTAACTGTGAAGCGTTATACACACATCTGAGATATGGAGGACTTTTGTTTTAGCCCAAGGAAATAGCCAACACATGTTAGACGGATGTATCTGATTTAGTTCATGGTTTTCTAAATGCTCCTGCCCTCATACCAAGTTTTTTTAAACATTTTTATTAGAGATAGAGAGAAACCAATACCTGGAACCGATCCGATACCAGAGTTTAATTAATTAGCTGTATGCCTCACTCTGTGGGATCATTGTTTTATGTGTAAGGCACCATCATATTTGACTTAAATATTGTTTTTTTTTAACTAAAATAAAGTATGAACATTAATATAAATCCAGCTATTTGAGTCAGTATCTGACTGATGTCCAATATCAGTATCGGTACAGGTGCATCTCTAGTTTTGATAAAACATTTGGAAAGGTGTGTCAATGATGCAAAGCCATCATTCCCACTGAATGCACAGCGGATCTGTTGAAATTGCCGGTAGTCGTCTTTGAGGAGAGAGATGAGCTTTTTGCTCACCTTGCATTTGTCCGCTTTATTTTTTCTTTCAGAACATGAAAAAAATCGCCTGTGCAAGAGTGCAGATTACATGAACCTGCACTTCAAGGTCAAGTGGCTGTACAACGAGTACTGCAAAGACTTGCCCTTCTTCAAGAGCCGAGTGCCTGAATATCCAGCGTGAGTGGCAACTCTTTGACTTACACTAGAAACAGAGAAAAGCAATAAAAAGTCTCATCTTGTCTTATTTTGCATTCCTAGTTTGTAGATAGATATAAGTACATATGTTCTGCTCTTTATAGGTGGTTTGAGCCATTTGTTATTCAGTGGCTGGATGAAAACGAGGAAGTGTCTCGAGACTTTCTGCACGGTGCTTTGGAGAGAGACAAAAAAGATGGGGTAAATATTTCCAGCTCCTCTTCTCCTTATCTCCCCTTCACTCCTCTGCAAGCGCTGAGTTGCTGTTGTTGTTGTTCATGCAGAATTACTGTAATCCATCCTTTGTACTTCCTCTGCCACGCTCAAAGTTATCAGTCAAAGTTTCACCCTCCCTCCCGCTCTGCATCTCACACTTTCCCGCGTCTCTCCTGCATTCTTCAAAGGCGTCAATAGAAGCACAGACGTGGACTTTCAGGCAGACAATGTGTTTGGGTTAAGAGGATGTTTCAGTCAAATTGATTCGTTGTAGAAAGCGACTCTTTGGAAGTTCAAAGAAGCGCGGTTGAGCCGTGCATGTACTTAAGGAGGGAGACGACTCAGTGACAGCAGGATATTGTGAATTAATGGCGCCTCATTCCGTAGATTTGACTGCAGGAAATGTGTCTCCACCTCATTACCCAGACTCCCCAGAGGAGCACAAACACACTCACCTCTCGCCAATTAGGGACCAGGTGCTAACCAGCAGCCAATTACAGTGAGACAGACAGGAGCTCCCACCTGACTGCCTAACCGGCTGCATGGCTGCTTGTCTGTAGGGGGTCTGAGGCGCAGCACATGTGGGCAAAGATATCAAAGGTTCATTTTAAAATAGCGTCTAATGTCACCTCTTGCTCGCTTCTCACCTGCTACTTCTACTCATCCCTAATCACTTACGCCTTTTCCCACTTCTTATTCTTCTTGCACACCTTTTCTGCCCCACAGTTCCAGGTCACATCAGAACATGCTCTGTTCTCCTGTTCGGTGGTGGACGTGTTTTCCCAGCTCAACCAGAGCTTTGAGATCATCAGGAAGCTTGAGGCTCCTGATCCGCTGATCGTAGGACACTACATGAAGCGATTTGCTAAGGTAGATTCAGATCAATGTGCAAGAAAGAGATCTTTAAGAGTAGTTTTCACTACAGCCTGATGTTTAATGCCATGCTGCTCTTTCTTGTTTCCCTCTCCAGACCATCAGCAATGTGCTCCTTTCCTATGCCGATATCATATCCAAGGTGTTTGCCAACTATGTCACCATGGAGAAAGTGGTGAGTGGCCAACGACCTGATGAACCTGTGTGGATTTTCACAGTCAATTCTAATCAAAACACTGCAAGCAAAAAAATACATTAGAGTTTCAGTTTAACCCGATTAATGTAACACAGTTAATTGCAATTACATCAAATAGTTTAGTATATTCATGGTTGCTGTAAGAAAGGCTGATCCATTTGTCTTTTTATCCTCTAGCCCTGCATCCTGATCAACAACATCCAGCAGCTGAGAGTTCAGCTGGAGAAGATGTTTGAAGCCATGGGTGGAAAAGATGTGAGTGATTCCCTTTTTTTTTTTTGGTCCTCGAGTTTCAACTCCCAACCGCTATTATTTTTAATTTTGTGAACGTATGTTAGTATTTGGTCACAGTTACCTAGTGCAAACCTTGCTGGGGTTTGCAGTTTGCTTTTTGGCATCAATGAGCAAAAATGCCATTGTAACCTTTCAGCATAATGTGATTTAAATGGTCGTAGAGAAAACTATACCTACTCCTCTCGGCCCTTCTTTCAGGCTTAGGAAAATCTAGCATGTGAGAAAGGGCTGTTATAGGGCTGTTATACAAATACAGATGCTGCTATTCCAACATTGACAACATGGCCTACACTGCAAAGCAACAAAACATGTCTGACAAATATTGTTGCTTATCTGCGCCTATCTAAGGTTACCAGAGGTCTAAACTATCAGCAACATTTTCTCTCCAACAGTTTAGCCTGACAGTTTGCAAAAGGCCAAACTATTTGCCACATTTTCTGAAAATATCACTGAGAGTTTGCAAAAGAAAACAAGACAAAATGTTCTCAAAGAACTGAAACTATATAACTACATTTGGGAGCACAAATACGATCGGTATGGTGTTTAAAATGAGAGACTAGTACAGGTTACTGTAAGAAGGATGATGAAACGAAACCCCATCTTTAATCCAAATGTGCTATGTCATGTGTGTGTGTTTCCATGTTTGTACTTTAGCTGTGTGTGGAGGCCAGCGACATCCTGAAAGACCTGCAGATTAAGCTCAACAATGTCATGGATGATCTCAGCAGGGTTTTCTCTGTCAGGTAGAAGCACACTCACACACAGTCATTCCTACATAAGTCTGACATTAATGTGATGCATATTCAGACAGACCGGCAGACGCAGTGCAGACTTAGTTAAAATCCTCTTCTGCGTCTTCTCTGTAGTTTCCAGCCTCACATAGAGGAGAACGTGAAGCAGATGGGAGACATCTTGGCTCAGGTGAAGGGAACCTCAAATGTGGGGAATGCCAGCAGCGTTGCCCAGGATGCTGACAACGTCCTGCAACCCATCATGGAGTTCCTGGACAGCAAGTGAGGCCATTGACATGGGACAGTTCAGCTTTGACTGCATTTCACTATTCTTACCTACAAACTCATAGATGCTTGTTTTTGTCTCTGAATGCAATTGTAAGGTATGTTGAATGGTCATCATAGTTTAGGTCAAGGTGTGGATGTCGGTGAAGCTAAGCTGCAGCTCAGGAGGAGTTCTAACAGCAATCCACACACACAAGCTTAATATTGTTATGTAGTTTCCCTACTTTGGGGAGACATTTCTACTTGATTCCATAGTCATGTTATGGATTGTGCCAAGCTAATATTATCACTGAAACTGCTCACCAAGACATAAGATGGACTTAAAAAGGCATACATGAGCATGCTTGACTCTAGGTGAGTAGATGTAAGAAAGAAATTCCCTAAAAGACTTTTTGGTGGTACACAACCTTTTTTTTTGTTCTTGATTATCTTTGTTCTTTTTTTTTTTTTCAATAAAAAAAGGGCTTGCTGCTGCTGCTGCTTATTATTCATCACTCCTTTCTGTCTTCTGTCTCCCCCACCTTCTGCCAGCTTGACTTTGTTTGCTAAGATCTGTGAGAAGACTGTGCTGAAGCGCGTGTTGAAGGAGCTGTGGAAGCTGGTGATGAACACCATGGAGAAGACCATCGTTCTGCCGCCGCTCACGGACCAAACGGTGAGAATGCACAGACGTACGAACACACACTCGAAGCTGTACAGCCAAATACAAATACACACAATAATGACGCTAATCTGCACACTCGATGCTGACTGTGCCTGCTGCACACGCAAGAAGGATTTTTTTAGGGTGAATAAATATCCACATACATCATGGAATTTGCAACGGAGAGATACGAATATCAGATCTAATGACAACCACGGCCATTTGATTATAAAAGATTATGTGCAAAACATGTAACACACATGCATGAATACGCACGTACACACACACACACACACACACACACATCTAACTGCTGAGGCAGCATCAAGAGAACAAGGAAGAGGAGGAGGTGGAGGATAAGGAAAGGCAATACAAAGGCCGACATTTTGTGTGTGTGTGTTGCTATTCAAGAAAGCCCTCTTATAAAAGATCAATCTCTATACGGCATCCTATCCGCACATTATATTTAGCGTCGCCCCCGGTGCCTTCATTCATCCAAACAATCAAGATGAAACCCGGCCCTTTTTAAAAAAAGAAGAAGAAAAAGCTGAAAAGAGAAAAGGAGTGCACCATATCATCCTTACACCAGCTCATGGCTGCTCTCCAGTATGTCAGCCAACAATTATCTAGAGAGATTTCTGATTTCTGAGTAACTCATAACAAAGTGGCAGAAAATATTTGCCCAAAGGATCTGGCCCACTTCCAAAAAAAAGAAAAGAAAAAAAAGAATCATACATTTTGGAAAGCAGCCTCTTGTTTTCTTTTGTTTTGGATATATGTGTTCTTATTTGTGTTCGGTTATGAACTAAAGAGCCTCATATCACTTTTAATAAGGTGATAATTAATCTCTGGTTACCGTGTTCGGTGCTAGCCAGTTATCAACACACTGGTTCAGCCTCAGTAGTCATCAGTCTGCAGTTTGCCCCTGTCCAATTGAGAAGATAGTGAGCTCTGAATGTGTGCAAATGTCACATGATCATCTCCAGCTATTGTTTGATATAAAGTTGCTATTAAAAGCCGAAAATGTTTTTGCTCTATTCTAAGAAACTTCTTAGTCGTAAAGTTACTTAACCGCTGGCCCCTCTCCCTTATCTACCTGTACATCGTCCAGGCTTCAGACATGCATCAATTGGTCCACGTCCTTTCAGCCCTCAGGCCCAAACTTGTGTTTTTTAATTTTTTTATTGATGTGGGGCTCTTTGCAGCTTGACTGACCCTTCTCTCTGGTTGTTGTTGTGATTACTATTACATCCCGCTCCCACCGCTCTCCCTCCACAGATGATTGTAAGTACAGCACTCCTGCGTGTGTGTCTGTCTGTCCGTCCACGGTGGTTGGTTCTTTGCTATATGTGGCTGCGATCTTCCCCTGTTTTTTACCCCACATCACACCCTCTCCCTTCTCTCAGATCTGTCCCAATCTGTCTCTTCTCCTGCTCATCCTTCTTTTCCTCTACTCTTCTACTTCTTTTCTTCTTCTTGTCTTCTCTTCTTTTTACCTTCTTCATCCTCCTCTTCTCCTCTCCTCCAACACTGTCTCTCTTTTGAGAAGACAGAAGCATGGTGCATTCCTGACTTGTTCTGATAGGTCCCACAACCCCTTTGAAAAATCTCCACCAATCAATGCCCCCCTCTTCTGCTGTCTCTTCTTCCCGAACACTCTCCTCAAACAGGAAGTGGTACTCCTCTCTTGCGCCTGGTGTTGCCTTGTTTCTTCTCATGCATTGTGTCCTTTATACTGGGACTCTGGTGGGGTGACTCTGATCTCTCGGTGGCTTGGTATCCGGTGTCCTGCCCCACCCCCACCCCACGTCCGTCTCCCTGCCTCCACTGTCCCCACCTTTCCCACCTGTTTGAAATGTGTCCCCCTCCACCGCCCACTGTGGGTTTGTTGCTTGCATCTGATCTATTTCAACACTGCAGTCTTCCCTCAGTATACTGTACAACATTGTACTGTATGTCCCTGCAGACCTGTCATGTTGGTCTGTCCTGGTTTGATTTAATGTTCTGTTGTCACTATGATGATTGTGATGCTGGTATTGTGTCACTGGTCCTGATGCACAGAACAGCTTTTCTTATGAGACGTTATTGGTTCGAGTTGATGTTGGTCCAAAAAGGTGCGTTCAATGTACTATGCAAAACATATTCCATGAGTTACTTGATAATGCAGTCCCGCACAGGAAGTGATGCTTTCTATTGAACAGAATTGATGTGCATTTCTTGGTCGACTTGATCTGCAGCGCTTATTTGTTGTTTACCTTCAAGTGTAACCAGTGGTGAAGGAAGTATTCAGTTTCTTAGCTCAAGTAAAAAAAAAAAAAAAAAGCAACTCCACTAATAAGAAATGTGGAAATAATTAATTACAAGTCAAATTCCTGTTCGAAAAATGTTACATAAGTAAAAAATATATAAAATATGTATGCAACACAACAAATTTAACATTTCGATTTTGACTTGAATAAATAAGAAATGGCTGATAAGTCAATATCTATGGCGGAAGGAGATAACATAATAGTTTTAGACCATACCGCACACTGATAAAAGTATTGCAATATTTTAATATTATATATTTCCAGTATTACAAACTGGGTGTCTGTGCATTCCCTAAACTAATGGTGCGTTTCTGATTGATTTAGAGTTTCTTTCTGCATGAAAACAACGGAATTATGCTTTTGAGTTTCAATGTCTGGAGTCTTTATGTTGATACATGATCTTACATTTTTCTATTAAATTTTTCTCAACAATTGTGTCTATACAGTGGAGAATTTTTTTTTAACAATGCAGTTCATAATCTTGCAAATCTATAAATATTGCATTACTTTAATCATTGGGCCACAGATCTTCTTTTAAAGAGATAGTTTGAATTTTTGGGAACTACACTTATTTGCTTTCTTGTCAAAAGTTAGATTACGAAGATTGTTTGAGTTTAAATTTTTTTAAGTTTTTAAGTGTATGATTGCTACCACACCTGTGCTTTCAGTATGGAGCCCAGAGTTGATTAGCTTAGCTTAATTTAGCTTAACGACTAGTAGTGGAGGGAAAACAGCTAGCTCAGCTTTCTCCAGTTAAAAAATCCACCTACTACCACTAAAGCTCACCAATTAACATGTTATATCTGATTAGTTTATTCTGTACACATTTAAAATAACAATTGTGGATTTCCTGAGTTACATGCAGTAACTATTTCTTGGCGGCAGCAGTGCCTAAATTGAGCCATGACACAGTTGCAGCATGCGCAAAATCACATTCGGTCACTTTTACGCTTTGCTTGTGTCCGGATTAAACAAACAAGACATCATGTACTTATTTGTGAGCAGAGAAATGCAGTGGCTAAAGCCAAGCTAGCTGTTTCCCCTTGTTTCTGTCTGCTAATACAAGTTGATCATCTCCCTGCTATAGCGCTGTGCTAGCACAAATATCTTCTTATCTAAATCTGCGTAAGAAGGCAAATAAATGTGGACAAAATGTTCTGTTTTATCAGCATGCATTTACTCCTGTCAGCATGTATGCTGTTCTTGCTCTGCCAACTGGCAGTTTGTTGTCTGATTTTGTTGGTTTGGGGGTAAAGCCTATTAGCTAACTGAAAGGAGGTGACATCTACAGCAGTGTGTATGCTCAATTTTATTTCTACATTTTGCACGTATGCACTCAAAAGGCATATTCTCATGTAGCCAATGAGAGTGAAGTCAGACTGCAGGCACTGGCCACTGCTTGAAGTATTAACCACATGCTCTCTTTCCAGGGGAGACTGAAGAATGCTTCTCACAGTGATGTAAGGACTAAACCCCTTTAGATCAATGTGTCTTGTCTCTCTCCTTGTCTTCTCTACGTGTCTCCGTCTATCTCCCTCAGCTCGCCAGTCAAACAAAGCAGTGGAAATATTGATTTTTCACTTTTGTTTTTACGCAATGTCCCTCTATAGTGCTGTATAAATGCTGTGTATAGGCTGTAGCAGTAGCTGCCTGCACTCCCAGTCTCAGTGCAGGCCATGCACTCAAAGCTGCATGCATACATTTGCAGCTCAAACGCACCACAAACCATCAGTCAAAGAGGTCAATCGTCAATTCATTTCACTTGGAGTTAAAAAGCATTAAACATTATTGTGCTGTTGGGCACGAGCCCAATACATTATATTATAAAAGCTTATTTAATGCCTCAAGCTGTACCCAAGTATAGTTTTAAAGTGCAGTCAGTAGCACTTAGTGATATGTTCGCTTATTGCATTAGGCCGGACGTCCAGTAATACCTGCGTACCCCACAATACAACTGCATAGCTGCTACGTGTGTGTGTGTGTGTGTGTGTGTGTGTGTGTGTGTTCATGAGTGCACGAATGTGTGTTCTTTCTTGCCCTCACTACGAGCTGAGCCACTTTCCCTTCTCTTTGTGTGTGTGTGTGCGTGCGTGCGTGTGTGTGTGGATTTGTGCAGCGGAGTGTAATGTACTGGAATGAATAAAGCACAGATAAGTGTGATAACGGCACTAGAAGGAAAAAGCATGAAGCGGCTTAGAGTGTTCATGAATGTGTGTGTGAGAAATGTCGCTGTCCTCTGTGTGACACTAAGCCGTTTACCGCTGCCCTGCATTGTCCTGATGATAACCATACTCTGCTCTCTCCTCCTCTCTACCTTTCTTCTACCTGTTCGGCTGCCTTTTCCAGGGCACTCAGCTCATCTTTAATGCTGCCAAGGAGCTGGGACAGTTGTCCAAGCTGAAGGTACAATATGTGTTTACAGCCTGACATCAGCGCTTCACGTCAAAACTCTAATTGCCTAGAAAACACGAGACGGATCATATGAATAGACGGGCGTATTATTTTGGTCTGTGCTTCTATTGTCGTCGTCTTCAGGAGCACATGGTTCGAGAGGAAGCCAAAGCGCTCAGCCCTAAGCAGTGTGCTGTGATCGAGCTGGCCCTGGACACCATCAAGGTAACAACCCTTTGCTATATGTGCACAGACTTTCACTTAAATGTTTGACAATCAACAGGTACGGCTCGTGGGAAATTACAGAAAACGCTTTGGTTTTAAAAATCATATTTGCATTCTAGATGTTGTGTATAATAGTCCTACCTTTAAGACTTTGAGCTTTCCTTTTTTGGCTTTATATCTCTGAAGTTATTTGTTTAAACGTAATTTAGAATCATGTTTTTCCGATTGCTATAGCTACTTGTGAGTGATGTACGAAGCAAAGCATTTTAACAACAAAAACTACAAATCACCGTATGGCTTTTTCAATTAGATGCAAATAAAATGGTTTCCTGTACTTTTTGAGATGATTAAGAAAGGGGAAATAAGATGTTTAAATGGACATTTAAATCCAAAAGCATCTCTTGTATAAGATAACTCGTATCCATAGAGCAGGGGCACAGAAATGATTCAGAGGATTATGTACATATTTAATTAATGCAAGCTGTTGGTGGCAGATCCAGAATTTGGAGCAACTGGTTCTACAGAAACCATCATCACTTTTAAAGTTTGCAAGCAGTATTGACGTTTTTAATTAAGGCTGCAACTAACAAGTATACAACCATTTTAAATGAATTATTTGGCTATAAAACATGAGAAAAATGCACATCACAATTTCCTTAAGCCTATGAAATGTCTGTTTTGAACAACCAACAAACCCAAGACTTTTCATTTTACTAAGATATAATACAAGAAAAAGGAGACGAGGATCATAGATCCACGAACATTAGCATTTTTATTAGAAATTGACTATCAAAATAGTTTTTGAATCATATCCTGTCAATTGAATAATCAACTGTACTTTGGGACATACTGCCTGAATTGCCAAATTAGTTCAAAACACACGTTTATAAACAGGCTTTTTTTGTGAATAACTCCCTATCCACCCTTAGGTTTTGTAAAGTTTTGACCTGTTTGGTGGCGTGATTAGTTGTACCTGGTTACCTTATATAATACCTTCTATTGTATTGTTGTTTTGCATGGTTGACATTGTTTTTATAAAAGTGTATAGGTTATTATTAATCGTTGCAAGTGCATTCTCTTCTTAAAGAATATTTTGCAGTGTTAACAGCTGTCTTCTACTTTGTCTGGCTTACTTTGTGTGTGATAGCAATACTTCCATGCTGGAGGTGTGGGTCTGAAGAAGACTTTCCTGGAGAAGAGTCCTGACCTCCTGTCTCTCCACTACGCCCTGTCCCTCTACACGCAGGCGACAGACAAACTCGTGAGGACGTTTGTCCAGTCACAGAATGCACAAGGTAAAATAATTGTCTTTGGGAGACCTTGTGATTCTTTTTATTTCCACTATCTTCTTTTTCCAAGTGTGAAGTTAATGTCTAATGCTACGTCATTCTGTTATTGAGATCAGCATATCTGTGTTTGTACTCTCCCCTCACAGAGGAGCCACCTCCTCCCACTCCTCTGTTGACATTAGGGTTTCCCACATGTTGAGCTCTATATACTGAAAACATCTCACATGCTTTGTAGAGCATGAAGTCGAGGCTGTAGCTGCACAATATTTTCTCTCTACTCTGAAATTCGGAGACTCCTGGTAGCCAGCCTCGGGGAAACACACACACTATATTTTTTTACATGATCTGACAGCTATTTGCAATGAAAAAATAAATACCCGCCCCCTCTTTTCTCTTGCTCTTTGATTCTGTTGCTCAGCCTGCATCCTACCGTCAGATGGCTTCATAACAGCCATCATCCTTGTGGAAGCGCTGATGGCTGACACGCTGTCCCCGGGCGCCGCTGGTAGAAATGCCACGATCGCTTAGAATTTAATTAGCAGAAATGCCATGTTGTTTTTTGGCGCATACCTAGGTCCGTTTTACAGCAGTAGATCCGTGTGAGAATTGCATGTTGCAGGATTTCCCAGCAGATCAGAAGAATTAAAACAAGCTGATTTGATTTAAAATAACAATGTGTCTATCAGGATCTCTCCCTTTAGAGACAAGACTTATCAATGTTGGTCTGTTTTTCTACTCTGTAAACCTCATATTTCTACATGTTTCTTCTTTCTCTGTCTACTCCCTCCTTCTGCCCCGTCTGTGGGCCAGTGTTCGGCGGGAAGGGGGTGAGGTTCACCACTAGTGAGGATGTTTGCCCAGAAAAGGGTATGTGGCATTCGGGCTCAGTGCCTGAGACATCCAGGACTACCGGAAAGCCTCCAGACCAAAGCCCAACTCCCTCCACCCCATGTGCATCCTGAAACTCCCCTGCCTGCTCAAACTTCATCCCAACAGACAAATACAATGCACAGATAGAGCATCTTTTTTTTGTCTATCTCTTTTGCACAAACATACATGCCCACCGCAACTAATAGAACATAGACTTTATGCATTCATGCATGTAATGTACACACTGATGTCTGTATGTACGGAACTGCACTGAATACATACGCCGTGGACTGTATGTATGAGCAGACACCAGAGCATGATGTGCTGACATCAGACAAAAGGAATAGAAATGCATTAAAGTGTGGAGGAATCCTGATCCAGCATGATGTCACCCAGAGAGGCCCGAGGGGCAAGCGAGCACGTGAGCGAGAGGATGAGCGAGTGACTGAGCAGAGCCAATGTGACTGAGTGAGACTGTCTTTAAGGTTGTTGAAGCAGAAGCACAGTGTATTGTCTGTCTCCAGCGAGGAAGACCGAGAGGAAATCCCCCCCCCCCTCCCCCTCCCCTTCCCTCCCCCCCACGTTACCACCCCTGCCACTGTGTTTTGAAGTGGAAAAACGCTGAAGGTAGAATGATTATGTAGAACGATGATGACCGTTCAGTTTTGTCTGGGAGGGCTCCCTGTCCTCGCCTGCTCTACCGCCACACATAAATACAGAGACGGACACATTCACATCCACACATAGCTCCAACGTGCAGCTTGGCCCGCCCTACAGCAGTGACTCCCCCCCCCTTCCACAGATTGAGCCAATCAGAAACAGTCCCTCAAATCAGGTGGTCGGATTTCTGTCACTCTAGATTAGTATCCAAAGATCTGACTCTTGCTCACAGGCACTTACACAGGATGACTTCATTTGATGCTGCACAAGCTGCAGCACACTGAAAGTCCTCTTGATGAACAACAGTGGTATAAAGTGGTAACGGCTCCAGTAAAAAAACATGTTGCATACCAAGTTGTGTTGACAGAATATAGGGAGAGACGTATAGAAGCACGAAACCGAATACCTTATGTCAGAACTAAAAAAACTGATTGGACAGCATTGATTTTGTTTTACTTTGAAAATCTGCCTGCATTTGTGTGCTCTGATTGAACTGAAGTCTATTCCATTGATTGAAGTTTGAATTCTTAATCTTGATTTTACCAATTAAAAATGAGCTACTTCTGACAATTGGATTTTCTATTAGATTTTGTAAAAGAATCTTTAATTCACCGCACAAATGTAGAGGTTTTCAAAGTTTAAATATTTCATCTCAGCATTTTATAATTAGGTGTTCATTATCACAGTCTTTCTTCGCTCCCATAGTGTAGGTAAAGAAAACAAAGCAGTGCGTCTTCAGCGGCACGCCAGCTGCTGGATGCCCTCGACTGTAACGAGGATGCAAATTAACTTCCTGCCAAGCAAGCGGCTTTCACTGGATAGTTTTTCCCAACCATGTTAGAGAAGATGATTAGAGAGGATTACTGCAGGCTATGAGTTGCATTATTTGTAATAGAAATAATCAAAGGTCAAGATGTTTCGACGCTATTTACAGTACGAGTTTAAGATTGAATGTCTATTATGGTTAAAAAAATAAATAATATGGTCTAAAAAATATGCACCTATTGAAGAAGAAAAGCCTGCGTTTTCTTGGCATCATCTTCCTGCCTCCCAGCCAGCAAAGTTTGTTTCTCATCTTTCATGGAAGTCCTCCATAGAGTAGACGAGGCCAGATGGATGACTGCTGCTCTCTTTGGTCCTGTTGGCAGCGACACCAACTATCCCATAATGCTCCCTGGAGAGCTGCATGCCAGGAACACTCTGCCGTCTAACTCCCACAGACACCTTGTTTCGTGGGTGGCTGGTTGAAAACACACAAACAGGCTGCTGGTCGTTGCCACAAAGCTACCGTTGACAAAGCGAAGACATTAATTAAAACACTGAAAATGTATGTCCATCTGTCACCGTATCCTTCTGGAGTTGTATGTGGATCTCAACCACGTATTCACATGCAGCACAAAACAACACACACAGACACTGAGGAAAGATTAGTCTATTATCTCCCTCCCAGACAAAAGAGTTGGAGCGTAAGTGGAGCCGTTGCTGTCTTCTATACTCTGAAATGACAGAAGTTATATTGAATCAAAGCAAATGTATTTGGTGTTGAAATGCAAAGATATGACATCTATTCATACTTAAATTTCATTTTGAGGACTTGCCGACATGCAATAATGTCCTCTGCATAGTGGAGATAGAAACATCAACTGTAAAATTACACTGTGGAGAAACATCATGACAACATTTGGTCAATGGAGGAAAAAAATAAGTATGGATCTGGAACCTGACTTGAATTTGAGTCCTTCAGATTCTCTTCATGCAGCTTCATTGAGAGTTGGATAGCAGTAGTGCCGTCCTTCACCTGAGCTGCTTCTCTCTCCGTAAAGTCCTTTCCCTTTCATGTCCCTCCTCTGGCCATGCTTTACCAAGGAAAGGGTGTGTCCACCTGTCTAGATCCATCTGAGCATGTCCTGACCTGATCTATGTCGGGGGTACCACACTGTCAGCTTCTCTCCTTCTCTGCCTCTAACTAAACACCCTGCATCCAAAATGGACAACTTGCACCTATGAGTGGGCACAAATTACTGTCCTCACTGAATCCAAAGTATCACCTCTCAATTGCTGAATTGTAATGTCTCACTGAAGAAAATACAGCTATTTAGGATCAGTACAAACGTTTGCATGAATTATAATTGTACTGAATTGCCCACTCATAGCAGCTCTGTCTGATTGTCCACTTCCAGACCACAACATATGCACAAGCAGATCACTATGCTTTATTTCAAGTCCTCCTGTTACACAGTGATTTGTTTCGTATGACCCGTTTGCCCAGTCAATATTCTGTGTAATATACAAAAGGTTTTCAGCCAAATCCGTTTCAATGTTCAGTTGACAATTTTGAAATGGAATTGGTCTGTAACCTTTTCAAAAGGAGGAGGACAATTTGGGCACAGTGGTTTGTGTGAGTTGTTTGGTCTGTAATCCAAGAGTCCATGTTTCCACAGTGAAAGGAATCAAACGTCCCCTTCTCTCTCTCTCTCTCTCTCTCTCTCTCTCTCTCTCTCTCTCTCTCTCTCTCTCTCTCTGCCTGTCCTCTTAGGCTCTGGTGTGGACGATGCTGTGGGAGAGGTGTCCATCCATGTTGAGATTTTCACTCACCCCAACACAGGAGAGCACAAGGTCACAGTGAAAGGTAAAGGACCCCCCCTGTCATATTATACTATATCATAAAAAGAAGAAGAAAATACTGGTATTTGCTTCTTCTGAATTCTCTGTTCACTCTCTCGCTTTTTCTCACTGCTCCACATTTTCACACATTTCCTCCACATTAATCTCTCTCTTTCTCTCTCACACACACCTTCCCACTCTCGGTCCCCTCCATTTCCTCTCCCTCCATCTCTCTCTGTCTCAGTTGTGGCTGCCAACGACCTGAGGTGGCAGACGCAGGGAATATTCCGGCCATTTGTGGAGGTGTATATCATCGGCCCTCATCTCAGCGATAAGAAGAGGAAGTACGCCACCAAGTCCAAGAACAACAGTTGGGCCCCCAAATACAATGAAACCTTCACTTTGTGAGTAATAACCCTGATAATGATTGCTTGCTTTGAGGTAGTAGAAAAGGTCTGAACGGGACTCTCTTCTCTTCACCGCAGCACCCTGAGTAGCGAGGCGGCTCCCGAGTGCTACGAGCTACAGGTGTGCGTGAAGGACTACTGCTTTGCGCGAGAGGACCGCACCGTGGGCATGGCGGTCCTGCAGCTGAAGGACATGGCCTCCAAAGGCAGTGTCGCCTGCTGGCTTCCGCTGGGAAAACGCATCCACATGGACGAGACGGGTCTCACCGTCCTGCGCATCCTCTCCCAACGCAACAACGACGACGTGGCCAAGGAGTTCGTCAAGCTCAAGTCGGACCAGCGCTCTGCAGAGGAGGGCCGCAGCTAAGAGACACGACAGAATAAAACAAACAAAAAAGACTCATCTGAAGCTCAATCAGACGCCTGCCAGCTCCTGCCCTGGGGCTCTCCTGAGCCACCGCTAGTCACTGCCCTGCTGATCCAGTGTTGTAAAAGCACAGATAAGTCAACAGTCACCACACATCCAGTGCTGTCAACACATTCATCTCAGTCGAAAGAATACAATGCATCACTCATTTCCTTCAGAAAGCACCAGTGTCTTTATTGTCGCAGATATTGTGAGCCATCCTTTGGATGAACAATGCATAGAGTTTAATCATGAAGCATATATTTACTTTCCTCGGTCCGTAGAGGCGAGTCATGCCATTCCACACACCCCTCATTTGACTGGTCGAGGTGAGAAATATCTCGTAGCCTTTAATATTTTTGGCTTCCTCTCCCTTCCCTGGCCTGCACCTGCTCAGAGAAGGGACGGCGTGTGCCAACAGATAAATCGCTGAAATATGCCAAGACCAGCCCAAAGCACAACAGGACCAAGTGTCCAACTGACCCATTAACAACAGCAACAGCGGCTGCAAGGCCACACACACATTCCAGATATCGGACGAGCAACAAAGCACTATTTAGTTACGGTCATTTTAATATTTATTTACTGCTCTCTTCCAAATTATATTTATATTTAAATAATTCTATATATCAGAATATATGAAGGAAAGATGTAAAGGTATATCCAGGATTATTCGATGGACGTGTGGTCTTTGAAAGATTGTCCTTGTCTGTCTTTATGTCCGTCTACCCTGTAACAGAGCACACTGCCTGACACCCTCAATGCCTTCTGTCTCGTTGACCCTCGTACAATTGTCTTCTATATAGCGACTGTAAGAGAGATTAATCTGATGAAAACACGCCCTCAAGCACTGTGGTTCATCAGAGTATACAGTATGTGTGTGAGAATGTCCAGATGTGAATGTATAATCTGTGTATTGAGCACATCTGGAGCTCATAATGTGCGAGTGTGTTTGTAAGGCGCTGACCTCATGTTGACCTCATGTAGCCGCCCGTGTTGCCTGTTTCCTGCCAATGTAATCACAGAAAGCCATCACAAGCAAAGAGCGCCACACAGAGGTGGGTGTTCACGTTCAGATTTTGGAGGATTTTTTCCAAGTGTCTTTTACTCCGATTGGGCGGAAGCGTCCTATATCTTATGACTGTTTCCGTCATTTTCCGTGTTACTGTAAACATTCCCAACAGCACCTCTACTGGGTGTGTGTGTGTGAGAGATGCATGATGGGAGAGGAAGACAACCTTGACTGCCACTTCCTTTTCTTGAAAAAAAAAAAAAAGAGAAAGAATTTGCCAAATCTAAACCTGCATGTAAGGACATCATAAAATCCCTATTTTGCAAAAGCAAACATGCTCTCAGGCTAAATGTCTACGTGGGTTTTAAAGCGACCCGCGCTGCACCCGAGGGACAGCATGAATCTGTAAGGATCTACCTGCAGGTGCTGTGACCTTGATCTCTGATACCGAGAAGTCGGACCTCTGCTGCAGATCCAGACCACACAATGTCTGGATCTGATAACTAAGAGAGGGCCTTACAGCTTGGTAGAGATGTGGTGTGAAGATTTGGAAGCACAGGGTCCTTTTTAATGCACCCATAATAACACATTTATACTTTTTTTTTTCCCCAGTAATTGTTTATAGAATGACAGATCAAGGCTTTCAAATCATTCTACAGCTAAATTCACGTCGTCTATAGTTGATTTCATGTGAAACTAAATGTTTTTTATTGATTATTGCCTGTCCAGCATGTCTCTTCTATTTTCATGAATGCCTGTTTTAAAAAGAAAAAAAGATTGATTGGTTTATTTATATATATGTATGTTTGTAAAACAGAGTCGAAGTTTAACAATTACAGGGTGTTTTGCTTGCTTTTTCTATTTCTGCCTCCTTTTTTTATTTCAAGTTCTCCCCAAAAGCACTTGATCGTAAATTGATAATTTAACAAGCCCACTCTTTTGAACAAGGTGTAAGAACTGAACTCTATGCATCTAATCTATAAAAACCTATATAGATGAGTCGTTTTTGAAGCAGTCTTATAATGTTTACAGTGTGGATTATTCTGATATCAGCACAAGTGTTTGTCTGATATGTTGTACATGCTGTCTCTGTTGTAATAGGCCAAACACCACAACAGCAGTAGAGCTGATTAGAGGCGGAAATGTGTTTGTACAGCTTTTCAGTGCTGAGGAAACTAATCTGAAACGGAGAGGCTGATTGTTGTCGTTGGCCAGTGTACATAGCTCGGATGTAACAAACACATGTCAGCCTATGTGAGGTGAAGTTTGCTGCTCTTTTGTAGACTTGAATATTTGCTCTGGGTGACTGGGCAGTTGGGTGCCCAATCTGGATATGTAGCTACTATTGAAAGATATAGGAAGGCCGTGCACACACACACACACACACACACACACACACACACACACACACACACACACACACACACCGGAGAACAACAAGGACGTGGTACACATCTGATCATTTATTGAGCTTGATTAAGAGCCGGATAAAAACACAGAAAGCTACCCACCTAAATGAACTAATCTAAACATGTTGCCACTCTGTGGTGTGTACACAGTTGTTCTATTAAAGGGAACATCGACACGGTCTTTTAATAACTTTAAATAACTGGTACGCAAGTGTCACATAGCTGAAAATGCCACGAAAAAAAAGTATTTATGTATTGCTGTTGACAATGATACTTTAGTCTGCTCCTTCAGAGGCTCAGTTTGCGTGTTTGGGAATGCACGGGATTGCACACAGAATTTAAGGATGAGGATAAATGTAGAAGCACAATGAAAAGCACACAGACGAAGAGCAGACAGACATGCATGATCTGTCCTGTCTAACTGACGAGGCCACAGACAGATTGCCGCACAGCGACGCCGGTCCTTTTACTTCCAGAAAAGGTGCATGAAAGGAACGAAAAAAGAAAAAATGTATTGTGCCAGCACGCATAATTATTTGATGTTAATTGCCAATTGATGTCTCCTTTTATTTTGATATTTCATTATTGTTTTCTATTTTTCAAATGTTTGTGAATATATAAATATGTATTACGGATGATGTGTAGTGGTACAAAGTACTCGCATGAGAATTTTTTTATACACAAGATGTTTCTAATTTTTTGCGTTTTTTTATTCTGGTTGTTCTTATTGGGGGTTGGGGTGACTGGGACTGCAGTCTCGTTGTGCTTCTGCTTCCAATAAAATATGAAGAAAAAAACCCATCTCATTTCTTGTTTATCAAACTGTACTGAGATATAGCTGCACCTGTGCACAGACGAATCCACTGATAATGAATAGATTTAACAATTTAGTGGTGCTAAGAAGAAGAAAAAAATCACCACCTTTAAGTTATTTCAATTTCAAAAGACTAAATTAATTAGATCGGGGAATCAAATCTGCTAAAACATTAATACATTTGCTCTGAACAGACAATGCATCCGGTTCTAGGCTCTGCGGAGAAAGGAGATCTTGAGGGAGTCTGGGATGACTAACTGCTCAGCACGTAAGAAGGGGGGAGGCGAGTAGGAAAATGTGACGGGAAACACTCGCCTCACATCCATGAGGAGCTGTGGAGGCAGACCGTCAGAGCGGCCTTTGAGAAGCCCCTAGAAGAGAAGACGGAGAGCACTCGCATTAGACGCGCTTCTTTAAATTGTACACATGAAGTTGCAGCTGTGAGATAGTACCTGGACAGTACGGATGAAATTTAGCGTGACTCTTTTTTCAAGGTCACTGTGGGGCATGTAGAGGGTCAGAATCTTCACAATCTGTGAAGACAAAACAGATACCAGCATAAAGTTTTACACACTTTAACTGCACAACGATGTGTTATTTATTCAAGCCACATGCCGATAGAGACCCACCTGCTGGCTGGACAGGGCAGTGCAAGTCTGAACCAGGGCCTGTGCATCGGAGTCGCTCTTTTTCCCAGCTTGCAGCAGCTGAACTGCCTGGATGAGGTGCTCCAGTGTGGCCACAGCGCCCCCTGTCTGCAGACCTCGGCTCCGCAGCCACTCCTCCAAAAGACTCACATTGTAGCTGAAGGGAAAGAATAAGAATAATAAATAATCTGGTGTTTTTACAGATCAAACCTTCTGTAAATTGACAGTATAAAATGAACACCAGGATAAAAAAAAAGTTGATAGGAAATACTGTATTATGACTTTTTTTATACTGATTATTTGATGACATACTATATACTTTTTCAAGAAAAGGGTCATGATATACTATAATATTATAGTTTTCTGACTTTTCTGACATCCTATTCTGTGACTTTATGACATATTTTGCCATACTATACTATAACTTGTATATGACTTAATGACATACTACTTGTTTTTTATATTTAATGACAAACTAATTTTAGGACTTTTAGGACTTTTTTTTAGGACTCTTACTACGTCATGAGTCTGGCTGTAGATCATTGAATAGTGCTCTTTCACGAGGAGAGATGCAGTATAGTACATTATAATCATAAAAAATAATGCTAAAGTATGTCATAACAATATAAGAAAGGCCAAAGCGTGTAAAGAAATTCCATACAAATATCATAGTACAGTATGTCATAAAAATAATAAGGTAGTATGTCATAAAAAAAGGTAACTAAAATTACAATAAAGTATGTCATCAAAATGTATAATATATTATGCCATAAAAAATGTCATAGTATATAGTGTGTTGAGGTTGTTCCATAAAACCGCAACATCCAGCTGGGGACCTTTGTTGCATTTCATACCCCTCTCACTCCACTTGTTTCCTGTATCAACTATCCAATCAAGGAAAAAATCATCAAAAAAATATATGATGTAAAAGGAAATGTTGCATAATGTGAATTGTAAAGCGGCAAATTTGTGATTCTGGGCTTTACAAAATAACTTGAATCGATCTCTGTGTATATCCCTACCGTATTTGCATGCCACGGCTCCAGCAGCACATGTCTTTCCTCAGCAGGAGGCTGTTGAAGGCGGAGGCAGAGATGAGGTAGGTGAGCTGGTTGAAGGCCTGCGCCATCAGTGTTGGGGGCAGATCCTGACTGGACAAAGCGGTGTGAAGGGCTCCCAGCTCCCTCAGCACCGCCGCCAGAGTCGGAGCATCGACTCCCACAGTCCTGGAGTCCGACCCCGTTCGCTTTCTGGACGTTCCCATCTTCCCTGCTGAGCCAGACAGCCCTGGGATGGTCTCGCTCTCCAGCAGAGCAGGGACTAAGGGAGCATTGGGTAAGATTAGAGGAGCAGTGGAAGGGAGAGCATAAATAGCATCCGCATAGTCTTAATTAAGGTGGTACCTATGATGTTTTGCAGACGTTTTTCAGTGATGGAAAGGAGCTGCTGATAGGCCTGGATACAGAGGTCACTCAGGGTGCGGATCAAGTCATTCATATCAGCGGTCAGTGGAACCACTTCGTCTGAGTCAAGGGTCTGAAAAGCAATCAATACACGTTAATGCATTGATATCAATGAACTCACAACTACTACAAAAATGATGTGACATTAATTCATTAGAGACTGTGTGTGCTAGACGTCTAGAAGTCTGTTTTTGGATTTCATAATAACAACATACAGTCCATGTGCATCCTACCTGTTTAGGGGAGTGCTGGGTCAACAGGTCATGCAGCAGACAGCTGTTTTTCAGCCACAGAGCTGTCATATCTACATCGTTACTATGTTTCTGCAGGGACAGATGGGATGAATAAAGATTATATTGTCACTTGGAGACAAACAAATATACCGTGCTATTATGTATATTTGTGTGTGAGAGATATGTTTGGGCTTTGCTGTGGTTTACTTTGTCCTCAGGGGCCAAATTGATGGACAAAACAATCCACAGCAATCGCACAAAAGTGGTTCAAAGTCAGTTGTCGACAAGCTACCCGACATGACGTGATCTGCCCTTACACATTAAACCTCAGCCATATGGCGCACCAAGGAGACTCATAACTCAGGTTACCTTCAGAGCCGCCTTCATAGCACTGACAGCAGCGCTACAGAGCGAGCGAGCGTGCGCTCGGTCTCCGCTGCAGTCGGCCTGACGAACGCACAGGAAGAGCACGCTGGCAGGCAGGCCAGGAGGCAGAGACAGGGCGCTGTCAGCACGGATGTCTGGAGCACGGACAGCGAGAGCAGCAATGGCAGAGTGAACACGGGCCAGGTCATATTTGTCAGCTATTGAAGAGTTAGTTGAAGGTAAAAGTTTATTCTTGTGTGTCATCGTCACCCTCAGAGGCAACGCTTCAACATTGTGGACTCAAACAAACCCATCGACGAGTTTCTAAAGCATTGAAAGAATCCCCTTAAAACTGTTGTAGAGAAGGAAAATACTCACCTTTCAATGTTTGGTGGGTGTAAACAAGATAAATTGGCACAACACGTCTAAGGAGTCACTATGATGCAGCTCCCATGTATCCACAAAAAGTCACTATTTCTTTTGCACAAGAAACGTTTTGGACACAATTAGTTTGGAGCTGAAACTTTCAGTTGATTAGTCAATTGACAAAGACAATACCACCCTAGTTCTAGCCTCTGAGTTGTCTTATGTGATAGCAAATTGATGATTTGGGTTTTTTTTGGACTGTTGATTTGAAGACAGCTTGGGCTTGAAGAATGTAATAACCATTTTTCACTATTTTGTCACCGTCTATGCAACTCAGCTATAATGATTCATTTATATTGATAGAATAGACTAGATTAATTCCCACATAAACTAAGTGTTGCCACTAGGACCTCTGGAAACAGCCTGATAACCTGAGGGACTCCACCTCTGTGGACACTATAAGAAACATTAAGACATACCTTTTTTAGCTAGGCTTTTAAGTACTACTATTTTGTAATTTTGAGGCCAGCATGATTGTATGAAAGGTGCTATATAACTAAAGTTGAGTTATAGACCTACAGAAGTTACCAGGTCAAATGTCAAAGGGCTTACATTCTAGCTTAATGTCAACATGAAACCGTATCGCAGGTTTAGAGAACACAATATCTACGGGATTCATTTGAACACATTCAGTCAACTACTTTGAAATAAAAATGCAACACATTAAGATAAATTGAAATGTTGTTTCCAAGCGTGGAATAAATAAAGCAATTCATCATTATTATGGGTGTTAAAAATGTGGGCTTTAATTCCGGCAGCATTATCAAAACGCAGATCATTTTATTCCCCTGAAAATGAAAGCAAAAAGTCCTGAGGGAACTTCTGATTCTGAACGGCAACTCATAATGTGCACGTTTTCCTGCCAACAAGCGTCTTAAAACTGTATTTATACATTTGTCTGTTGCCGTTTATCTCGTTTTGAGATCAAACTGCCTCAATCTCTTCCAAGCAGAGAGGATGATGTCGCAGGGGAGTGTGGTGGGTAGATTGGGGATCGAACCGGCTACCTTGTGGTTGCAGGACGACCATGAGCTACAGCCGCCCGTAGAGTCTTTAACCAGACTCTTCTATGTTCATTCTTCCCAAAGGCAGTTCAAAACTCATATGTCTCATGTGTTCAGACGATTATTAAAAGCACAACGTGAAGCTTTGCTGCGAGACAAAACAAAGCAAACGTATCGACTCACATCCGATATGTGAATATCTGATATGATCAGAATCCTAACACATTCATTCACAGTCCATCAATAATGTCAACAGAGATAATAGATGTGAAACAAGTGGTTTCAATAACAGATATAGTCCCTCACACACATTTTTATAAAGAGAATAATACAATATTGTGGCTTTTTTGTCCATGCAACTGAATTTAAAGCTACAGGACAAAGACAAATGAGTTACATTTATTTTTGTAAAATTAGCACTTTATTTTAAGATAAACATTTTTCAAAACCTTAGTAATTTTTTTTTTCATTTTTAAATCCAGCCCTTTTTGTAATTGAGTATTTATAATTCATCCAGTTTAATTTGAAAACTGATAATAAATATTGTTGAGATATTATTTACTTGATTTGACAGTCAGTTGTTGACTTCATACAGATGTTGAAAGAACTGCTTGGCTACTTCAATACATATGGGACTAAATCATAGCGCAAGATAGCCCTGATATAAATAACTTTGGGTTTTTTTTATATATAAAAGTTGAAACGATTCTACGTACTAAAACCTGTACATGGTGTTTGTCCATGTTTACCGCCTCACCTGTGATGAGGTTCTTGATGAGCTTGGCTTCGTCTCTCTTCCTACATTCCAGCAAACCAGTGACTGTTGCTGGCTTCGTCTGGGACGGACAGGAGGACGTCTCCGGGTTGAAAACTGATGAGAGCACAAACAACTGAGACGGCAGCATCGGCAAAGAACTACAGCAATGTAAGAGAAGATATAATAATTGGAGGCTTTACACTAAATACAATTGATACTTTAAAGAAATGTATATATTTAAGGTTTATGTAGCACTGAATGGTTAAGGGCCCAAATACATTTCTGATCTTCTGCAACCGTATGAACCATCCAGACCTCAGGTGGTCTGGGACGGGTCTGCTTTCTGTCCCCAGGGTCAAAACTAAACATGGAAAAGCAGCATTCAGTAGTTTTTACGCACCAAATATTTGTGCAAGTCAGCTGCAACTCTCACTTCTTTAAAATCAAGACTTTTATGTTCGTCGCTGGCTTTTATTAAATCATTTCTTACAATGCGCTCTAACTGTTATTCCGTTCTTTTTCTATTTTAGCACGTTTTTATTATCTATTGTCTTAGCAATTTAATGACTGTTTTAAAATGCATTTAATTGTCCTTTTACAATGTGTTTCTTTTGCACTTTGCCTTAAAGCTTCTTATGAATTATTATTTAAATAAACCTTAATGTGTTGTACTCAAGTTCATGAATTAAACTGCTAAGTGGAAAAAATCAATGGATGCAAGGCATTTTTTATTTAGGACTCATTTTGATATCTTTATGATATTTCTCTAATGATAAGTGTTTAATTATCGGCTTTAATGTACATTTTAACATAATTATTTGTGGGAGCAATATACGTTAAGGATCCAAATATGGCTACATACTGCGATGTCAAGTGAAAGCCTTATTTTTCATAAATGTTTTTTCCAGTGATGAAGAAAAACCAGCAAACACTTTATTCTGAACGTGCACAGCAAACCAAAAGCTCTGAATTCCTCCGATGAAATCTCACCTTGCGTCAGGAGTCGTCTGAGTGAGACTGTGTTCTTAAGCTCCTTCAGCTCTCGCCTCAATCGGACACACTCTTGCTCTCTGGCCTCGAGTAGTCCCTGCAGCTCCTGTACACACAAACACACTCGCATCTAGGATTTGCGGCTTACATCCAATATTCTAAACCAAACATTCAGCAGAAAAAGCTCAAATATGTATATTTCACAAGGATTACACACAGCCAGAATCCACTGTGGAGTGATTGTGTCAGAGAGAAACAAAAGTAGAAAGGGACTTTTATATCAGTGCAGAAACAAAGACCGTTAGGACTCATCCATTTATTTCAATCTATAAACAGTCTTTCCGCAGAATCCTTCATGCCCCACAGGTGACCGCTTCATACGCAGATACCTGTTGCTGTGCAGCAGAGGAAGAACCAAAGACCGCTTGACTAAGTTGGCACCTCAGAGCCTCCAGCTCCTCCTCCGTCTGACTGCACTGGTTACGCAACTGGCTCTCCAGAAACCTGACACAGACAAGGGGAGACATAACAACAGCGTTCACAGAGTTCATCCGCTGAATATAAATCACAGCATAAATTTGAAGGGGAAGCGAGTTGACACACGACTGACTTGTTGGCCACTCGTACGGCGTCGTAGGCGTGTGCCAGGTCCTCTCCTTTCATCTTCACTGCCGGGTCTTTGGCCACGTCCATCATCTCCATCAACTGGTCCTGTCAATGCAAACATGAACACAGCGTGGTGTTTTACGGCCTGACTTGAGGAGATTGTGTTGCATAAGTGGTGAATGCTCAAAAAAACGTTTTAGCCACCAAAAACTGATGTTTTGTGACATTCCTCACACCATTGGCGTTTCCATGCTCCACACTGAGACTCTCCTCTCAGAGGAGGGAGACGTCACGCTGACCCTGCGGCTCTCCTCCGGGAAAGGGAACTCAAATGGGATGGGTGACAGTGAGAGTGGGGTGAGAGAATGGGGTGACAGCGGAGTGGGAGAGAGAGGCTCAAAGCTCAGACTCTGGTTGGAGTCCGTCCTTCTGTGGCCCTTGGTGCGCTGTAGTGAGAGGAAAAAATACCCTCAGCGACCAAGATGGAGTTTCAGACCAAAATAGTGTTTTACTAAAGGTGTATGAACCTCAGTGAGCAGACTCATCTCCCTGAGGTTGTCGTATCTTTGCTCCAGTCTGGTGAACTCTCTCAGGAGACCCTGATACTTTCTCCTCTCCTCATCCAGCTCCGCCCTCAGACCTGCACTCGCCTGAGACACAGCCTGGTGCACACACTCTGCACACACACACACACACACACAAAATAAAAAAAACACAGAGAAAGAAGCCCAAGGTTTCACCCATGAGGCTAATGTGACTGTATGATGCTGCAGAGTGAGAAGAACCTACCTCCTTGTGCTTTTTCTTGTTCAAACAAGCGAGCGGAGAGATCCTCTCTCTCTTTGCAAAAACTGTCCTTTTCTTTCTGCAGGGCTTGCAAATCCTCAAAAATTAGGAGAGAATGAGAATAAACAATTAACACTCCTGGATATCAAAATCAACTAAGCTTGCAACAGCTGGTCAGGGGGGGGGGGGAGTGTTAATAACAACACATTCGCCAGCACAGTGTAAAATGTGTTATTCTTGGGTCAGTGGCCCTACTTGTGTGAGCTGAAGGATTTCCTGGGCAGCTTTCTCCTCAGCTTTCTTTCTTTCCTCCACCTCCTTCTCGCTGATGACGGGGCCGGGCTGAGGCTTGTCCTGTTTCTGGCTCTCTAGTTTCTGTACCGTCGCCCTCAAAGCCTCCAGCTCAGCGCTGGCGGCCCCTCGCTCAGCATGCAGGGTCTCTTTCAAAGCCGCACCCTCCCTGGCCTGGACACACACAAACGCAACTTTATTGTGTGAATAATAACGTACGTTATGAAGATAATAACACACACATGACAGGATTAATCTCCCTTCACCCACCTCTTGGTCGGCTCTCAACTGCAGCTGCATCAGTTTGACTTCCATGCCCTTGTTGAGCTCTCTGAACCTCTCCACTGAGCGGGCCTCGGTCTTCAGTTTCATCAGCTCTCTCCGGGCTGCCCTGCGGCGCGCACAGCACTGCATGAACACCACCGCCGCACGCACTCGCCTGTACGACCGCCTCGCCAGCCACCCACGCACTCTCGCCTGAAGCAACACAGCAGCCCGCTGCGCCACCAGCTGAGGAGGCAAAATAGGGTTTTATAGTTTTCATCAGTTCAGTCTTATAACTTAAACTTCTAAACGGAGCAATGTCAATGAAGATGTGATTCTCACCAGTCTGTATCTGCTGCGTGCCAACGTGCCCCTGGTGAAGGCCTGGATGGTGATGGTGGCCTGTCGGATCATAAGGAACAGCTGTCTGACCGCCACCATGCGGAAAGTCTTCTGGATCACTAAGGCAGCCTTGGTGTAGCGCAGCGTCAGGGCCAGGCTGCAGCCAAAATGACAAAGAAGACATTGAAGTGGAGAATATCAAATTAAAAGATCAAATTCAATGTCTGTTTGAGTTGGCGATTGATGAAGTTTAGACAAAATATAGAAAATAACAGATGTGGCAATAGTCTTCTAGTTTCCACAGAATGTTGCACAATGTCATACACATTGTAGCTCAGCTGAAGTAGTTTAAAACATACACCTGGCTCCATCGCTATATTGAATAAATTACTAATATCTTTAACACATATATCAAAATACAGATAATTAAATTCAAATGGGTCGGTTTCCCTTTCCAGAAATATAATGGCACAGTTTGGATAAAATGTAATATAGAGAGAAATACATACATATTGTATTGCAACAACTTGTATACCAAACCAAACATATTCATATCTCAGATACATAAACATATTGTTCTGTCCTCCTCACCGTCTGGCCAGAGCTCCTCTGCTGTATCTCTGTATGGTGAGAGTTGCCCAGCAGATCCTGCTGTATCTAATCCGGCCCAGCCACCCTCTGACCCGGCTCTGGATGATCACAGCAGCCACACGCAGCCTCTCCGCTCTCAGCCTCTCCAGGAGAGCCACCTGACCGGCCCGGAAAAATACTTTGGTCTTTCCAAAGCAGTACTGGTCTGGGTCTGGGATGAGCTGAGGGAGGGCGTGTCTGCACGAGGCCTGGGCCTGCTCCTGACCCTGGGCACCTCGAAGCAGAAGACGGTACCTGCAGAAGAACTCCTCGTACGTCCACCTGGAAACAAAGAAAGGGAAAAGAAACACTTGATCGTTCTGTGAAGATTCGTTGGCTTCTATTTCAATTAATTTTTACGTAATTTGACTCGAGTGAATTGTTCACTGCAATGAAAATAAAACGAGCATTGATAAATCAGGGATTGTTTTGATGTCATTTGGGTGTGTTTGATGCAACTTGGACATCTGAGTCTTAAATGTATATTTATTGCAAGGACGGGCAACACATCTACATGACTCTTTCCTCAACATGTTTGTTCATTCTTTAAGAGTTCAGGGACCGACTTTAGAATGCTTTACACTGGAAAAGTTGATCAAAACTTAAGTAAATAGATAAAGACAATTCAATTGCCATTGTTATACATTATCTATCTCAAACATGTTTTATGTCTCTAAAAAAATTTACATTGTATACCATGAAGCCACAAATTGAAATAAATGTTTAAAAGGGACCTTATTTCATACACGGTACACATCATTTGCAGTTAATTATTATCCACAAATGGCTCGTAGGGTTTAAGTCATGTAACCACCCTGAGATGTCTTAAAAGTCTTATTTATCTGTTCTGTATTTATTGAGTGTATATAAGGAACCTTTTTTATTATGCTTATTATCCACAAATGGCTGTAGTAAACTCTGGCATAGTCTTTAAAGGCTGATCTCTCTTACTTTACAGAGAGCTAGATGGATGTCGAGGGAGTACTCGTACCTGGATGGAAAACCTGCAGCACTGATGCGAATCGTCTCCAGCACCCCACAAGCCCTCAACTGCTGCACTGTCCTCCGGGGGTCAAACCTAACAAAGCAAAGCTGTTATGCTGCGTGTTGCACACACACAGGTGTCAGGGGAAATGCGAAATCAAATGCATGAACATTTAATTTTGTGAAGACAAACAAAGGCATACATGAAAGCTTCTTTGAGGTCGTTGGGTTTAATGCAGCGGACATAGTGAGGAGTGGTGTTGTTCAGAGTGTCCATTAGCATCTGTAGGGACTGACGGAACTGACAGGCACCAAAAACACAGCGTTAAAGACTCTGCATTGCTGCACCACAAGTGAAGCGAAGGGAAAGTCGCAGCAGCTCACCTGGAAGCCCACCGTCAGTTTATGCTCTCTGGTGGCTCTCTTCCCTGAGCGAACACTTCCATTAGCCACAGAGGAAACAGTTCCCTGCTGCTGGAACAATTCAGCCACCAGCTCAGACTGACACACACATGAACAAACACAAAGACAAGTTAGTGATTCCATAGAGTTATACAAACTAATTGAAACCCCATGTGTAACACGTACCTACCTGACTTGCTTTGAGGATGTTAATGAGCTCCTCAAAGACTGTATCTCGATTCTTGCCTAAAAAGCCATCACATTCATATTGCACCTGAGGAAAAAAGGGAAAACTGTGAGTAATAATAATAATAACGGAAACTTTTTCTCATCACATTGAACTACAGTCCATAAACGAAGGTTTCTGTGTGCTCACCGTGTCAGCGAAGTGCAGAACGACAAAGGCGCTGTTGGACATGCGAGGTTTCTGGAAGTGAGGGTGCCTCTTGCTCGTCAGGTGTTGATCATACAGCTTCTGCACCCAGCTCTCATCTGAACCTCTGGGCATCTGATGATAAACACAGACAATGAGCTTGGGGGATTATTACTAAAACCACAGAGTTAAAAAGTAAAAGATCCCGTGCTTAAAATAACAGCAAACTTTTTTACGTTTGTGTCCATGTGAAGATTGATCCGTGTGTGTGTGTGTGTGTGTGTGTGTGTGTGTGTGAGAGAGAGAGAGAAAGAGAGAGAGTGCGAGAGAGACAAAATACTAGACATCTGAAGAGCCAGATAAAATAAGACCAACAAAAAGACAGAAAAGGGGTGAGAGGGAGACTGACCCTGCACTCCTCGTCTAACAGATCAAAGAGGCCCAGTTGTCCCTCTAAGAGATTGATGCACTGCTGATTATCACTGAACTCAATCCTGCTCCAGGCCAGCTCCTCCCGGACGTACTCCTCCTGCTCCAAGTGGAACACATGCTGCAGAAGAACACAAAATGAAAAGAGAAAACTTAAAGATGGGGGCAAAATGAAGAGAGAAAAACATTGCAATGAAAAGAAGAAAAAAAAAGAGCGTTCAATGAAACACTCAACTTGAAAATAAGAAACAGTTTGAAAGGACTGACACAGTGAGGCCAGTGTTGACTGGGCCGATTCCCTGAAGAGATTAAGAAGAAGAACTTGGCTACGGACACATGCGAGTCCATTAGCTCTGGTTGTAGACACACAATAGACAGAGATGTGTATTCCCGTCACATGACTCACCCTGTTGAACTGCTGTTGCAGTTTTTCATTCGCATAATTTATGCAGAACTGCTCGAAACTGTTCCGGTCGAAGGTCTCAAACCTGCTCCGAGAGAGAAGACTCGTCAGTCCAACTTTGTGAAACTACAGTCGGCTACACTAAAGCAAAAACTTCAGAGGCCATGAAAACTAATTGTATCCGGTGTCACAAAGCTCATCACTCACCCGTAGATGTCTAGTACCCCTATGAAGGATTTGGCCGCCCCCCTCTGTGAGCGCAGAGCAGAGTTCAGCCTCTGGACAGTCCAGGTAAACAGCTGGCCGTAGATATGTTTGGCCAGCGCATCTCTGGCTTCTACGGCCTGTTGGCCGGACACGGGTTTGACCAGCAACTCTCCCCCTACAGCCAGTCTGCGATGACACAGCCAGTGGGCCATCTGAGGTCCATCTACTCCCAACAGCTTGGAGAAGACAGCCAGAGGTCGGTCGTCTGCCTGGAATAGAAATAAACGGTTCAGATGTACCAGTCATGTGCACTGAAAGAAGAAACGTGAAGACAGTTGAGAGGGAAATGTGTCTCTAAAAGAACTATAGCCCTCCAGGTGAGAGGACACATGAACACATGTCTTACATCAATATAACTGCGGTCAGAATTTCTCCCACTGGCTTGGATGTTGACATTTCCCAGGTACAGAACAGCTGACAGGATCCTGAAGAGCTCCATCTGCTGGTCAGGCTGCACACCTGCAATTTCAACAAATACCCCAACAATGTTGTGTCCTCTTCATAATCAACTGACATTATACATACCTTACCACAGCCTGAATGGTTGGTTTAGTTACAGTCTGTATATGTGTGCATGTGCGTGTGCGTGTGTGTGTGTGTGTGTGTGTGTGTGTGTGTGTGCTTTACCCAGAACGGTGAAAGCAGTGCGCGTGCGTTCCAGGTCCGACAAGTCATCAGTACCAGGGATCTGCATCTCTCCTCCCTGGCTGGTGTAGCGGAAATGCTCAGGTGCGTCTGGAGGAAAAACACAAAAGCACACTCACACTGCATTTAACATTATTAATATTACAATATTATTATTTTTAAACGTTAAGGACACAGCAAATGGACATGGTAATATGTTTTAAATCAAGCTGCTGGGGTTGCCTGTGATTAAGTCTCACCCAGTTTTAGGGATCTCATTTCAGGCAACTCTCTGGAAGCACACAGCTGGTAGAAGATGTGGTAGTTCCTCTCTGCTGATGCCTTACATGCACATAAACATAAAGACAATAATCATGAAAAGATGCATAATAAATGAAGGATTCGTATATGCATAAGCAGCACTCTGACTAAAGAGCTTACTTGGAAGACAACCCTAGACTTCTCCAGTAGATACGTCCTCATGTTTGCCCCGATGATGTCTCCTTTTCTGCCAAAGCCGATCTCGATGTACTTCCCGAAACGACTACTGTTGTCATTTCGAGTGGTTTTAGCATTCCCAATAGACTGGAGGCAAAAGGATGTGTTTTTTTTTAATGTAAAAAACAAACATAAATGATGGGAAAATCCTTATTCCTAAGTGATAAATCTGCTCAACCATCCATCACCTCCATAATTGGGTTGGAAGCCAGAACCCTGTCCTCCACACTGGTCTGCTGCGATGCTCCTCCAACCACAGCAAAGTATCGCATAGTGAATTTGGCTGAGACCGTTTTCCCCGAGCCAGACTCTCCACTGATGATGATAGACTGGTTTTTCTCCTCCCTACACACACAGTGACCATGACTATCAAAACCCACACAGTGATGTTGTTGCTGTACACCATAAGCAAGAAAGGAAGTATTCTAATTGAAGTTGTGAAGAATTATACACACTCTTACACACATATTTTAATTAATCTTGTGTTTCTGCATGGTTTATGTTGCGTTATGTAGAAGCCACAAGAGTTGCTCATCTCATATTTTCTCTTTGTGTTTCTGCTGCTTTGTTTTGTTGTGCAAACAAATACATTTGCCAAAGCATCTCTCAAAGGTCCCTGCTCGTCATAGCATGACCTCCAGCGTTTCACTTCTGACCTGGTCATAGTGCGGTAAGCTTCCTCTGCCACAGAAAAGATGTGGGGCTCCATGTCGGCCATGTCCTGACCGCTGTAAGCATCGATCACCTCCTCTCCGTATATGGGGAGCTGGTCATAGGGATTGATGGCCACTAACACGATGCCTGGAGGGACGGGAGAAGAAAGTCACATCAGCACGAGACTGTGGATTCTGCATGAGAAATATGAAAGAAATGAAATGTTATGTAATAGCCATTTCATTTTATTCATTAACATTTTGGAATTATACATGTAATATATTTACCATTGACAGAGGAAATCTAAATAGAACATGACACTCTTATTTATATGAATATAAACACACAACAATTCTCATTTTACATTTATTTAAGGTTTAACAAAAACCTGAAACACCGTGATAAAACTACTCAAATTTAATGTAAACTAAAAAATGAAGTGACTTTTGGAAAATGTTGCATTATCTCAATAACCGAAACTATGTCATCACATCTTAAACAGCTGGCAGTGAGGGAGTGGCCTCCCCGTCTCAACCTTTGACCTCCTGTAATATAGTTGACATTATGAGCTGTAATCATAGACAGGAGCACACAGGAGCTGATTGTTAGTGGCACTCCGCCAGCACAAATCAAACACACCTTCTATCACTAATGATGCCCCACTTTTAGTGACAATCATCTGTTTTGGTTACAATTGCTTGAATCTTTCTCGTTTGTCTGCTTTTGTGTTTACCACAGTACGTGTAGATGCTGCTGTAGTCCAGGAATCGAACGCGCAGGTTGTGCAAGACCGCAGCTTCATGGAGGAAGCTCAGAGCCGTCAGATCGTTTTCCCCCTCCAGGATATCGGGGTTCCCCAGCGGTGGGAGATCAGAGGGGGACACCACTGGGTATTGGGCCTCCTACCAACAGAGAAGGAATTCAGACTTCTCGTTGCGGGATACTGGAGCACGGCATGATCCTATTTGATGAGGACAATACTAAAGCATTGACTTTTGGGTAATATAGAGGTAGTGCATGTCTCACCGTTCCATCAGAGAGCTGTAGCAGTAGATGTTTCTCTCCGGGACTGTAGTCCCGGAGGAGCAGGCCTGACACCCAAACTTCATCTGGGTCAGGAATCCACACACTTGCTCCCTAGCATGGAAGCAGATTTGATTGAAAAACAGAGAACGAGATACTTTGGAGTCCAGGAAAGGAGCTATTTGAATTGCTTAATATTCTAGTTTCTGTACCGACACTCTTCAGGTACATGTAATACTTCCTGGCCCCACCCAGACAAGATATTGTCACTCATCAGCATAAAAGGCTCCTAAACGGTGTTAAAAATTAACACGGGTCATCCTACTCTAAAGTGCCTGCATAGATTAGCCATTACATACTTATCAAATATAAACTTTGCCTATTAATTTGTCCCTTTTACAAAGGAATCCACACCATATAAATACTGAGCACAAAGTTGACAGATAGAAAAAAGTTTTGGGAGAATTTATCATACAATCTATTATTAACTGTAACATTGGCTGAAGATCCCATACACAAATCAGTAAAGGTAATCATTTAGACACTAAAACAAATATGTTATGAAGATTTGCATGACTGGGGAAGGCTAACACACATACCAGGCATGTCATATGAACACCATAATGCATACATTATCAATGTGGTAATTATTTATATATATATATAATTATATGATACTCTTCTTTCTATGGCCTACAAACAGCCGGCCCAGCATGAGAAAATTATCACATTAAAAATAGAAGAAAAAAAAACACTCAAGTCAGTCTCACCTTACTGTATAGCTCCAGCGACGTCATCTTAACTACTTTAAAGCATGCAGATCAACATCATTTAAAAAAATAAAAATAAACCAACAGTGGGCTCACATCTACACGTCCCTCTGAAGGAACGCCTGTATCCTCGACACCGCCGTGAAGAGCCACTGTGTGTCCTGGTGACAGTGTTTTGCACTTTGTTCAGGACCGTCAAGTTAACTGTTAATCTGAGGCCGGATGCAGCGATTTCTCCATTTGAATGTGCAGAGTGGGAATAACACATAAACAAAGGACACAGGTTTAACCAGAGTATTTTAAGTAGTTTTAAAAAGACAAAAAAAAGAGACACACCAGCAGCAGAGTTTATGACATATCGATTCATTTTAATATTTAATACAATCAAATTCATTTCAGCAATCAGCCTGCTGATATTGAGACGGGATTTTCATGATTTTATAGCTGGGTACATTATTCACAATCACACTTTGACAGACAGGGATAAAAAATACAAAAGCATTATTCCTCAGATGATAATGACATCTAAACTGTAATTTGCGGTGCCACCAATTTTGTGCGTGGGTTTAGGAGGAGGCAGCTTGTGTGGTGTGACATTGACACATTAAAAAAGACAACAACAAAAACCGTGGATTGAAACTGATCGGAAAAAAGCCTAAACGGCAGTTATTCACAACATCAGTAAGCACCTAAAACGACGAGAAGAGTTTAAACCGAATACTTTGACAACAGAAAGAGGTTTCGAGCCATTTCTTTCCCATTGTGCTCAGCCCACACAGCTGGCCACTATTGACATGGCAGAAGACTAGATATCGTCTTAGATTTGATTTATTGTAATATAGTATAAGTGTTGTCTTTTCCTGGTTTTAAAGGCTGTGTTACAGTAAATGTGTGAATTTTTTTGAATTTCCAGACGTTGTAGCGGTTCTATTATTTGCCTTTACCCACTTAGTCATTATATCCACATGATTATTATTATTTATGAAAAAGCCCATTGTTTAAATATTTTGTAAAAGCACCATGGGTCAACCCTACAATATCGTTCATCCAAAAAATATATGATATTTAATTTTCTCCACATCGTCCAGCCCTACCAACGCATACTTTTTTACTTTCCTCATGTTTAGTTGCCCCAACAGCAGAGCCAATATAGTCGCTTACCGTAGAACACCAAGCAGACTGTAATTACACGCACGTCAGACAACCCTCTTCAAAATGACATGTCTCCTCTTTGGTCAATACTGAACACGACTCACAGGGTGACACAGCGGTCATGAAGCACAATATTTCCTTGAATTTACAACAATAAAAAAAACGTGCCCGTCCCCTCCAATGGATGAACACGGGAGTCAAACTACACCATCTGCATCGTCAGCCGGCCTGCAGGTTGGCACCGATGCCGATTTAAATTAGCCCATCTCAACTGGTTACATTAGAAAAGACGGTGTTTTGTGTCAGACAACTTGTGTAGTGCATCATAAAATTCAAGAAACAGACGTGCCTAAAATACAAAGCATTCATTTCCAATTTGCCCAAAAAAAGAAAAGAAAAAAAAAAGCACCCAGTTCAACTTTTTGACGACATAAAATGTTTGGATTTGACGAAAATACAAACCCATTCAAAGCTTTTCAGTAAAAAAAAAAAAAAACACGCTTTTCATCAAACACCAATTTGGACACACTGTAGATAAGTTATTTTCAATATTTGAAAGTTCAAGGGGAATTTTTAAAATTTCTGAGTCAAAAATCTACCGAGCTTTAATTTAGATGCTGTTGAAGTCGAGGAGTCCCAATCCAGTGGAGACGATGATGAAGAGACGCGTTTGAGACTCCCAACAGTTTGGGGTCAAGTGAGGGGAAGACCGTTCTGTACGGGACTGGTGGGAGTTGGGTTACGGTTTAGGTTGGACGCAGATACACAGGGACAGTTCATCAGGACAGGACTGCTGTATGGCTCCTAGTTCTTGGTCGTGTGTGTGTGTGTGTGTGTGTGTGTGTGTGTGTGTTTGTGTGTGTGCGCAGGCGTTGAACAAATCCCTACAAGAGGAGAGGATTGGCAATTAGAAGAAACACTCTTTGGATAGCTAGGTTGCATCTAATAATTCATGCACTAAGTACCCAACTCGGCTCCATATTAAGGTCATTGTAATAAGCTTTAATTAATAGGTGATAAGGCCCTTGTTCATCCTTATAAGATAGTCTTTATAAACACAATGTTAATGAACAAGTGTTAATACAAGCATTATAAACATGTTTATTGTTAAGCACTTATTATATGAAACTTGTTAAGAGTTTATAGACTGCTTAAGAACTTTAATAAAAGCTTTCATTATTTTTTTAGTGTTCATTATAATTCTTTACAATCATCACAAACAGATCAACTCACTTGTATTATGTATATACAATAACATACAATATGTATATTAAAGCTGTTTAACTGTTAAAGTTTTAACTATGCTTTTTGCAGCAACAGAATATGCGTAATAATGTGTGTTTTATTTACTAATATTAATAAAACTACAATTTTAGCAGCTGCCCCATCTGGATTAAGCACTTATATTGTCACGGTTGAGAAACGGGGAATAAAGAATTGCATATAATTACAAGGCTTTAGCAGTGAAGCCCAAAAACACACTTTGTGCCATTTATATTTTTACGGAAATGGCAGTCAGACATTCTGATGTGACAAAATATCACTAAACTTGTCAACAACTAAATAAATAGTGCAATTATAATATACCTAGTCTATAATAACCTACAATTTTCCTTGCCTAAATAAGACATGGCTCCTTATTTAACTTCAGTAGGTGGAGAAACCATTGGTAACTGAGTAAATGCATAATAAAGTATGTATTAAATCCTAATAAAGGAACAAAAAAAGACGATTAAAAGGTTTATAAATGATAATGGGTAAATGATCATAAATGTCTTGTGATCTAACAATAAATGTGTTTATGATGCAATTATTTCATTGTAGTAATAGTTTCATTAACACGGTATAATGTTATTGGACATCGGCGTCACTACCTATTAACTAAAGCTTACTACAAGGAGCTCAGAGGCACACTTTAAGATACAGCAAACTAGGAATGTTTGTAAATTGTCTTTAAAACAACTTTAAATTCATGAGTTGCTTTGTTTTCTGTGTGAGCCACAGGTGGGATGGAAGGTCATACATTGTCTATTGTCTATACAATTTGCTCAAAAGCCTAAACTGCCCCTTTACCAACCTGTGTTATACACTCTCCATGTCTTCACTGCTGTCGCCGTCCTCCTTCAGAGCCTCTCCCTCGCTGGAGGCCTCCTCGACGTGAGCCAACATATCAGCCATCAGGGCCTCCTCCAGCCTTTTCCTCACACTGTACACCAGCTCCTCCTGTTTCCTACACACAAACACAACAGGAAGCGGTTACAGTTGGCAGTTGCAGCTGCCTGCAACAGCCCCTGAATCAGCACAGGACAGATGGTGTGTTTTGACAAAGAGCAGGGTCACTTGTGAGGGACTGCTCAACAGACTCGACCCACTTCGGGGGAAAATCAAAAACGACAAAAAAAGAATGACAGAAATCTTCAAGGTCAATTCCAAATTTGGAAGATTTCTCCAGTATGTCTTTATGACTCTGCTTTTTTTATAGACGTTATTGTGCATCAGCATTTAAAATGGAAGGCAATATTTCATGAACTGGTAAATCGTATAACATATGCCATTTATCACACTGGCTGAGTAGTTATTTCTTATTTTTAAAAACACACTGAAGGAGATCAACATTTTCAATTGCCACACATGCCGATACATTTTGCTCAAAGCCAGAAAGGCAAAAAGTTCAACCAACAAACAGGAACAGCATGTTGGATCTCACTAGATATTGGCTTCAGCGATTCATTATCAGGATCTAACCCTGTAAAAGAAGACAACAAGTGATCCATGTGTGGATGTGCTCTGTGACCGCCCACCTGATGTCCTCGTCGGTGACTATGAAGGCCTTGCACAGCGGCTGCGTAGTGTTGAGCCAGACTCCCGGGTTCTTCTCCACAGCGGCAGACAGTTGTCCGGTGATGGGAGCAGCGCTGGTGTGCAGAGCGCTCGCGATAGCCGACAGGAGGGTCTTGTCTGTGCATCCTGGACCAACACCTGAAGGACCAAACGCATGGTTAAAAAGACATTTTGAAGGACCTTCACAGCTGTAACCCTCCTGAGGATTAGTTATATCTTACACACAATTTTTTTTTTTTTTTTTAATTTCCACCATCATCCCAAAAATCCTTCAACCACTCTGAAGTCAGTGTGAACATCACAAATATGAAATGTTATCCTTTTACTTTGTTGTCGTCATCTATAGTGTTTTTTTTCCTTCATAAAAACACACAATTCAAATGAGTAAGAAATAAATGAGGGTATTTTTATTGTTTAAACAAATCTTGTCAGTAATAGTGTTAATGGTGTAGCTGATTATAATTCCCTCTCGACTATCAATTTATGTTGTTGTGAAAACATCTTCTTCAACCAACTATGTTTATTTAAGTCAAAGCTACATTTTACGGGATTACAAGTGAACACACCAGGACAAAGTTATAATCTACCTCCGCCCAATAGTAATATTGACTGAACAGAGCCTGAACGCATCATGATGTAATTGAATGCCAGCGGTGCTGCCACCGTTAATAACTCTCCTCTTAATTTCAACACAGATTTGTCGTTCACAGTGTAACATTATCAGGGATCGGCGAACAGAAAGCGGATATCCCGGTCGCATATTTTGACTGAATATCGACCGATAACAATCGTCAGTAAAGTGTATATTACCCTGCAGGCCTTTAGGTAGTTCCATTGTTTTCACCAGCTCCTCTGCAATGTCATACGCATTGAGACCACCGAGCTTCTTCTCCCAAAAAAGCTGTTAAAAAAGAAGAAAAAGAGTAATATCAACTGTAGGCAGTTTTGAATATAAATTAAAACAATCTGCTGCTTCCAGTACAGCAAACTACACCTACACCATCAACATATTAAAATTCAAGTCTTATGGTGATGGTGACAGTTGGATGATGGTGACAGTTAACAGGCGGCGGCCGCTCACCTGTCTGGGCTGGTCGACAGCTTTCTGAGGATCCGTCTTCACTTTGTTGTTTGGGTGGTTGGTAACCTTGGTCACAGGCTGCTTAAAGATGGAGGCCGTCTGTCGGACTGGGAGCGACGTGTTCAAGTCGGGTTTGCCCTTCAAAATATCAAAACAGAGGGAGGATGAGCGGCCGGGGGAATGTTTAAAAAGCAAAGAGACAGAATATGACGGGTTGTTCCACAACAACGCAGGAGGACTTTTAGAGGCTTCTGCCAGTGCTCTAACCAGTTAATGCATCGGAGCCTCCAGGTCCATAAGAATAAGTGATTACTACAACAACAACAAAATGGAAACAGACAGTTTAATGCTAACTATTTTATAAACCTGCTCCTGCAGTCTCTCTCCAGCTCTGAATTGGTTAAAATAAAACATCAGTTGAGAAGATTTTGTCTCATCTAACCTACATGGCCAGATGCAAACATAAATAAATATGTAAATGTTATGTGGATACTAGTGAAAGCTCGACAAGTAATATAAGAAACCAAACTCACATATTTCAATTAAAAAAATAGTTTTTTTTGATATTATATCTATAAATGGCGTAGCTCCATTATATATCATTGACATGACCGCTGAATACACTCACTGACCGATCCCGTTGTCTTCTCCCTATACATACATTTAGTTTGGTTTAAAGTGTGAATTTTATAGTCAGTATTATTAGTCCCGGTTTAATAATAACGTATCGTATTCCCCTTTCCTCATAATACCATCTTTTCTTGTATGTTTTCATCGTATATATATATATATATATATATATATATATATATATATATATATATATATATATATATATATATATATACTCAATATGCTTAGACTCAATATAGTTTACAGCAATATAGACTCAATATGCTTGAAGATAAATAAAAAACATGCAAAGATCATACAAAAACCCGATAAGAACATATTTAACCGGAAAGCATTTCATATATATATATATATATATATATATATATATATATATATATATATATATATATATATATATATATATATATATGAAATAAAAAACATGCAAAGATCATACAAAAACCCGATAAGAACATATTTAACCGGAAAGCATTTCATATATATATATATATATATATATATATATATATATATATATATATATATATATATATATATATATATATATATATATGAAATGCTTTCCGGTTAAATATGTTCTTATCGGGTTTTTGTATGATCTTTGCATGTTTTTTATTTATCTTCAAGCATATTGAGTCTACGCCTGTCGTACAAAATGTTGCTTAATAAATAAACTCTGTGCCTCTAGTCTGCATGTTTATGTGCGGGCGTTTCACTCGCATCCATCTCTTAACGCTTCATGCTGCTACACTTGTGTCCAGGTCACCCCTAGTTGTGTTCGTCAGTGTCCGGGCGTCTCACCTTATTCTGGTTGTTGTTATCATAGCGCAGTCGCTGGCGGTTCTTGCTCAGCTTGCTCATCAGCATCTTCCCCGTGCGGAAATCGAAGGAGCTGAGGTCCATCTGGTTACCAAGGTAACGGGCCAGCTGAGGCTTGCTCCGAAACTTCTTCCCAGATGGACTGGTGGGGAGGAAGAGAGATAAGAAACCACTCTACTCACATCATCTCTTACAACAACAAAAAACAGAAAAGTTGTCAAGACGGGGGAAAACAACAACAACAAGAGACGACAGCAGAGAAACAAAAAGCTTCAAAAACACAAAACACACAGAAAAGTTACAGACGAGTATCACAACATGCAACAAGTCCAATGCAGACAGAGAGCAGAGCACATTCAAATGGGCAATGACTCTGAAAACCACATTACTTCGTGAAATGGATGCGATCTCGGATGACCACCTAACCCTTGTCATCTATTAACAGCTGCACACAATTGAGTGTAAATAGCAGATATGACAAAATATAAATATTTAAAACAACATTGTTTACACAGCATTTACAAATTAACCTCTAAGAACCAGTGAGCACAAATGTAAACAAGGCAGAACTAACACTTTGTTTCAGAATGGAAACATTGTAGCTCCACTTGTGGGAGCAACACCATTATAAGCCTGAGCGATGACCAAAAAAACAAAATAAAATGAACAACTGTGGGTGGATACGTGCTAGTAACTCATGCAAATGTCTCTTACATCACACAGCACAGTTAACAGCAGTATGAGTGGACGGTTATCCTACCACAGACTATACAACCGACCCGCCTCCCCCCTCTCTTGCCTCTGTTCCTCATCCTGCTCGTCTCCTCTGCTAAATGAAAACAAATCTGGCGTTGTTGATTCACTTCAATGGGGGAAATAAAGAGTATTACACCGAGTTAGATTCATCGAAAGGGCCTCTGCTGCTACTGCTAGCCCGCACGGTTGGACAGACGCGTCCTTATCTCGACACTTGAGAGCGGATCTGGCCTGGCTGGCCTTGTAACGCGGCAACAAATAGACCCTCCTCCCCTCCCGGTCCCAAACTTTATACCCCCCTCCTCCCCTTATCACAACCCTGTCTGTTTCCGTCCGCAAATTCGGTGTCTTGTGCACCTGTAAGTTTTGCAAGCCCCCGTTCGTTTAGTACCTAAAATAATAGACATCGCTTTTTCCAGCTGACAAACCCGACTTTCTGGTCACTTCTTCCATGTTCCAGCCCTTGGGGAGAGCAGTGCAATCCCACCTTTTCTTCTCCATTTCCCACGCGAGAAGCCTATAAATCCACTAAAAGTTACTGCGCATACACAGATTAGATTATAGTTTTTTTTTTTTTTTTTGGGATGGCAGGCCTATCGCGTCTTACGCTTTTGTTTCGACCATATTACAACATGCGTCCTCTGTAATGGGATCTCCCTGCTAACAACATCTCGTCTCTTTGTCGTCGTGCAGATCGCTCCGCCGCACACCGCGGCCACAGCACTACCTGCCAGTCTGGCCGGGGCACGAGGGCTACATCCGCAAAGAAAAACATAGGACGACGCGGTTGCGTCAACGGCCCGGGACGAGACAGGAAGTCAGCGCAACGGTGTCACGGGATAAACGTCCCGAACGTGCGAGCGAGATAACTTTAGCCGGTTTGATCTTCAGTCTCAAAAGGCCCCAGTCAACCCCCAACTTTTTTTAAAGTGTCTTCAAAGAAGTCCTGGTCAAATCATTATTCACTATAAATTGTGGTTTAATACATGTATGTTTTACTATATTATATTATTGTTCCTTAGTCCTGTACTTGTGTATATCCTGCTCTGAGATCTCAATTTAAATGGGAATATATCAACTATACAAAATAAAATATTTTCGAAAACTGAATAGTGAAACCCCCCCACGGTGTTTTAAATTGAACGCATGTGATTGTGTAACTTCATTATTGACCACGCGGAGGGGGGGTATTTTGACAAAATAAACTTAACTTAAGTTGCACTTCATGGCTTTTGGCGCAGCTTTCAAACGTATGTCTTGCTCCAACTATATTCCAAATAGTCAAGCATGTCCTTGAATATAAAAAAACATACAACTATTTGTATTAAACCAATCCAAGAACCGGCCATTAATTAACCGAGAATCAAAAATACGTTTTAACCGTCGGTCTTTTGTTTTGAAATGTTTTACCGGAAGTGTTATTTTCTAGCTGGACGGTGGTAGTAGCCAGCTACACCACTTAACCTATGGGAAACAAAAAATAGGCTACTTGCTACAAATAGACCGTAAACAGCAATCACGTAGATACAGTGACAACAATCACGGACGCCACTGACCCACGACGTCTCCTACACCTCGTAAAACAGCGTCCCTCACGCGCAGCTTCGTCAGTAGCACCAATGTGAAAGTTACGCGTGAGCTCCGTGAAATAAGAGATCCCTTTTCACCACGACGATGTCTCCCGTTTGTCATTCAGACTTGAAGCCGGCTTTTACGAATGAAGAAAGTAGATCTTAACGATAACACGCAGGCACCATTTTAAACGCAAAACACGCATTTGTGGGGTCTCAGTGCACGTTACGGTGCAGAAAATAAAATGCGATCCTTTGTGAGATTAAAACCGATCGCGACGCAGCACAGTAGTCGACGCAGTGTTGCGACTCCGTGGTTCGGATCAACATTAGCTGCAAATATCAGGACACTTTAAATCATATTGCAATGATGCTAACAATATAAATACAATAAAAAAGACCGACACCCTAGCTTGAGTGCACAGCATTTCTTTTTGCAAATGCGAGACCACTGAGTGCATCTGACTAATCGATGATAAACACACTTTCAAATATATTACGAGAACGACACACGGCGTAAAAGACGCCACGCTAACAAGTAATACATTTGTTGGTGGTTTTACAACCCTTCAGATGATGTACTTACTCGTTTTTATCCATCTTGAAGACACTATCTCGGTTTCACCCTCTCGCTATGTTAAATCCCTTCTCCCCTCTCCTCTTTCAGTCCCCTCCCCCTTCGATGGGAGAAATGAAAGACATTATCCACGCAAATTTCGCAGTCTGGCTGATAAAATGATGTCTGGGCGAACCTGGCGTATTCTCAGCGTGCAATTAGGCCCTCAATACCTCGGTGAGCCCGTGCGAGTCCGCGTGCATACGGAATTATATTGTCACAGAAGTTACATACACAATGTCAGATATATATATATGTTTTTATTTCACATGGCACATATCAGGTGTACAAAGCCAGGCTTTTACAACTTGCCCCATGCAAAAGACAATTAAAGTGTGTGTGTATATATATATATATATATATATATATATATATATATATATATATATATATATATATATATATATATATATATATATATCTTTTTTTTCAGCACTAGGCACCAAATAGAAAAATAATCTCACCTTTGAGCAATTGAGACAAAACAATTCCATAGTTTGACATTTTGCAGAGTAAATGGACACATTGGGGGGGGGATTAAAGATTTATTCACATTAAATAATACTGGATCAAAAGAAGCATTTCCCTCGGCGACTGATTGTTGAGCCAGGGCCTCCTACTTAAGCTTGCGTTGTGTAAGCCATCCACCCATGTGCCCATTCCCAAGCTCTGGTCCTGTAGGCAAGACACACGGCCCATTTGTTAGCAAAACATACATTAACACATCTGTTTGAATGTGTACAAAACACAACAACACATCCTTTCTGTATCTGAGGTTGGATTTCTGACAGGACAACATTCAAGTAGGATTTTAAAAAGGTGTAAAAACTAGGGCGTGGGAAATAAATATGTCTACAATGTGGTATTACAATGGATATGATGGGTATTGTCTAGGGATTAGGTTGCAAAACAAAGCATTATAATACTGTTACTCGATCATTGAGGGGAATGATAAATTCCTTGTACCAAAAATGTTTACTGAATTGATACTTATGAACTGAGTAAACAACATTACTCAGAAGCATACAACTTTTATGTCTGCACAGTTGTCATCTAACAAGCTCACAAGAGCAACAATAACTCCATGGCCTTTATTCTCAGTCGAAAGTAAACTTTGGTGTTTCTGATTTAAAGTTATTTCTGGCTTCAGTAAAAGGTGGCCACAACTTTAAACAGTACTCAGAAGAGTGTTTGAATTTGAATGCTCTGTTCCAACACCTGCCATGTTACACCTGCCTGATCTTATCAGGAGTGCATGGGTGGGGCTAAAGACAATGAGCAATCCAACTGAACATTGCAAACAAAGTGTGTGGACGAAAGCTCAGTTACACAGGTGTTGATTAGAATAACAATACACTCACAATTTAGTTGTGTGGGACTTTACTCTTTTGCGTTGAACTTCCCTTTAATGTATGGCACATAGTCCAGAACCAACCGCCAGTCTGTGAAGTGAATGACTGCCACTCCACCAACTGCTCCCCATGCAGCCATATTTGGCACCCTAGATGAGGGAGGAAAAGGGATTTAGAAATGACCCATATAACCACAGGCTGCAATACACATTTATAGCGCTACTTGAATAGTTGTACTCATTGATTCAGATGACATGAAGGTCTTACAAGAGCGTCTTTTGTCAGAACATCATGCACACTTCCCTGAGTCTATGCACAAAGTGACAAAAAGCTACTAAACTTAAAAAAACACATTTCTCCAACCTAGCAAATATGCTATTTTCACAAGTTCATTATTATCATTATTATTATTTATGGTTAGTGACAACCAGAACGAAATGAACTAGTTAGAACACTTGGTTTAAATTATTGGGCATTGGCAAAAGCAATACTCCGGTTTATACAAAGGGTCAAATAATTAGGGAGCCAATAGAAAAAAAAAGCTTTTAATGGTCGCTTGGTTAGTACACATGTTCATAATAAAACCAATAATAATAATAATCTTTATGAATTACTGTTTGTACAGAGGACATCTGAGTTTTGTTCTTTATGCATTTTTGCAAGGTCAATTTTAGTGTTGTGCTCTCACTATGTTTGTGGAAAAACAAACAGCTGTCAAGTGACTCAGGAGTGGCCCCTCATAAGCCATCATGTTTGAGGAAGAGAATAAATAATGCATCTCGTTTTACCACATTGAATTCTATGATAACAATATTACTGAGATTGCACGTAATTAAGACGTTTATAAGACTAATAAACTGGTCAAATAGTTCATGAATTACCTGTAAAATGCGTCTATGTTAGTATAGGACTATGAGCACTTATTCACAAAGTTATTAAATATTACAATATGTTTGATCTGATTAACGAGTAACTAAATCCCCGATAGATAAAACATCAAGTGATACTGACAGATCACAAATCTTTTCAGTGTAAGTAAACGTTAACGTCACATGCCTCCCCCACCAACTAACGCTAGCAATTAAAGCAGACACAGTTCAGCATCTTTGGATATAGTCGGATTATTCCAACGAGTCTAGCTAGCTGTCAGTGAGAAACAGTAAAGCAGGCTAAGCTACGAAGCTAAACGGGTCACCCAGAAGGACACAACCGTTGATTGGTATTTCTAACATGACGGAAGCCATAAAAACATTATTACCAATTCAGTAATCGACATATGTTGATGCTTTCACTTACCACGTCCTTAGAATAGTAATATACTTGGCACCGACGAGTTTATTTAGTATTTTCTGGACCATCCTGACCTTCTCTCAGTTGTAGTTCTTTACTCGTCGCACTGTTTTCTCGCGCTGACGGCCGTAAAGGACCCCTGGGCTGCCTTTTTATATGCCTGTTAAGAATCACAAACTGACTGAGTGCAATAGCTACGGTTCATTTCAGGCCACCACTTCAAAAGGTCTCCGCTTACAACAGAGTTGTTTTTAAGACTGTGCCCCGTGTTGGGCAACCATGTTATAGTTGTAAGTACTGTGCGTGTTGACTTTAAGAAATCAACTGGTTTTAATCACGTTTTGAATTTAATGTGGTGCCTTGGTTGCGTAATCATGAATCACAAACGCATTGGTAATCCCCAACCGGCTATTGACAATGGCAAATATGAACAAATTCATTTTCCGAACTACAATAAACCCTTTATTACAATGTTTTCCTTTATTTTCCTTTTATGTATACAATATTCAAAAGCCAGACATTGGAAAAGGTATAATCTGTTATTAAAAATGGCACATTTATTGCTACATTACTGTTATATACAGGACAGTTCTCAACTATATATATTTATATATATATATATATATAAAAAAAAGAGAGAGAGAGAGAGAGAGATTGAGTGAGACACTGAGGACCCTGCAGGAGTCAACAGTGTCCTCACTCCCAAGATGTCAGGCTCTGTACCTGTGAATGTATTAACACTCAATAGTCTCCCCCTTTTTAGTTCAACAAAGATATGACAAAACTGTTGAAAGCAAGTGTTTTATTACTGCTTTCTTATACCAAAACAATTTCAAGCCTGTCAACTGAACATTTTTCATCATAATAATGTAATTTTCTGTTGACATCATGTGCTCCTGCAGTGGTCGGCTTACTTTTCTGCAGATTTCAAACTGTGTCTATTGTCAAGAAATAAGGTTTCCCCCCAAACAAATAATTTGAGTATGTAGCTTGTAGGCTAATGGGATGCTCACAGAATACTAAATGACATCAAGTCAGATTTCCCCCTTGGAACAAACCGGCAATATTCAGTACAATAATTGATCTTGAAATAATAAAAAGAAAAACTTCAAATACAACTTTTTGAAAGAAGTGATTAGAACTTCTCAAAAAAAGTTACTGTCAACGGCATCAAAGAGCTGGAAGAGGTGAAGATAGTCACTGGAGACTAAATATACTGAAAGTCACTGCAGCAAAGGGCTTGCGCACTCTGATATACAGAAATGTAAAATGCGCCAAGTCATTCGAGGTTCCAGCTACGACGGAAAATAAAATGTACTCCCTACATTGAAATTGAAGCAACACATACACTGAAACATGTTAATGTGCATCAAAAGCAGACAATCAGAGCCAAAATCAGCATCTCTTGAACCCTGTAATGTCAAGTGATTGCGCAATATAGGGCAGATAGAAAGAAAACTCATGACCTGGACCCATGACCTTAACTAAAACAGCAGTTTGGACAATATAATCCAGTTGAATAATTAGAAAAAAGGGGAATAAAAACTAAACAAGATCTACGTAACATTTATTTATTTAACTAGATACACTGAAAGAAAATCTCTTTATACCATTTAAACTTCTTCCTGAAAATTGAAAAAAGCATTAGGAGAAGGGAGGGTGGGGGAATGAACAAGTACCTCTTTAATCTCCATGATAAATGAAATGATATGGTTCACAAAATAAAACGGTCTTAAATGAAAATACAAGTTCAGGCACTGATAAGGTATCACTCTCCCATCATGTCATCTTAAGTCTTGAGAATGAAAAGGCCACACTATTGATTTGTATAGGTCTTTTTCTTCATCTCTTTGTAGAAATTAAACACACAAAATGCTCTACCTCCCATTTATGATTACATGTTGGTAAAAACCATTCACAACATGACATGACATGGGCATAACGTCACAATAACACTGTTTTGTTCTCCATTATTACACCCAAATACGGTCGTCTGCCTCCAAAATAAATGTGCAGGCTACTAAATAGTGAGCTGCACACTGAGAGCCACTTGGTTGAGGGCAAACATTAGAGAGAAAACAAAAAAAAAAAAAAGGTGAAATGAAAACTAGTATACGGTACTGACAAAACCCAGGAACACGACTTTGAAAATGATCCACATTTGTATGGTAGCTACATTCAAAAACCAGTTGCATAATTACTGTTAGAGACAAAAATCTTCCCACATTTTTCCTCAGTGCCTCGCTGCGAAAGTAATAAAACTTCAACAGGACTGTGGCACAAACTCTGTCCACATACCCCCAAATGAAAAGAAAAAAAAAATTCATCTGGGTAGCCGATGATGTGCTTCAAAACTAAAACTGGAATAACGGATACACCAAACGCTTTTTCATTTATCATCCGTTTGCCTTTTTCCTCTGCCATCTCAGTTCAATTTTGATTTTTTTTGTTGTTGAACAATTTCATTTAAATGTCAAATATCCCCCTTTTCAGCTCATCTACAATACACTCTAAACTTCAAACTAATATTGCCATTTATGTAAAAAATCTACAATGTATAGACTAACAAAAAAATATATATTTTTTTATATATATTTAATTTTTGAAAAATGAAACATATCAGAGTAATGTATGAAGTGAATTTACACGTCACACTTCTCTCTCGGTAAGAAACGTGAGAGCAAGCGTACTCAGGAGGAAGGTGAGGGGCTGTAAATCAGTGGGAATGCTCATTTAGGAAAAGAAAGCCTCCGTTACACGAAGGCTTGTCTGCTTCAAACAAATGCGGACTGATGAGAGATCCCTTCTTCAAAAGGAACCCAGATTATTTTGTCTTTTAAGGGGAAAGAAAATTGAGCTGTTAAGTCTGCTGGCATTGTCAGTAAACCATTTTAGGTAAGTAAGAGCACTAAGTGGTGCTGATCACTTAGCAAGTGTCTCAAATGGCTTTAATACATGACTTTCGGGGACTGAAATGCACAACGGGTCGACACTTAACTTGCAGCCTAAACCTATACAACTGTGCTTTGTCTTGTCTAAGTATGCTTTAGTACATAAAGCAGTACAAAGACCTGAACATATGATAAGGGATTACTGGAGTAACACTAGAATGTATGGTCAACAAATAGGAAGAACGGGTTTGTAGTTGACTGACTCTACCACTTGGATAATTCATAACCTTCAGGGAAGGAGTCTTCTACTCCAAGTCTCCAGATGCATTGTGGGTTGAGACCGGGCTTGAGTCGGAGACTGCCTCTAGTTCAGAGTCCACGTCTTTCATGAGCTGCTTTTGAACTGCCAAGACTTTTGACCTTTCCGCCGCCTTCCCGAAACATTTGCTGATAAGATCGGGGAAAAGTCACTGAATTTAGACAATTCAACTTCAACTATGGGCTTGGTTACATAACATATGTAAGACTGTACCATCACGCTGGGAATGACATACATTAAAAGTAACTGCTCATACACATAAGCAATCCCTCACAATAAATGTTCCTCACATGTAAAGCAATTTGCTTAAATGTCAAATAGAAAACATGTAACAATTAGGCACAAATCCATGATTCAATTTGTGTTTGTTTAGGTCTCCTTTCTTTCACAAGAGCACCTCTCGGCAGTGTGTCAAGTCCCAATTTGTGGCAGGACAAAAAAGTACTCCGGTGTTCCATCATCTTGTGGAAACCAAGAAGAAGATTTTTTTTTTTACATGTATAAAACAAAGCAAAACTAAAAAAAGTTCTTCACATTTGAGCTTGTAGTCATGGTTGGGAGTGCGACAAACAGGCTGTGTCAGTTTTGGCAGTATGCATGTGTGTACGAGTGTGTGAATGTGCATCTTGAAACTTGAACGGACAATACACAGACATGTCCACATATACACACACACACACTGGAGAATAATGGGTGGAAGAAATCTGTTAAGGCCACATCCTCTGACAGCCAAGGAAACACCACCAGACCTGCAAAAAGGAAGGACCACAAACATTATGTTGTAGTAATCCTGTATTATAAAGAAATCAACACAATATTGAGGATTACACTGAGCCCACTGCCTCCTACATGCTAGTACAATTCATATTTTAAGTTCTAATCCGTTATACTCAGGAGCTGCTTAAAATTAAAAAGTATTCAACTGGCGAAAAACACTGAGTGGCTTTAATTGTGAAGCAGCCACAGGAGTTTAGAATGGCCATTTTGGCATTTTGCATCAGCGGATTAGTTTATTTAAATATTGCAGGAGGCAATGGAGCAAAAGGAGCAGCCACAGCGAGCTGGTTGATGAAGAGCTGCAGGCGACAAGTCGCACACCTCTTCATCAAGGTAACCAACTTTACCTGTGCCCTATTGTTGTGTGCATCATTAATCAAGATTGCCATTGCTTATGGTATGATAGAAAAAGACTAATTATTGACCCCTTTTCTTTATTATTACAACCATGTCAGGTTGTTTTTGGGCTACTGGTTGTATTTTGCTGGTCAAGCAGTGTTTGCTGCCCCAAGAATTCTGGGACTTGCAGTAAGGAATCTCCCTTGCAATTACTACACGTGACCCTAAGTGTTGGCAAATAAACCAGGAATGACATTTTAAGGATTTTAACTTTTAAGTAACCGTTGGTAAAACAAATACCTATAAAACACTGGGTTACATCCTAATAAACACTTCAGTAGCAAATGTTTAAAAGCCTACCTGGTGTTAGATGTGGCCAATTGGGTTGTGGCCATCTCCTCCCATACTAGGATGGCCTCCTGAGAGCTGCATGGGTGCGTCACCCACCACCCCGGACACTTTCTCCTCCTCCCGGCGTTTTAAACATGCTGCCTTGGGGTTAAGGTTACGCTCTGACAGAGGAAGGGAGAACAGAAACAAGCCCTCTCAGTATAAAAGAGTAACGATGTATTTAACAGAGGTGAACATAACTGTGCTTCCCATCACGATGTGCTGCTTGCAGACTGACCTCTGACTTGCTGTTCTAAATTAAGGATGACATTGACAGCTTGGTGCAGGATGAGAAGTTTGGTCTGAGGTTTGTCATGGCTTAGGTGTAGCTGGCACATCCTCCCAAGCTCCTTAAATGCCTCGTTGATGTCCCGTACTCTGAGGCGCTCGCGGGCATTGTTAGCCACTCGCCGTTCCTTCTCACGTTCCAGCTTCACCTCAGGAGGAAGGTCCTCATCATCTTCCTCCTCATCTAGACTACTTACAGACGGAGACAAAACAATCAAGCCGAGATCAGAAACACATTTCAAGACAAACAATTAAACACTTGTTATGACCGTATGAATGACATTCCACTACTTTAACTTTAGCATGAACAGCAGGGACTGTACACCCACAGTTGAGCTCTGCACTGAATGGATGCACTTAAAATAGCGTTAAATGCATACTGTGTAAAAGTGACCACTGGAAAAACATTCAAGAAGCAGTATCTCCCACTAAGTAATTTGATGAAAATATAGTCTGATATGTTCATAGTATCCTACGCTGTGTGTGATGCTGTGTTTACAAGGTTTGTAACTACAAGTTAAGTACTTCAAATAAAAAAGCGACGGCATAATGAGCTGTATTTTCCTGCACCTTTTTGGTCATCAAAAAAAAAAAATCTTTGTTGGGTTTCCTATTGTAGTGTTTGTTAGGGGTAAATCAGTTTCACAAATGTTTTTCCTCCCCCAATACATTTCCAGTTCAAAATGTATCAATTCTTAAATCTCAAAATACATTTGCAGCATAAACAGAAATATTGAAAGTCAGCGATTTATAATACAATTCAGAATGTCATCCAGTTATATTACAATGATTTTGCACAAAATTAAAAAAAAAAAAAATAACATTTTAGAAACGAGTTCCATGAACATGTGCTTTAATTGATGTGTGGCAATAGCCAACAAAGCACAATAAATTGACCCTCTATTGGAAAAACTTACTCATCCCTCTGGTCTGAAAGGCTAGCGAGCATCTGGAGGGTCAACGCCTCCTTTCTGAAAACGTGACATGAAGGGAAGAGGGATTTCGACATTGTTAAATGCCTCACAAAGTCTGGGCGATCGGTGGGCTCCACCTTTGTGGTAAAATAGTTGTGTGATTTTATTGTCATGCCGTTATATGTAAGTGCAGTTTTATAAAGTCTTTGGTTAAAACACAAAGATTAGAAAACAGAGTGAGGACCAACTTACCGTCGAAGGCGTGCTGCCTTGGAGTCCTTCTTTTCGTCATCAGATTTGTCTCCAACAGATGAGTTGTCGTCATCGTCCTCTTTATCCTCTTCTCTTTTGATGTCTGAGCCGCTGGAGGAGTGCGTGGAGCGGGCCAAACCAGGGAGACCTAGGGACAAACGCATAGATGTTAGGAGGTTTCAAAGTAACCTCTCAAAAGGAAAGGATGTGACACAACGGATGAACGTAGAAAGCTAATTAAGCTAGGCAGAGAACACTGAAGATCTCTCAATCGCATATCACCGTGTAAGTACACTAGCCGAAACATGAATGAGTATCTGGGTACTGAAATCAAACATTTGGGTTTTGTGGCGATGCTAAATAGAAGACATTGTTTTGGGCAGTTTCACTAAACAACTACTGATGTGCTCCGCTAAGTAACAAGATATCCAGTCAGACTTACTGGTAAAGCCTTCCGGTTGGCCAACTGGCGGCGTGGGTCCGGATGCGTGATGGCCGTGCAGAAGAGTGCTGCTGGGAGGAAGGCCTGTGGGCTCCTCGTGTTTCCCTCCCTGCTGATCCAGGGGGAGAACCATGAGGTGACGCTCACAAGGACACACATATCACAACTACAGCCCTAAAAAAAACTGACTGAAAATTGCGTTGAACCAACTTTAAAAAGACAATAGCTAAAAATAAAAGCTGTAAAAAATAACTTGACATGTGCACAACTTTGAGAACAAATATTTACTAAATGATGTAGTTAATTCAAAATGTTTTACATGAATGTTTGCCTACATTATTTATTGTCATTTAACTCACCAAAGAAGATGCATAGAAATACAGTTTACTCCTAATTGCTTTTAAATTAAAAATATTTTACCAGCAGATGGCACAAATACTATGTTTGACTTGTACTCATAAGTAATGCATTTGTTATTTCCATATTTCTTGCTAATAAGAACAAAAATCAGATTTCTTCAAAAAGCATATTTGGTGTGTAACAAATACAAGATAAAATCAAGGTACCCTGCCAATCAATACATCAAAGTGTATTGCACATGTTATGGTTTATGCAAGCCATGTTGCAAACATAAAGTATGTTTATCCAACCTCCATACTAACAAAGTTTATTCAGTAATGGCTGATGAAATAAGCATGTACTTCAACCTCCATTGTGTCAGCATGAAAACAAACTCCTTGCAGAGTTTTTAGAAGTGTTGATAGATATTATGTGTGTTATAAAACACAAATTAACACTTTAGTTTGCATCCTGCTTGACTCACCATCGCAGGATGTCTATTGCTGAGGGCAAGGCTTGCATTTGGGAAAGCTGGAGAGAGGGCCCCAAGGCCCCCGTTGTGTACCGCGGACAGCAGGCTGTGTATGTCGGGGGCGCCCTCTAGACCCTGACCCACAGCATGGCTACGCAGTACATGGATGGCCTCCTCCAAACGGTCCTCCATTTTACTCTATGAAAACACAACAAGCACACACTTAGATATCAATATGACAAAGCATACTACAAGTCTAAGAAACTGCTTATAAAAACACAGTATGTCTTTGACAAAATACTTTGTACTTTACGGTGCACTAACTAAAATAAGCATAAAAAGGCTATGAGAATGTTGGGACAACCTCTCTTGCTTAAAGTTGCTTTGATGTAGCAGAGAATTGTTTTCACGTACCAGTGCGTGTGGTTGTCCTTCATAGTTGGGTGTGGTTGGTCTTTGCCACTGAGACTGAGCTCCTGCAGAGAGAAATATTGGGACAGTGTATAGAGGTGGTTCTTAATTTTACAGCAGATGGCGCTGCAGACACACGTTTCTACACTGAAGATCATTAAAAATGCAGAGGATCATTTTTGCGCCAACAATTTCAAGTGATTCTTTTTTGTGTGCCAAAAACAAGTTTGCAATCAAACTGAACAAGTTAAATCGATTCGACTGATGTCAGTATTCTGTGGCGGAAATTGAAATATTATCCAAATTTGTGGTTGCATGTGTGAGAATAAAGCACAGGATAAAACCACCTGATCGCAGTTTACCAACCTTCTGATTGGCACAATTTACTCGGCGGTTAGGTTGACATTAATCTTACATCAAAGCAAGATAGTACTTCAATGATGCAGGTAAAATAAAGACATGGCAAATTATGTGTTTATGAATATGCAGATTTCTTTATACTAGTAATAAAAACAGCACATTACGGTGCAGATTGGAGATTAAATGCCTTTGATTGACTCGCCATAACATACAACTTCTAAATGTTGTCTTCTCCTACACAAGTACCAATTATGTCACTCATATGATCAATATGTGAGAATCCAACTGTACCTGCAATAGCTTGAGGAGAACCAGGAGTAGATGGAGCAGAGGGGAAGTTATTACTGTTGTGGTCCGACGGGTAAATCTAAAAGCATTGATCACACAGCCCAACATTATTGATTTTCACTGCAATAGTGAACTTGTGCTGAGCAATGTGTCACCACAATAGATTTTTCTACATGACACAATGGTTTCCATGTCACACAATATTTATCTCTAATCACTCAAATGCCATGTCAGAAACGTTTAGTCGAAGAATCAAAGAGTTACAACAAATAACATAAATGACTAAGTAGGTTATTTTTAACCAATTATTTTATTTAGAAATGGGACAAATACTACTTTGAGTAAATGTTAATGTTTCCCCCAAAAAAATTACTCAAGCATTTCTTGCACATTTTAAAACTAAAATCTCCAAATACAATTAGGTCCTTGAATGTCACCGTTTTGTCCTTATTGAGATGTCTTTGGCACATTTCACAAAGGAAATTCCTCGTTCTTTTCTAAATTTGCACTTCACGCACATCACCCCAACATAACATATCTTCACTTCAGAGGAAATAAAACAAATGTACTATAATAGTTTCATTGCCCAGAACTAATTTGAAAAAACAAATAAACAAAAAATAACTCACCGAGGCGAGCGCCTTCCCAATTTCATCTCCTGAACTGCCAGCTGCGGTGCCTCGGTTGGCTGCAGAGACAAAAGAAATCAGAAAGTCAGATAACCCGTTTATTTGTTTTTGGAAAAAAAAATAAAAAATCAAATGGCCTTGGTACCGACGCTTCCAAGATACTTATGCGATAAGTTCATGTTGAAAGGTTCCTTACACATGATGCCTTCTCCGTTGATGGCGGGAGTGTGGTTGTAGGTGGTGGGAGCTGAGTGGAAGCCATTGACTTCGCTGCCGTGCAAAGGATAGGTCTGTGGGGACATAGGCAGGGGTTGACGCTTCTGGAAAGGGAATACAAGTATCTTCATAAGGCACAAGCCCTTCAGAAAACTAAACAAAATGTGAGAAATGCTTATGAAGGAAGATTAATTAATTATTATTTATAACTCAAGCATATAACTAAAACGTGAACAGATATTTTAGTTCATGCATCTCAAAGGATACGTGGTTTTATTAATAGAAAAGTAACTGCAAAAATCTTTGCTCTCAATGAAAAGCTAGCCTTTCATGTTCACCACATACATCCTTACAAGCAACATTAGAAGATTCAAGCGATTGCATAAAGAAAAATAAATAAATATAATGATTGCGATTCAGGCCAATTGTACACACCATCCTGTCCTGTGGGTTAATTGCAGAGAAGGATCCCGGCTGTCCAATGTGAGGAGAGTTACCCAGCATGGCAGAGTAGCCAGAGGACGACCAGGGGTCTTCTGAGAGAAACACAGACACATTTGCAAATATGAAAACAGTTTTAACAAAACAGGCCAACAGTCCAAATTCATTCCAGTGATGTTACGTGAAAGGTTACCTTGCATATAGAAAGGGTAGACAGCTCCAGGCTTAGCACCAGGATATCCTCCATTGTCTCTTGCATACTCATCACCAGATGTGGAAGCATACACCTAAACAAACATTCAGAAGGTGAGCAGTTAAGACTGATTTCTAAAACAACAAAGACGTACTTTAAAAACGTGGACATTTTATGTTTCTGGATTTTTATAAAAAGATGAGTGTTCTCAATTTGTATCCCCGAGTATCACGAGAGACAAAGTAATAAGGAATCGATCCATCCTATCCTTGCTTTCCAATAGCTTCAAGTGGCCACAAGATGGCAAGAGGGAGTCTGCCGGCGGTGGAGGCAGGCCGGCTCCTCGCCTGTGGAGGAGAACACAGCGGCCATGCCATGCTGGGCACAGCGACGGCTTGAATCCCAGTGCACAGTGAGCACTTCCTCTTGCTCCCAGGACCCCAGTGACATCGCCCTGCCTAGCCTGGAGCCCCTCCCTGTAACACACTCAGTATCAGCTCGCACACATACCATGCCTTAAGCGAGCCAACACTCTCCCTCCACCAGCAATACCCTCAAACCAGCACTATCACGTTCTATGTGGCATCAACAAGAGGATTGGATTCCAGAAAACATGAAAATGGACAGCTATGACAATTCATAATAGCATCTTGAAAGAGTCCAATCACACATCCTTTCTACATATTGCTAAGAAAAATGGATGCTGGGCCTTAAGTGACACACATCTCCGCGCTCCAAGATGGACATGAGAAGCCCTCAGTTTCCCCAACACCATCAGCCACCACTCAGTTCGTCTTTTCCTCTCCTCCTCTGTCGTAACATGGCAAATCGAGGAAGAGAGAAAGAGAATGGAGGCTAGGCTGCAAAGAATGCTAATCCAGAGAAGGGATTTTTTCTGTAATTTGATTTAACAGGGAGAAGTGGAAAGGGAATGGAGAGATGCACTTCTAATTACAGAGCCATCTGCCTGTTCCTGGACCACATCCAACTCCACAGGCAGCTGGGCTGAGGAGAGGGAGTGAAGAGAGGGAGAGAGATGGGGGCTGGGATCCAGTGAGAGAAAGAGAGAGAGACAGAAAGAGAGGGAGAGAGATTGCAGTGGGTAGGGGGTGGTAAAGGGGCAAGGGGGGGGATTGAGGGGAAAAAATGAAGGCCCTGATGATTTATGAAATGGGTAGAGAGATAAGGGGTGTTAAAGGGGGACAGGAGAAGGTAATCTAAATGACTTAAACAAAGCTTGATATGGCCAGGGGAGTGTGAAGGAAACAGGGGATTTAAAATGATCACGGTTAATTCTGGGGAAAACATGACGGAGATGGCTTCATTTAACAATAGGCTTTGAGTTGTTCTTTCACGGGGAACAATGTCGAGTGAATCCTGCTGCTCTAGATAGGAACAGAGAACTACACAATGACTGGTGCTGCTGGATAATTGTATTCTCAGGAAGAAAGGGGATTTCTAGGGTAAAATCCTCAACTAATAGGGGTTTAATGTAATTCAGGTTATGACCGTGCAAAGGTCTCTACACTAGAAAAACATGGGTTGTGGCAAAGGGTGGGGAGTAGATGAAGATTAACATCAAACTAACCTCAAAGCGTTTGATTCAACAATAAGGGTTTTGTTTTGTGATTAGTCTATTGGACAACTAGGGGGCAGAAGAGAAGTTCCTCCATGTTGTTTGATTGTTGCAGATGAGAGGGTGAAGGTTCACAGGGTTAGGGCAAGGATCTCGTGCACAGGTATCGGTGGGTTACAGAAGTAAGGGAGCTGGAGGGGAAACGAGGAATAGCCTTTACAGTGCAGCTATAATCTATCCATTCGCTGATTTATGGCCACATGATTTAAGTAACAAAAGTAGATAAAGAAAAAATAAAGAGCATGTTGATGGGGCGGTGAAGAGAAGCTGGGAGGGAGGGAGTGTGTGAGGGAGGGACGAAAGACCACAGGATCATCATCGGCAGTCATTAATCTGGGCTCAGACACGGGGCTAAGAGGCCTCGCAAGCACCGCGCCTCACAACTGGGTCACTCACAGGGGGAGGCCCACCCAGGCCATCATGTGGCGAAGCGTCGGCAGAGGGCTGGGCGAAGTGGGGGAGGGGGGTTCACACACACACACACACACACATGCAGACATCTCATCAGTCGCACCAAAACCACGCGGCCATCGTTCACACTGCAGGGAACGACTGAGGTTCAGACAGTGAAAAAGAGGGGGCCTCGGCCAGACAGTGTTCACACTCAATCTCTGTGATGTAGTCACCACGCAGGAGTGTGTCTACACGCTGAGGCTTCAGCAGACACTTTAACATGACAACACCCACAGGTGGAGGACAGCACTGTCATTTGAAGAAAAGAAAAAACTAAACTGATTTCTCCATTTCTTCAGTGAACAACAGAGAGCAGCATGTTCACCAGGTCCAACTCTGATCTGTCCACATACAGGCTGTCACTATGATATGGACCCTCCTCGTCAATGCAGCCGGCTACGGTTGCATTTGTTGCAACTTTGTTTCAAAATAAGACAGAGTCCGAACGCAACGCTGTTAATGCTTGACTTAATGTCCTGGCAGATTATGCATCCATGGCTCCGCGATTTGGACCTAGCCAGCCATATAAATCTTTTGAATTCACTCCATCCATGCGTTAAAAAAACATCAGCATAGGCATGAGTCAATCTTCATTTAACTTTTTCTTGTGAACGTTGCACAATTTTTTATATACGAGGAGGAGACTGTAGACGGGGCTAACGTGCAGGTATTTTCAAACCCAGTATTTATAATAACAGATTTATACAAATAACTAGTCTTAATCTTTCTCTCCTCCGCTTGTGTTGCCGGTTCACCGATTCAAGGCACCGTGCGGAAACACAGATGACACAAGTGAGGAGATGCAAAGGTTCCATATCCAGTTCATCTTTTAGGTCACTCTTGTCATCTGAGAACAGTAGCGTGAGGACTGGCTGACTGAAAATGTTTGTGCAATGGCAGTATTTCATATTGATGATCCAGTGGCAGCTCTAGCAGCAAGACTCTAATAGCAGCATGACAATGTTGGTTCAAGGACCATAAAGAACTTTCTGGAGAGGGAACTATTAAGAGAAGTTAGTGTTGCGTTGAAAATGCTCCGTGGTATTCAAATTGAGCAAATGGCGTCTGAATCATCTACGATCTACAGCAGCTGAATCTGTATGGACGGGCTGGTTGGGGACAGCACACAGGACTTAGTGGAAATAATCTATAAATGGGAATGATGTGCACAACTGCTGCCCGATTCAATTCTTCGTCAAGTCGCATTAAACTAAGGGTAGGATATATATTCGAACACGTCACGGTGACTTGTGTTTGCAGCTATGTGTGGTTGCCGTCATCCACACATCAGCTGCTGGGAATTCTGGGCCCACTGACAAAATGTGACACTTGGTACAGTAAATCAAAGCACTATATGGTACTTCGGAGCGCTTAGGCCGAGGATTAGAGTTCGTAAGCACACTATTGAATCCAGTATCAAATCCGCTTCACAAATTGAAATCCAACTGCATATATTTAGCTTTAACTTTCCCATTTCAAGTAACAAGTTATGAATAACCCAATACTAAAGAAACTAAAACTCCAAGACTGATATTCAAAGTGAATCTCTGTGGAAACGGATTCCAAACTTGCTTTATAGCCACACAACTTCCCGAATGGCTTCTACATTGTCCTTGTAGGAATGTTTCACCCACAAAATGATCATTCGTATATAGTTTATTCCCCCCGTGTTACCTTTAATTCATTTTAATTGCATGTCCACAAAAGGATGAATGAAGAGAAAAGTTACTATATCAAAACGCCCATTGACAAACTCACAACTCCTGCAGTATAATCCAAGTATTTTCATCCAGTTGTTTGTTCACTACTTCCCAAACACATGCATCTTCACCTAAAACATACCATTTAAAAACACTTTCGCATAAACAGTCTTGTGCTTTCAGAGGCTCGCTACTCATCTGTCTAAGTAATATAAATAGTGAGGTTTTTAGCAAAGACGCATATGTTTGGGAAGTAGTGAGTGTGGATAAATGAGACTTGGATTATACTGCGCGAGTTGTGAGAGTTTGTAAACAGATTGATATTGTTTAACTGTTAAACCTGGCCTCCATTAACTTAATGTCATCAAGACTTTCTTCCATTTTTTGATCCTCCATTCACAGAAAATGTTTTCTTCAAGAATTTAGGGTTACACGATGCGAGTAATTGATATACAACTGGTCATTTTGTGGGTGAAGTATTGCTTTAACAAATCCAAGTGTCTCATTACACACTTTGTAACCGGCCACCACAACCCAACCTCACTTGAACCATTCGTGCATTGGCTGCATGAAACACGTGTACCTTCATTACTCAAATCCAGGACCTCTGTGTGCAATTCAAATCAGGCCACTGAAGAAGGTGAGTTACCAGACTTGACAAAGTACCTCAAAATCCTATAAAATTGCTCGTCTACATGACAACCAGACCCTGAACAACACTTGAAACCACTTGAGTGTAGTGTAGAGACAGACACAGTGATGATGTTATTGGGCCCCGAGTTGCCCAACTGTCAGCTCACAGAGTCTGACTGAGCAGAGGGTCTTTACCCCCGTCCGTCACAGAACTGCTCAAGCAGAGTGGGGAGAGCAGTGTGTATGTGTGTGTCTGTCTATATGTAGCAAGAGTGTGTAGTGAGAGAGAGGGAGAGAGGGTGAGAGAGAAAGAGAGAGAGAGAGAGAGAGAGAGAGAGAGAGAGAGAGAGAGAGAGAGAGAGGACTGTGAGCTGTGAAGGCAAGCAGAAATAAGCTCTCACCGAGGACGGCAGGCCAGGGGGTTTCCGAATCTTCTTTGGCTGGGTTTCTGTATACGGGCAGGCAGAGACAAAGAAAAGGTGAAGAGAGAGACAAAAATACAAATAAGGACTTAACACATTTGACAATGTTATGCCAGTACAGGTGCAATTTCGCCCTGTGCTCTAAATCCAACTTCAGAATAGAACAAAAAAAGCACCAATCACACTACGGCAGTGTGTATGTGCATGTCTGTTATTGTGAATAAATGTTAAGAGCGAATTCATCTGCATAAACCTTTGTATTGAAAAGGAGTTGTGGAATATAGACAGAAATGATCAGACAAAAAGAAAATAATCTGTAAATCTATTTTATTTTTATTAAATAATAATTTGTTGCAGCCCCAGTTAACCATAAAAAAATAAAATAAACACTGCAGGGGGAATGTCAGAAAATAAAAGCAAAAAGGAAGAAACATGTCTTGTCCAGTTATCTTACCTATGCCTCCATCAGGCGGCCTTCTCCTTGGGTTGTTTGGGTATGACGGGTAAAACTGGGAGCCAGATTTAAGGCCGGAGGGGGACATGGCATCTGGGCTGGGCATCGCTATGTCGCTAGGATGAAAACCAGGCTAGAAGAATAGAGAAAGATGGAGAAACAACATTTTACAATTAACTACTTACGGGGACGGGGGTTAGCAGAGCACAAACAGCTTCTTTTCTAGGAAACGAAGACAGTTAATTCAAAGTGTTTAACATGAAAAGAGAAGTGAGAAAACAGGGCTTCCTTTACATGACGCATTACATGAATTTAGCTCTTTTCACACACATATACAGTATAACCTTGCAGGGAGTCAAGGAAAAAGCTAAATGCTTACATACCTGGCTTACAAAGGGAGGGTACGGTGGCCTCTCATTTTTACCTGCAAGATAAAAGTGAAAATTGTATCAACTTTAATGAGTGAAACCATGAGCTTTATCCACACACATTAAGAGGCAATGGTGTGTGCAAAAACAAATGCAAAGTAGCTTCCTTTATTTATTTATTTTTAAGTACAAAAAGTCTAGGGCTGCCCTCCCCTTTTTCAGTATGCTCAGCTGCATAAAAGCCGCCTGCCAGACAAAACCCTAGGGAAGGTTTCTGCTTCAGTGCCCTAACATCCCCAACACTCAACGAATGAACACTGGCACACACGCACACGCATGTAGACACATACACATTTCAACACCCAGAAAACAAAGTACGCACAACAGTCGAATCGGACATTATCAACATGATTATATTAAGTGAAACCAGGAAACATGTCCTCCATCACTGAGAAGGACGTTTATACACTCTTTCCAAGTGCAAAGAAGACATTTTTTTACTACAGCCAAAAAATACATATAAAAGAACATACCTGCAACCCCTGCACTGATGAACGGAGAGGACAAGCCTTCAGGCTCATTATAATGGGATCCTTCGCCATAGCCCTGAGGGAACAATGGTATAACACATAACAACATTAGCCATCTTAAAGAAGAGCGAAGAAAAAAGTAATTAAATCATGTAGGCTCCAACATTGGACAGGCTAACAAACACACCCACGATAAACAATGTTTAGTGGTCTTGTTAGCGCACCTATGTGGCTTTCTTAGTGGATACCCTCCCTCTGCTTTTCTGTCTAACTAATAGGATCTATGCCAAACAAATCTGCATCAGCTCGGGGATTCAAACCGACTTTCTTAATTATCAACTTGTGGTAATCAAAGCCTGCTGCATCTATTTCACCCCATGTTCCTTGTATTTACACAGAGTTGTGCCAAGACAGTTACAGCGGATGTGAAGCTGCGATTACCGGTGGGCTTCCACAGAGGTTCTGGGCTACCAGAGCGCTTGCCAACGCAGGATCCCGAGCCAAGGTTATTAGGTAGAGAGTAAAACTACCACTTCAAATCAAACATGGCACACGGCATGAAACAGTACTAAGCTGTTGTGCTGGTAGGGGGAGAGGGTGTGTGTGTGTGTGTGTGTGTGTGTGTGTGTGTCCGACTGATTAACTGAATGTGTGCGAGTGTGTGACAATATCATGGCATCTGGTGTTAATGCTTAGCTCTCCAAACTTAAAATCGTGTGCAACTCAAGAGTGCGAGTGTGTGTTCAGATCTTACCCGTCCTTGGCTGAAAGAGGGGCTGTTCTGTTCTGCTGAGCCCCAAGACCCAGAGCTGCTGCGCTCGTCTATTGCTGCAAGAAGACATATTGTTAAGATTGACGGGTAGAAAGATCAGCAAGTTAGTCTGAAGTAGGGATGAAAGACTCAAAAAAAGCAGGTTGGATTAATGTAACGATGCTATAGCAATCCCCAAGTGACAGTATATAATAATTATCCTATGCGTCACTGCAGATATGTTGAAATGCCCTGATGTTGGAGTTATATCAAGGGAACCTGTCACCACGTCCTACTCTAAACATTGGATGTCCTTAAGTGGCCACAATGGGCTTGCACACGCCAAGAATGAGCATCACTATTGATCAAAGACACCGCTGTCGCATTCAAGATGCAATGCAATGTTAGAACATTTCTGGAAAAAAAAAAGAAAAAAAAGTAATATGGTGCTCAGTGTACCATTAGTGTTTATTACGGTCACTGAATAGCACAAAATTAACCATTTACGTCCCAAATGTAATCCAAGAGGATAACTTCAATTCCATTCAAGTCCAATTGACACATACAAACATGCAAAATAACACAAAACAAAATGCGTAAAGCCAAACTATGAACCTCAATGTTTTAGGCAAAGAAAAGACCAATGTGTGGCACAAAGGAAAAACACAGCCAAAAGACTGGTGGAGCAGAAAACTCCAAAATACCCCCATCATCCCCTTCTCCCTGTCTTATGCACTAATGCTATCCAGGCTCTCTGGAGACACAAGCCTTAATTGCATGCTGATTTGCATAATTGTGCATATTAATGCGGTTTCCTTATGAATATTCATATTTCGTCTTTGATTTTTGCCTAATTAAAAAAATGTGTGTGAGAAAGCAAGAGAGAGAGAGTGAGCGGGTGGAAGGAGAAAGCAAGGGGACGCGAGAGAGAGAGAGAGAGAGAGAGAGAGAGAGAGAGAGAGAGGGGGAGGAACAAGCGGGATGGCAGAGTGAGAGGGGTCTGGGCGAGATCAGCAGCCTGGCTGACGAGTGAGAATGAGTGATGAGACTAACAGAGCGGTGCAAGCACCTACACACACTGCGACAGCCGTGATCTATGGAGCTGATGCCAGTGGCATGGAGAATCAGGCAAGCAGGGAGGAGAGGGGACCTCAAAAGATCAGCCTCGCTCACTGTCAGATCGGCCCAGCTGAAAGGCCACAGCGCTAATAAAGCGTTGCGCCACCGTCAACCGTGTCCAATGGCACAGGACACCGGTGACGGGCTCGCTGCTAAATAAAGATGACAGACTTTGTATGAAGACACTTGAGCCAAAAACCTGGTGCCAGGAGAAGTAATACCAAATTAGTGAGATAAAAAAAAAATCTTCTTTGGAAGAGAGACATCAACAACGAGCTACTTCCAGTCTTGCAATAAATAGATGCATCTTAACTTAACTTTCTTTGTTCCACTTCAAGACACTGTGGCTTCATCCAAATTGCTGGCACACCACAAACTTTTTTTTTTTTTTTATACGTTCAGGTAACCCACAGAAATTAACAATCCCTGTCAACAATAACCTGCACCTAGTAGTGCCAATAAGCCAACAAGGAGGGTTAGGAAGAGAATAACTTCACAGTATTCACAGCCAGTTTCAAGACAACACTCATTCGCCTCCATTTGGCCAGCGGGGGTGCAGAGGATGGAGCGAAAGCACGACTGTGCAGGAGAAGTCTGACAACATTGTTTCACACTTACTGGAGTAATTAACTCGGAGGCAATTAAAACAAGGTGGAGAGCTGCTGAGGTGACACTGACGCTCAGCCAGGCTAGGAGAGCCCCACTATGCCAGAAGAGAGACCTTTCTATTGTTGTTAATCTCTTGTCACGTGTAATATCAACACACAAATTGACACCGTAGACAACCAAAATGATAAAATAATGCAAAAATAAAGTTCCCAACGAGCTTCAAATGCTGTAAAAACAAGTGATACATTGGGGTCAGACGCAACTCTAGCCACCAGAGATTTATATCCTGTGCTGTGTTGCTCCTGTACAAGCAAGTAAGCAGGTTTTTAAGTCTAATTGTAAAAACAAGATATGTTCTGTACCATTCAAAGTAGGTCAGAGATGTACTCCTACATCAATTATTTTGGCCAGTACAAATATTTTTAGTACTTTGCTTTAAACCAACTCTTCGCCTGTGACCTAAAAAAAAAAACTTTTTGCATTCTCAATGAAATCTAAAAGGACAAACACAGACCTGCCCCATCTGGGCTTTATTTAATCACTTACACTCACTATTGAGCTTTTCATTTCTCCAGTCGCCCAGTAGTGCTGCTATCCAAGATATACTAAAAAAAAAACAAAGCTCTCACACTGCAGTTCTCAGCCACTGTCGATGCCTTTTAAACAGCTGCCATTGATTATCATGTCATACAATAGTCAGTGTGACACTCACGTAGCCTTACATACTTTGAAAGCTGAGGGTTTTCTGCGTTTACATCATATTGGGGGAAGCAGAAAAGCTTTTAATGCTTCCACAATATTCCTTTAACTACGTGTAAGAACATAACTAGAGTGTCATATCAGTAATACAGTGCAATGACACCTATCATTGGATTATAAATACTGGTGGAAGTTAGGGCTGAGCGACAATTCAATTATTGTCATTTAAAAGAATCCCATTGTAAAGAACTCATATATTTAGAGATTGTAATTAACAGGTATGTTGTCAAAAATGTATAATAAACTTAAGCAAATTACTCAGAAAATAGGATTTTGCAGTGTAATTTTTCATTTGTCACATTTAATTCACTCAAGAGTGATTGTTTCATATATAACATTAAGTAATTGAATTATCAGAAAACATGCCATATTGCAATATATAAATATTGTGAGCAAATATTTTGGCTACTTTCCCCAGCCCTAGCAGATGTGCTAAAATGTTTACTAAATGTACCGACATTTCCACAATTTCTGATGCCAATTGTGAGGGGAAAGGATGCTGTGCAAAACCTAAATGGCCATTACCACTAAAAGCTTAATGTTAATGAGCCTTCTCGGTTTGACATCAAAGACTATTTTAAGACAGCGTCAGAGTGCTTGAGCACTGCAGCTCATGCTAACTTACAAATCTAACAGCAAATCTATTCCATCTTGAGACAGCTGACAATTAGCAACATAAAGCCCAAACGTAAAGCAAGCGATGAAGATTTAAACAGTCAATTGACATGATGATCAAACTGGGAAAATGAGAGGCGATAGAAAGAACCCTTGTTTTTAATCTACCAATTAGAAACACACAAGAAATGTAAAATACATGGCATGAAAACGGGTTGACTGGTGTACATCACATCCATCCAGACTTTGGCATGGCTAGTGTGAATGTACTTCAAGTGAAAGTCACCCAGAAACATATTTATTCTCTGCCACAAAGCCTTCTTGTGGCTGCAGGCTCTGAAAACATCTAATTTAGTTGAAGAAGGAAACCACTCTCCTTTGAGATTTCCTCTTTTTGGACGGCTTAGACTTTTCAACTACAACCCACCCAAGCAGAGTGAAACAGATGACACAATACAGCAGACGCGTGCAGGTATACAACCCAGAGTGCAAAAGTAAAACACGCGACGAGTAAGCTAGCTACCAGGAGAGACCACATGTGTAAATTCACAATGTTGTTTGTTGTGATCTAAGGGAAGCGAGCCTGTCGCGTCCCCTGTGTGTGTGTGTGTGTGTGTGTGTGTGTGTGTGTGTGTGTGTGTGTGTGTGTGTGTGTGTGTGTGTGTGTGTGTGTGTGTGTGTGTGTGTGTGTGTGTGTGTGTGTGTGTGTGTGTGTGTGTGTGTGTGTGTGTGTGTGTGTGTGTGTGTGTGTGTGTGTGTGTGTGTGTGTGTGTGTGTGTGTGTGTGTGTGTGTGAGAGAGAGAGAAGGGGGTTGGAGACGTTGCCAGCAGCTGCAGAGGTGACAGAGGGGACGCCTGCCTGAAGGCTTGGCCAGCTCTCACCACACACTATCACACTCTGCCTCCCCTACTTCTCAAACATCCCACACTTCTTGCCAATCCTCTTCTCTTTCCTCTCCCCGACACACCCTTACCCCCACACACACACACACACACACACACACACACACACACACACACACAGGCCACTGAGGAAGGGAGAAGGACGCCTAATGCAATTAGCACCCCTCTGAGCACTTTTGTGTTGATGAATAGAGGTGGTCTGGTGGGCCACTAGGCTGCTTGCTGCCGTTCCCGCGCTGCTGGGTCCCTGAATATACAAGCCGGATAAGTGACGTCACAGGCGGACATTGTTATTTAATGGTCATCATTTATATAATAAATAGGTTAGCCCGTAGACATTTTGTATTTTTTTTTTTAAACAAGCCATCTCTTGGGGTTTTTCAAAAGATGGTCCTGTTGACAAAACCAAGCCTTTTCATTTACAAATAAATAAACCAAGTACACTAAATTTTCTTCCATTTCCTTCCTAAAAAAAAACCCAGTCTGTCTATATAAGATTTATTCCTAGTAAACCCAGACTGCATTTTATATACTATGTGTGTTATAACATGAAACATAGCTCAGAAACTCCTTAGATGGTACCTGCAGATCTCCCAAGTTAAATGGGACAGCTTGAAGTATTGCATTAAAATAGGTGTCAATGACAGAGGAGCCACACTTTGGGACACGAGGAGGGGGGAAGGAATTAACTCCTCGCTGCTTAGTAATTGCCTGCTGTAATAGAAACAAACAGAATCCTGCCTTCCACAGGCTGATCCCTCTATTCAACGAGCTCTCTCTTCCACTCTGGCCGCTCGCTGCATGCTGGGCCAGTTTAAGAGGCTGCGAGCAAGGGGTGAGGGACATTGTCTCGGACTCGAGCCATTTCCTGCAGATCAGTGGGGGTAAGAGCCCTGTGCTGTGTTGGGGGAGGAGTGTTTTACACTTCAGGGTGGAGGAGTCGTTTCAAGTCCATAAGCCCCTTTTTTTGCCTTTGTTCCTCAGTGGCCAAGTTCTCACTCTGGGGAACACTGGGGAGTGTGACTCGATTTCACACGCCAGGTTGGAAGGGTGACGGAGGAACGAAAGTAACACGACTTACTAATAACATTCAGGAAGAGAGAAAGGCTCACTCAAAAGGCTTCAGGTGCTTGGGGGGTTAACTGCAGCTACTTTGCACTTTAAAATAGACAATGAAAGACAAGCGGAAAAAACCGGGAAAGAATCAGACAGCTGTTAAAATAAAATGTGTGGATACTAATAAATCTGTAGTTTTAAATCCTTTTTTAAAAAAGGGCTGAAGAATAAATAGATGTTTTTCTATCAACATAAGAACCAAGGGATGACCAAACAGCCATTAAACAAACTGAGGCGCAACGATAAATGTACATTTCTTCTGAATTTACACTACTCCATAGCTAAATAAACAAATACAAGGCACAACTAATTTCCTACATTTGTTCTTTGGTATCAAATTGCTCCGAATGAAATATGTTATCATCAATGTCAATGGATTAACCTGGAGATAAGAGTCATTTCAAAATGGAATGTTGTAAAGCTTTGAACACCACAAATCAAATTAAAACTTTTGCTCCCACGGAGGCAGTGATCTCAAAACTGGGGCAAACACAACTGAAACTCTCCGCGTGCTAGATACCGAAACAGTTTCGTGAGAAAAATATTTTTCATGGTTATTTGAAATTTTTGCATTTAATGTGACTGCTAAAGATAATATATTTAACAAACTAAGTTCATCGATGCGTTGCCAAAACGCATATGTAGCCACAGTCGTGTCAGTTAAAGTCACTTGGGGAAATGAGTACATTTACGTCGACAAAATGATCCAGAAATGAAAAACAACCACTGCCAAGACATAGAGCACGGCAATGCAGTGTTGCTGCTGCTTTGAAGGCTTACCTGATCCCCCAAACTGACTGCTGGCGAGTGTCATTGTCCTGTTCTTCCCATTGGCTACTGGAGGCGCAAACATCTACAAGACAAAAGAGGAAAGATACCGTCACTAACAAAGCAAAGGATGGCACACTTCACACATCCTATTTCCACTAATAAATTACATCACATACACATGTTGCTCAGTGCTTGTGTGTGGGTGTGTGTTTTGCAGGCATTTCAGTTTTAGATGAGTCTAAAGTGAGATATTAGCCATTTAAAAACATGTGATTCCTCCATTAAGACTAAAACATGCTGATGAAAAATGTCAAACATGCTTGATGTCTTTAATTGCAAAAACGCCACATTCCAGAAATAACTAGTCTCTATTTTCCCCCCTAAACAAATATACAGCATTTTGAGATGAAACCTTTCAGACATATTTTCATATGAAGTTGATCCTGCAGTATCAACTTTAAACTTCAAAAACACTCTGATGAGGCTGTGGCTTTAGTCACAGAGCCACTGTGGGCTTTACCATGAGGCTATGATGTGGTCTAAATAGCTGCTCTGTGGCATCTTTCAGTGACGTGGCCAAAGTCTACTGTACAAACCAAACATTTTTCTAAGTAGGACACAAAAACACAATCTGCCACAAACGATCTCTCTTTTCTTTCTTTCTTTTTCTTTTTTTCCGGGTAGGTCTACGTGACCGAGTTGGACACCATCTTTGGTTTCCAGCTACATTTGGTCGCAGATATCTCAAACATCTTTAGTGTTTCTTTATTCCACGTCCGATCTAGCGTGCATTTCTGCGACTAGCCAGCAAAGAAACAAAAAAGGAGGAGGAAATTTGTTTGTATAATTTGACAGTTTCGCACCCAATTATCAATGTCATATTTAAACGGAACATCTGCCAATACAAATTGGCAGATGATCAATTTGAGCTTTCCTGACACAAACCGAACTGTCTAATGAGAACCTCCCACAAAGCCCCTACACACAAAGTGTTTTTCTTTCATGGGGGAAGGTTTCCTATAAATACCGATGGTGTGGCAGAGAATAAGGACATTAACAAAACAGCTGACTGAATCATGCAAGTCATTATAATGATGCTCCGCCAACCAAATTCATGCACAACAACGCCTAAATAACAAAAATTAAAATAAAAAATAATCACAAAGATAAAGCTAGCCACCCCCCATGTTACACTTCATAAAATGTCAATGACTCTTGCAATGATATAAACACTTCAGTATTAATCAACTGTATTCTGTCAAAAGAAATATCATGGCACATTAAGTCTGCTGACAAATATTCATTAGGAGCATTGGTTTGGAATTACCTGTTGTCTCCCATATATAGTAATTATCCAGCGCCGGCAATTTAGCCTTACCAGCTATTCGGTTTATTTAGGCGAGGAAAAAGTAACACAGCTCCATTGGGCCTGTGAGATGTTTATGTCAGCGTAAAGCTCAACAAAAGGCTTCACAACAAAATGAAACACAGGTAAATAAAAAGCTGAAGAGAATACCTCTATCCACTTTGTAGAAAATGTCTGGAGGATTCCTCCAAAAGAATCTCTTCCTAAAGACTAAAAATATGACAAAAAGAAATGCAGGAGCTGTCTGCGCAACCCAATTCATATGTAACAATATATAAACTTCAAATACTTTTAACAAGACAAACAAGGGTGAAATTATTTCCGCAGTTTCCTGCAGTCGTTCTTGATTCACTATTTACATTTTAGTGGATACCAGCTCGTTGTAGTGAGGATCCACTTCCTTGTTGCCGTTTCTCTGCATCACCTACATAATTGAATAACCTACATATATTAAAAACCTGAATTCATTTTTACCAGTCACCCCTGAGGTACAGCAGTGTTTTACTTGCCATGCTTTGATGTAATCAGCACTATCTTTGCATGCCAAGAGTGAAGGATGGAAATATCTTGGGCTGACAAAACCTATTGTTAAAAAAAAAAAAAAAAAAAGAAGAGAGAGAGAAAGATTTCCAATTGTATGTTGCAGATTGAGAAATGAATCGTCCCACTGATTTTCCTTGCTCTCCCCTTTCCCCACTTCTGTCATTGAGACCTCCAGCTCCCCTCTGCTCATACCCAGACCTGTATCGCACTCTCTTTAGCCCTTTCTCCCAATGCCACCCACCTACCACCCAGAACCACCCAGACTGCTCTCCCACTCTCTTACCGCACTGAAATCCAGGAGGTCGTTGAGTTCCTTGTCAGTTCCCACTGCAGCCATTCTTTGCTGCTGTTCGTTCATACCCTTCAGTCTCTAATAAACCCTATGAGAGAAATTTGCAGATACAGGATTTTAATGGCACTAGCAAGCACAAAGAGAATTTACATGTATCTCTTAAAAAAACAGAGGGTGATGGTAATGAATGATTCAAACTATTCTCCCTTCGCTATATCACAACCCTAGTGGTGATTCATATTGGTAAATTGTTTGGCTCCCATAAGGCTAAGTCAGCATTTTTCCTGAAAAAAAAAACAAAGCAACTTTCTTCTCATTGCCAACGCATCAAATTTATGTTCGTGATTTTTTTTAAATTATAAACCCAACATAATGCGAAAAATAAACATCCATGCATCAGAGGCAAAGATCTTCTGCATCCGAGAGGTGGAAATATAAAAATCAACAATCCTCTATGGAGTCCCAGCTGGCCAAAACACACAGCTCAAATTACTACCTCACTCACTACGGACCGATGAGGGAAAACAGACAACATGAGGCTACTTAACACTATACACGTTTAGCTGGGTCTACTTGAAAATGCTAGCTTCAGTTAGACACTGCCTTCCCATCAAAGCAGTAGAAGAGACACTGCCATGAAATGATGAATACTCTGCCCTTAGTCAAATCACTACCAAGTAATGGGGGAAAAAATCCCTTTCATTTTACGCAACCCTGGCAAATAACACAGCTATATGTCGATCATTGCTACATAAAAGAGTGTAATACATTTACAATTACAGACATAATTGGGACTATTGTTAGCCCAAGGAAATAGGGGTGAAAGGCAGCGCTAATGACTTCATGCAAACACGTCATTACCAAATTACCATATGTCAACTCAGAAAGAACCTTGTCAAATGACACAGTGAGCATGAATACTGGATTTACCCTGTGTTTTGCATTCCAACGCCAGCCCGAGGCCGCTCTCTGATGCTGAGCGGCGGATCTGCAAGCCTTACGGGGAACTAGTGGTAAGGGGAGCGAGTGGAGGAATAGAGGCACTTGGACACCAACAGGTGGTGTGCTTTTACAGCCTCTTTTGTAAAACAGTACTAATGTAAATTGATGTAAAAAAACAGAAAAGGGATGGAATTTATAAAAAAAAAGGAAATGCAAGTTGTAAAATGTAAACAAAAGAGCTCAGAATATAAAAATGTATGTCAAGAAATACAAAATGTAAACTAGGAACCACTTGGAAGCAAGACAAACAAAAGTATAAAATGTCATAAATAATTTTCTGCATGTATGAAAATAACCCAAATCACTTCGGGGGAGACAAACACTGCAGTCCAAGTCTAGTGAACTCAAGCAAGCAGAACTAATTTAACCTTGAGACAAGGAAAGGAAGTGAACGCGCACACACACATACATACACACACACACACACACACACACACAGCATCAAGTGTAAATAAGCTAGGAACAGGGCTGTCATTGCTTTTCCAAACTTTTAGATAAGATGGCCAAATCAGGGACAAAATAAGTCACGCACACACCACTAAAATAAACGTAACATTTACAAATATCATTTGACCACCGAGTTAAATGGAGTAGAGCACACAGAGGGGCTTAATGTAACAAAATGGCATCTTCAGCTACTGCTGGATCAATATTTGAAGCAAGCAGATTAGGGGTCTTTGTCACCCCACACAAGGCCGAGGAGGCAGGTCATTCTCCATGAAAGAGCCTGCACTTCCAGTGGAAACAACCACTGAGCCAAACAGATGCCTTACAACAACAAAACTAAATGTTTCATTTAAATTCGTAACACGAATTAAACGCACCTCAGTTGTTGTTGTATTTAATGATATGTCTTGCAAATAATAAATAATAATAATAAAGCTTCTTCTACCTGTCAAACAAACGTGTAATAACTGATGTTGACATTAAAATGTTAAAGCACATTTCTGCCCGCGAGGGTTTTACATGTTTTGGGTGTTATTACTACTGCCGTATGTGAAAATGAAAGCAAAGTAAGTAACTATAACATGCGTTTAAGGCAACGCTATTAGTTCACGAACAACAAGGGAACCGCCGTGCTGAACAGAGAAGAAGGGGAAAAAAAGCAGATTCAACTGTTGATTCAAATTCCCGTCCAACACGAAAACCGATGTGAACGTCTCGTGCCAAAAACGCATTTGTTATAAAAAAAACTAAGCACTTTGGGTCAAATAGTTTGGAACAATGACAGTAAACACGCAGGGCACCACAGGATGCAGGCTTTACATTATTTGATCATCTCCGCTAGGCCACATCCAGGGCCAAGCTACTGCTGACAACTAACCCATTCACCATTTATCTCCAAGCATGTTGACATCATCCTGAAGATTAACACAAAAAACACACAATCTCTCCAGTTGTGGCTTCCTAGATAAAACAAATTATGTGTAAAAAAAAAAAAAACTAAACAAACACACACACAAAAAGCAAGCGCAACGGTCGTGACCCTGGAGAATGAGAGCTCCAAAACTTCATGCAACAAAATAGTGAGCTCTCTTCCACATATTAGGGTTCAAGTCGTTGCGATATGAGGGGAGTTCAGTGGAGGAGACGGTGGGGGTGGGAGCATGAGGAATTTCCTGCCAAATGTGCAATAAAATAAAAGTCTAGCTGGTGGCCAGACACTTCCATAAAGGAATGTTTAAAGGGCTACCAAAAGGGGGTTTAATGGAAAGTTTGTTTTCTGGCTTCTGTGGAAAATATACGTAGGCCCACCAACACAAAGTTTAGCCAAAATGCTGAACAACATTAGACAACGTTTAACATGTTCATGTTTCCACAGTCTGGCTACAGCTTTGTGGCCGAGACACACCATTTAAAAAACAAAGCAAAATGAGGCTCGTTAGGCAGGACTAACACTTAACGTTAGTGGGGTCTTTTATTGCAGAACAAAGGAGTAATTTCCTCCTCTACCGTGGTCGATGCGGAGACCATCACACACACTTGGCTCGCCACCTCAAACCCAGACAAAAAAAAAAAAAATGAAAAAAAAAAAAAAAAAACCTTACATCCCCCCGCTTTAACCACACATTCCCCCAAAAAAAACTTTTCGAAAATTGCAGGCGTCAAAATAGGTTGTCAGTGAAACCCACCGAATTCATGCAACTTTCCCCCGAAACGTGAAGTGAAAGAAGGTCTTTTTTTTACCTCTCCTCTCCAAGTGTCTGATATCCAACAGTAAAAAGAAAAGCGGAGACTCGCGAGGGGAAAAACATAAAACTTCAAGAGAATTTCGACCTCAGTGCATGAAACGCATTGGAGCAGCGTAGATGTCTTCCTTTTGTCCCGGTAAAAACCTGCTTTTCACGCGGCGCCCACGTGTTTGCTACAATGTTACAAAGTCTTGAGTGCAAACAAATCTATTATAGTAACTAATCTCGCGTCTTCCTTTTTTGTTGTTGTTACAACTGAGATGATTTCATTCTTCTCGTAGACATCTTCACCACCTCCGTCCACATTGTCAGACGCAACAACGTATCCCTCCGCACAAAAAGTGAGGGCCTCAATGCCAGCGGTGTCCGATTTCAAACGCCTTTGAGAGACGGGGTATTTTCACAGAGGGAAAAAAATACAGCTTTAGCGTCTTCCGACGGCCAAAACGACGGAAATGTCTAATGCCGACGCTCAGTTGTGTGTACTGTGTCTGCAATTCCTCAAAATGCAAGAGCGCTACGAGCACTAGGTCGTTCAGCGGAAGGCTATCGTAAGAAAGTTACCTGCGATTACACAGCAGCAGCTTGGCGAGATGGCACGATAAATGCGAAAGAGAGCAGCCAATGGGAAAGCGTGTGCGCTTGATTGACAGCAGTGGCAGCCATCCAACGGCCGAAAATCTAAGTTAAACCCGCCTTTTTCTTGACGCTCACTTTCCCTGTGTGCTCAGGGAAGCTGGCTGGAGGGGGGGGTTCCAACATGCCCGCTGACATCATTTTATTACTTTGGTTGTAGTGTCCTCTTTTCGTTTTTTTTTTAACAAAAAAAAAATATATTTTCAACCCACGGCTTTAAATTATTTTATTCCCATTATAATAATAACTAAATTACTATTTCAGCTGTTACTGTATCTTTATCTCAACATTTAAATGATACTAGATTTAAAAATATGATTACCATTTTGTTCTAAATCAATACAACTCTGACATAAACTGAATGATTTTATATAGTATCTCATATTATTTTTGTTTTAAAAACATAGCCTACGGTTTCTTATGAATGATAACTATTCAGACTTCCTCTTTAACCTAGGGCTTATATGCACATATTTGATGTCGACATAAACATATTTACAATTATTGTCTGGATCCAGAATAATATTTAATCCATCTGAATGATCAACTGCTGTCATAAACATAATTTCCACTAGGGCTTCAACCAACAAGTATTTTCGTCACTGAATAATCCGTTGTTTATTCTCTTTAAATGAACACATTGTTTTTTTTCAACAAAATATCTGAAAAATATGCCCTTTATAATTTACTATTTATAATTTAATCAAATATGACGAACAAAAACATAACATCCTCACAGCTAAGAAGCAAGAACAATAACATGTTTGGCATTTTTGCTTAAAAACTGATTTATAATACAAAATAAAAATAAAACAATGAATAGGTTATTCAAGTTGCTGATTTTCTGTCTGTCGATTAATGCACTAATTGTTTCTGCTCTAGTGTCTGAAGTAGCCAGTCTTGTGAATGAGCTGTGAAACATAAAACCAACACAGCCCTAGTAACTGCCTGCTCCAGAACAGAGTGGAGGGGAGGGAGAGCACAGAGTATAGGATCACAGAGAAGGAGAGGGGGGGTAGTTCAGAGAAAACAGTTCAAACAGGGAGGGCAAACCGGATGATCAACGCAAATGTGTCTATAATATAAAAAAATGCAGCTTTTGCAAGATGACAATGCCAAGAGATACATATCTGAAATGAACTGCCGCTCAGCCCACATGATGCTAAAGAACTATGGAAAAGGTTTGGATGACCCTAATGCGTTTCCTACCGTTTTTTAACATACACACAACGTCCCTCACACAGAAACACACTCTTTTTTTTTCCTGTCTAAGTGTTAGACAGCTGTTGTTTTTAACCCGAGGGCAAGCTTTTTTTCTAAAGCAGGGGGAAGTTATAAGATGACCGTGCTTTGTTTCTGGTCTTCAACCACTAACATTATAATGTTGTATATAAATGACAGGAAAACAAAAAACACAGAAAACTTCAGAAACAGGCAGATTTCTTTGCACACGGCTCTCACTATGGACCACTACAAAGGCCCACAGTGACTCAAGTATCTTTTCAGTCACTATGTGAGCAGGATGCCCCTGTCTTGGGTGTGAGCTGTCGTTTAACAAAATGAAGACATGGCACATGCGAATTCTACAAAGCTGCCTTGGCCGAATGCCTCAAATTGTCTGTTTGCACAGAGGTCACCAATGGGGAGGATGATTGGCTGTCAATAGGACATATAGGTAAATAATCCATCGCTTGTCCCCTGGGTGAAGGAAAAGCCTCGGCATAGAACATTAATTAGTCTCATGGACCGTCTTAGGAATGTAATGGGGTTACTGCTCGGAACAAACGCACATATGGGCCATAAATACCTTCACAAACATACCATGCATACATTCACGTTTGGTCACACACGCGCACACACACACACACACACACACACACAGGTACTCACAAGAAAAATCAAAAGACAGCCGTAGCATCAGAAAATAATCACAGCTATCAAAGAAAGAGCATCTTGAGTTATTTATCTAACACCTATTTGGAATCCTTTCATTGAGGAATGTATTAATCAAAAGATTAGATTTGAACAGATGGAAACATCTGTTTGGGGAAATGGATTTCTAGTGGAGGTAGAGAAAATCTCTCATATTCACGCTTTTTTCCAGTAGACGTTAGGCCTTGAGTAAGAATAGTGCTGTTGTCAGTATTAGCAATGACGCTTGTAAGCCCTCCAAGTAGTTTGTAGTAACAGCTGGGTCTGACATGGAGAGCATGTACAAGGGCAGCCAGGCTGAAGAGAGGGAGGGGGCTGTAGAAAAAGAATAAAAAAACATATATATAGTGAGGATCTTCACCTTAATGAACACTGAGTGCATCTGTGACACACAAGGTTAAACAGAAATCCGTTGTATAACAAGAAGCTGAAGACCGAAACAAATATGTTTCAAGGCATTATCCTCTCTTAAACTGTATTGACATCATGCCTATAATTTTTTTTTTTTACAAGTAAATTAGGGCGGTACCACTTTGGAGCCAAGGGCAATAGCTGGTTTAATATGTTATTCCTGAAATTGAGCGATGCAATTTTACATTCAGCTGTTCTAAAAATAATTAGCGCAGTCTGGAATATATGAACATTATAATGTTGCTGTCCACTATTTTGTTTGTTTCACAATTAACACAGGCATAAAAGAACAGATAATGACCTCTAAACGCTCGATTTTTATGCTAAAATCACGTTCCATTATGCACAGTAACGATGGGTAATCTACCGCATGGCAACCTAAAAGCTTAAAGCGTCATTATACAGGAAGGACCAAACAAACAAAAAACACAAACATGTCATCTGTAATCTCAAAATATATTCACAGTACAATGGACAGTTAAAGGCAGAATGGGGAGGGATGCTGTCCCACATGCCCTCAATGATTCCTTCCAGCCATTCCCAGCCTCATATGTGTAATTAACAACAGATGCACATGGGAAATTAGCATATGTTTGGCACATTGGTGCTAATCTGTCATATATGTGCACATATTTTTTTGAGTTCTATAAATTCACAAAAGGAATAATAATGTGTGCTTAATCCTCTTTGGATTTTTTTTTTGATCAATAATGCTTCGTGGAGAACAAATAGAGGGCAATCCTGCATCATAGTAAAGATGTCACCTACGATTCTGGCTGCTTTATTATCCAATCAAAACGCAATGTTTTTTTTATACCACACTCTCAAAGCTGGGATGGTTTCTAGCTACCTGCGTCAACACTCTCACGTGTTATCCACCTTTAACCCTCATTGCCATCCTGCCCAGCTCATATAGGAAGCCAGTCATGCAAGCCAAACCACATCACCAGGTTATATCACACACACACACACACGCACACGCACACAATGATAAACATACAGCAAAGGCAGCAGCACCACACATAACGCACACAGAGCTCGGTGGCGAGGCAAGCTGCTCACCTCGTTCCACACTGAGCCCCTCACAGCCTGTAATAGTAGAGGCTTAGGTTTGGGTGGGGGAAGGGCAGAGGTGCACAGGTTTCTGATCAGACAAGAAAACTAGGCCAAGACCAACAATCCCTCTCCCTGAACAGCCTCCTACATGCTACAACTTTGTTTAAGGGCTGTGACGATCACTTGCGAGATTGTCATTAATGGCGAAGCAGCCGGAGTCGATTTTGAGCCACAACACGTGTATTTAGAGGCATAACAGCTTCTCATAGCCGGGCTATGATTCATGCTTCCTTGCCCCTTTGGAAGCTGTCCTCCAATAAGAGTTAGAGGCTGGGGGTAGGAGCGGATAGATTGATAGTGTTGGCTGAGTGCCCATGCTCTGAGTCTATCTGTGCTGAAGGGGAGGAGACAGGGGGAATCTATCTGTTGTGCTCTCTGTGCTCATGATAAACTGACTCCCGTCAAGCTTCTTCCCCCTATTACAGCTCGCCTGGCAGAAAACACCCAAACTTCCACTGACTTCCAACATGTTAAACAACAATAAAAAAAATGTGTGGAGCGAGTGATTTAAGCCGGGCAGCGGCCCACAAGGTTACGTTATCCCCTTTCGGGCTGTAGTTGGAGAACACGAGCGAAGCGGTTGTTTTGGAACAAGCGAGGACAGCGTTATCTTCTTCAATTCGAACAAGTATTCAAAACAGCCAAACTCAAAACGGGACACAACGAACCCAGAGATCTCACTTCATGACTAACGGGACCATCGCCAGCAGAACATGCAATGCCTCCCCTCCTTTATCCTGAAACTGTAATTCCCACAGAGCTCCACACAGTGAGAAAGAAAATGAGTTTGAGGGATTGTTCATGACATTAATCCTCCCAAACACTACAGTTCTAGGCTGGGTCCAATACAGACAGAGCAACACGACACAAACCAACAATCTGTTTACGAAAGGAAAAATTGAATCAACAATCCTTTTGACTTCTGTTTGTTCTCATTCGACAATGGCTTCCCCCCACCCCCTTGGATGCCGTCTTCCTCTGTTCTCTCTGGTGATTTTACGGGGCCCCTCCCTGCCATCTTGGATTCCCATTACTGTGCATTTGTATGGTTGCCCCTTGTTCTGTCACCCACTCTCCAGGTACAGCGGACACAACAGCAGCTTCCTGTTTACAAAGCCGGTCAATTGAGAGACCCATGCACCGCCAGACCGTACAGCTGAGGGAAAGAGCAGATAGCAGACTGATGGTTAAGTTTGAGGGCTTTTTGTGTGTGTTGGTGTTGAGAGGTGAAGAATGGGAAGCTGAGAGAGGAACAGAGAGACAGAAAGTGACACAATCAGACAAAGTGCAAAGTAGAGAAAATCATTCCTACCTGAGCCCAAAAAGAAAAAAAATCTCTACCCCAATCTGAAAATAATACAGTAGTCATATATCGAGGGGGACATGTGCGAAAAGTCACATGATAACAATCGGATCAGAAGCTGAATTGACTCTAAATCAATTGAAGTAGGCATGTCAGGGCTGCCCAGGACAGGAGGGGGAAGAGAGGGAGTGAAAGGGAGATAGATGTGAGCCGTGTGGGGGAGGGAAGCAGAGATTGTTGGTGTCGTGGGAGCACTGCAACAACAATAACAGCAGTGTATGTGTGTGTCTGTGTGTGTCTGTGTGTGTGAGTGACAGAGTGAATGAGTTAGAGTGGAAGTGGGGATGTGTTATGGCTCACAAAAGTGATGAAATGACATCTCCTTTACTTCGGCACACAGCTGCTATTGCAGCAAATAACACACAGTTGAGATATCTGACCTTCTATTTTCTTTGGTAGCCGCCGGTCAGAAGTGTCTGCCCGCCTGTCATGTTCACCTCTAATTAGCTATATCTACACAATGGCCCCACTGTGTCCACTGCAAACAGATCCCTGCCCGTCGACGCTCACGTCACCAATATGATCTGCATTGGAGAACGTGACTTCTTATGTTTCATACCCAGGAAACAAAAATACAACAAATAAATCTCCAAACTTGATTTATTTTATGTGTTTTGAAGGCTGTTCATTATACATTTATATCCCCCCCAAATCCTCTCGGCCTGTATGCATATCATGTACGAGCCGGTGATTTAGACTACAGCTTGCAGGTAAAAACAAATCCGACGTGAAAACTTATGGATATGACACATTTTTTGGGTGGAGGCTTCTCTTTTTCGTTGTTTTCTCTTTTTCTTTCATCTCTTTTTCTACTCCCCTCCCCCCTTTCTTTGCAGATTAGAATTCATTAGCAATCAAAGAGCCTCCAGAGAGCTCCAGCTCTTAATTACCTACTCATTTGCATTTTTGCATATTAATGACTGCAGGGTTTTGGTAGGGTTTTTTGCCGCAGTGGTTTAAAGGCACCTCAGTCCTCTGTTCTCCGGGGAGGAGGGGAGATGGCCAGAGGCAAAGCTCCAAGCCTGTCCAATCCCCCCTCTATTCTTCCTGATGGGAGCTGGACAGAGCAAGAAGGGGGGCTGAAGGGGGGTTGTTGGCCGGGGGCGTGTGGGACCGGTGGGAGGGGGGGGCGACGACAGGGGTGCACAGGTTAAAGGTCAATGTCCCTGATCAACATAAGAAAGAACACATGTCTCCAGTGCTGCCTAATTATTGTCATATTGAGCAGTTTAAACACCTGATCTGAACAAAATATACCCTCAGAGAAACTGGAAATCTATACTGCAGAGATTGCTCACGTGGGTTTTTATTGAGGACGGCAGCTAGTTTGGATGAAACTCATGTCCCACAGTGTGCAGAGGCAGGGGCATTTTATATCCCTGGAGAAAGGTGTGTACCGGTGAAAATGAGGCTAGTGCGTGCGCGTGTTTGTGTGTGTGTCGCTGTTTTCCTTTACATTACTTAAAGTGTTCATTGAGAGGACAATGAGGAGGCTCATTTACTGTGAGCCCTAATGACGATGGTATGCATGCACATGTGCACAAGCAAGTACGATTATAGAGCCACACCTTTGCGCAGAAGCATATAGACAAACATGTCAACAGAAACATTTGCAGGCACACGGGTACACACACACGCTCGAACATTCACATGCACACACAATTGGGGGAATAATACCACTAGAGACGCCAAACAACAGCTCCCAGGCATCTCCCAGCCCCTGAAGTGCTGCTGTTCTTCTTATCCAATATGTTTTGACTGCAACAATGATGTCTGAACATGGAAAATAACACCATATCCCACTGTTTTTAGATACCTTACCAACATAACAATTAATGACTTGGAGCCCCGAGACATCTGGCCAACAGGTTCAACGTGACAGAATAAAACATCTCATACTCTAATACACTACTCAGTGTGGATTTGGATCATATTAGATGCTTTAAAAAAGGGGGTTTATCTAAAGATATTTGATTAACTATGATTTTTCATACAAATAAGGAAAATGTGAGCGGGTTAAATTTATTTAAATGCAGCGACGCTACATACAACATGCAAGACACATACGTGTCTCATGGTGCGTCCCAGAAAACACACTGCTTACGGAGCGGGCTTAAGTCGACTTAAGTGCTATTAGTGGAGCATTATAAAATGTGTGTGTGAGTGTGTGAGTGTGTAGCCAGGGCCCGAGGATTGCAGCAATGTGTGGGCTGTCCGGGTGGGGTTAATGAGCTGCTCTGTGACCTCTGTCACCCCACAGGATCGCCTCAGGGAGACAGACCGAGACAAACAGGAAGACAGGGTGACAACAAGCCCATGGTTGTGGTCTGCCGCCGGACTCCTGGGACGAATCAGATTTAAAGCCCTATTGGTGGCCTAACCTCGATAGATATGTCCTCAAACAAGACCTTAGCCTCGATTTGTAAAACGTCCTTTGGAACCATGCCGGTTCACTAGAGTGCTCTTTATGCGAGTCAGGCCAAAACACACCGTGTCTGCACTAGATATGGATGCGTTATTTTGTAGATGTAGAAGGCCGTACGTGTGTCCACGCTTACGCATCGAATGAAATGTGGATACTAACTTAATCTGTGCTGTCACGGTCTGCAAAGACGGTGAGGGATCGAGCATGAGAAAGAATGCAAAAGAGAGAGAGACACAACAGTGATGTGTGGCTGCACTGTGAGGAGCGCTGGGTCCTCACACGATGATAACAGGGATAATACTGCCACCTTCTGGTTGATGTAGGGAACTGACTCGCCTTAAGAGGTTGCACTGTGTACGGTACATAACAGGAGAACAGTATAAACAAGCAGCAGTCCTGCTTTTATATTAAAAAGACCACACACACACACACACTAATCTTCTACAAATCCAAAAGTTATTAAATAATTTGACTGCATAATGTAAACATGGTACAATACTGTGTAACCGTACATTCCCGACTTACTGCCTGCAGTAACAAATTAATGTTTTTTTGTTTGACGAGTTAGAATAAGTGACAAAGTTATACATACACGCGAATGTTTTTGCAACCATTGTTTTTAATAGAAAGATTTTATATTCTTTAAACCAGACAACCAGATGCCAGACATTTTTGGATATATTAAAAAAAAGAAGAACAGAACAAAACAAAAAAAATGACACAAAATGGAATTATATGGTTTAGACTGTGTGGATTTAGTGGTCTCATATACAATACAATTTATTTTCATCGCCAAAAAGTGCAAATTCTCCAAAACAAAAACAAAAAAAATCACCTCTACCACCCCCCAACCCCCCTGCAGCTTCCAACAGACTCGGACTGACAGACTGCTACGCTAACAAAACAAAACCTTTGAGAAGAGAAAAGAGGTTATTTAAAAAGTAAACCCACGCTACATCACAAAAGGGGAGAAAACGACGGCTGCACTCTGCGGGTTAAAACGTCCGATGGCGTTGCACTTCCTGTCCACGCTCCATCCAGGTAGTGATGTCACAGCAGGTGCTCTTCCTTTGGGATACGCTGGCTGCGCTACACAGAGTGAGCTGTCAGATGTGCAACAGGGAACAAAGTTTTAACACACAGAGAAGTGGAGTGACCGTTTCTTTCTGCCCGATGGGATTGTGTGCGTTTATAATTAAACGTCCGGGTTTGAGAACTGGGACAGATTCTGCCATTTTAAATGTACATAAAAAAATAAAAAAACGGAGGGGGGTGGGGGAATCTGTAAAGGATTATCATAATAATCAGTTACAATTAGAAATCAATCTATTATAAATACTAGCCTATTGCTTTCCTCTCCCAAGTCAAACCATTTAACTATGGATCTACCAAATGTTTATCATGATCATCATTATTATTATTCTTTCCATTCGAATGCAATAATCTTGATTTGACAAAATAATAATTCTGTATTGATTTGCAAAAAGTGCATGATGGTCGTTTGGCCATTTCATCTGTCTTTCATAATCATTTAAGCTCTATATGGATACCAGATCCAGCCTTGAAACTACAGACAGGGCAATATTGCAAACAAAAATAAAGAGATTCTGCAGTGATACAACACTACGTGTTTAACATTCAGCACAGCTAGCCTTCTCAGAAAGCTTTGCAACTGTTATACAGGTTTCTTTTTCAAGAAAAGGAGTCTCCCAAAATGAGATCAAATGACCTTTCTCCCAACAAGATCTGAGACAGTAAGCAGAGAGCGAGCGGGGGGGAGGTCTGTCCAGTGCCCCCCCCCCCGCCTTTGTGTGACTATGCAACACGCTGCATATAACAGGTGTGGTGGAAATATAACAGAGATGTGTTTTCGTCCAGATGAGGTGGAACCACCTGAAATCCAGATACCAAAATATTCAAGTTTTTTTTCTTCTTCTCCATTTTCATCAAATTTTCTTTTTTTCCTTTTCCATTTAAATAATTATCTGCACTGAGAAAACAAAAAAAGAAACATCGACAGGAACAACAACAAAAATAATAACAATAGTGACAACCATAAAATAAAAAAAGCACACAATATTTCAGGATGGTCCTTTTCGCAAAGTGCTTTTGTTACAATCGCAGAAGCTGAAAAAAAGGCTGCTGGGTAGCCGGTTCGCCGGGGGAGGGCTTTACACGGCGGTCTGTCTACACGTCTGTCCGTCACACAGGCGGATCGACTGAAACGGCCAACCTGCAAAAAAAGTTGACTGTTTCCTCCTCCCGTTCCCCCCCTTTACACCTGCCCTAAACCTCCAGAGTGGGAATCACAGTATGAAGTTATGGAATGTATCCTAAAATGAGTTTAGGTGACTGAAAACTGAAACTGTGTCTTCCTCCGCACATCAACCGATCTCCCCCCTCTCCCTCCATTCTCTCCTGCCGATTCCCCTGCTGAGTGTGTGTGATCTTTGATCAAAAGGCCAGAGATGTAGGCTCTGAGTCCGGAGGGAGGGAGCGCGGTGGGGAGAGGAGAGGAAGAGAAGATACACCCCCATAAGCCCTCCCCCAACCGGGCTTTTCCCAACCCCATCTCCTTTCAAAAATGATACAGTCCAACTAATAAGACTGAATCTCCAGTGGCTTCCTTCCCTCCAACAAACAATTCACTGGATCAATATCAGATGGAGAAATAGGCCGGTCGCAGCCACTTTACAATGGAGGGAACTGCTCCTGCTTTCATCTTTCTCGGAGCCATTATTTTAAATATTGGTATGGGCAAGAAAGGTCAATACAGAGAAGTTACTTGGAGGGTGATTAGACATACCATAAACTTAGCAGACATTGAAACCCAATGCATAGCAGTGTATTTTCCACCTGAGTAGTACTCACATAGAGACAAAAGAGGTCAGCGACATTCTCATTGTGAAATCTGCGGTGACCTCCTCTGTATTACAATTCTTATATCGTGGCCACGCAACTCCTACCGGCTGAGAGGGCCGACGCTCAAGAGTCACCTGGATCACCTGGGCTTTCTATCCCTGAAAAACAACATCCAGCTCTCCCCTCCCACCCGTATTTAATCCTCCTCCCTGCATGCCAACCTTTTGTCTCCCCAGAGACGGAGAGAGACTCCAAGTGCAAACTGTCCCCACTTGGCTGAGAGCAGCCAACAGACAGCAGCCGGCCTCTCTGAAGGACCCAGGGCTGTCTGTGGAAGTGCCAGAGCCACGCTGCGCATACTGCTGTACTGCATATGCTGCACTCGGCTCGCTGTGCATCAAGAGCCTGATGGAAAACGCACAAAAGAAACAAAAACAAAACAAATCAGATGTGCAGGAAAATGACGAAGCAAAGCAAATAGTCTGCCGCCACCAATCTCCATATGGAGTCACCCCGTCCTGCTCCGCTCGATTATTTACAGTTACAATTGTTATCATAGTTGTTGGTCGTCTTTGTTTTATGGCCTTCTCAGATAGATTTACCAAAACTCTTTGATAACAGCATAGGAAAGAGGAGAAAAAAAACAACAAAAAAACATATCAAGGTCAGTTTGGAAAAAAACACTTGCAATGAAGTTCTGAGTCTGTCTCAGTGTAGCCTGGGTCAGAGTAACCTTGGTCTGGGGCTGAGGCTGGGGACACACCGGTGGATCCAAAAGAGAGACAAAGCTCTGAAGTAGTGGTACAGACATATTATTATGAGTTCATTCAAATAAAGCTTAAACGGCGAAATGATTATCGTTTGTTTTTTTTAGTACCAAGCCAATCAGCTTTTACAATTTGTTTTTAAAACATTGAAAGAAAAGTGTTGACGGTCAAACAAAATTAAAAAAAGAAAAAAGAAAAAGAAGTGAGTCGTCAGTTCCTGCCCACGTAAGGCACACTGTGGCCCTTGATGTTTGTATGGTCCACCTGGTGGGAGTGAGCCTCAGCCCCACACTGCACAATACAACTGTCTGGAAACATTGAAAAAGAAAAGAAGAAGAAGAAGAAAAGAAAACCAAGCTTAGTGCTGCTCAGACAAGGCCACAAAGTCCCAGTCTGCTTCAACTAGAGAACATTTTTAATTCAATTAAACCTTTTCAGAAAGGAAACTGAATCCATCCAGCTCGGCAATGATCAATTTAACAGTGTTCAACAATACCAACAGTTTTTCATTTCGTTATTCATCAGTTGACTTAATATGAGACAAACGTTGATAAAATCCCATCATCATCATCATCATCATCATCTAGAGTTTAAAAAGAACTGGATTCAATATCTCTGGCACCTGCACACAGTTGCACCATCAAACCAGGACAAAAAATAAAATGTTTCAACAGGTTTCGGAGAGGCGTTGCTACTTTTCTAAGTGCCTAAATGTTGTATATTTGGAATATTTCTTTACAAGAAGAGCAAATACAATTTGCGGTCATCACACCATTTTTCTAGTGTCCATCAAAAGTTCTCTTTTCAAGAGCCTTCAGATTTAACAATAAAACTCTATTAATCCAACGTGAGATTGGTAGCTTAAAAAGGTCCAATGGCTTTAATGAAAGCCATTTCTTCTCCTTTGGTATTTGTAGGTTGTTGGACGTCTGTATATTTCTTAATATACTGTACATGATTATTTCTATGGAGGGGTTGGATGGACTCTTTTTGAGACCATTGAGTATTAACCACACTGCTCTGTGCTCATGGAAACTCGCAGGCCTTTCTGAGGTCTCCTGCCCTTCTCCCATAAGCAGGACAAGGACATTTAACATTAGTGCAAACTTTTGCTCCCTCAGCTAAAGCACCATTTCCAGTGCTATCAGGCTTTATATCCATAACCCCACCCAAGCACCCATTTACCCCACCCTCCTGGCAGAGCAACCCAAAACCATGACCCCCCAGGCCACACATGCACACATACACTCACACACTCACTCACAGCCATGTAAGATTGTTAGAAGAAGAAGAAAAAAATAGGAGCACAAAAAAAAAAACGAGTCAAGTCAGACAGAAAAAAAGCTACACATCATTAAACCTCTGATTCTATTGTCCACAAGGACACAAAGAGCGAGAGGAAGCAAACTCAAGTTAATACCTGTATGATATTATATACACACACACACACACACACGCGCACACGCATCTGCATATGTATTCAAGAGGAGGGCATCTGTGTGTGGTTTAGTCAGGTAGGCCAAGTCTGGATAAATTATAGACATACCATCAACATCTCTACTGTTGACTAAGCTTTGGTTAATCAACAAACAACGTAAGACTTTTGGGGAAATATATTAAAGGTCCAAAGAAACTTTAAGATGGCTAACAGGTCTTACCTTCTGCCACATCAAGACAAAATTGGCTTAAGCATAAAGATCACATACCCAGCTTGCATTGGTCTGCCTGTGAGCATCAAGCTGTGCATTTATAAAAACACCATCTTTATCATAACAGAGGAGCAAAAATAGAACCGAAAACTCTGAAGACCTAAGCCAACCCCCGACTACGACCAACAAGGGTAAACAAAAGTTATGCAAATCTGCACCGAGAGAGCCGTGAAGTAAACACGCAACTGTCCAATGAGTTGTTTTACAAAATGCTTTCTCTGCCCGTGTGGTGCGTGGAGCCATTATCGCCGCGGTTCCTCGGAGAACACGTGTAGTTATGAGAGTAGCTGGCGAACAGATGGGGCAGACACAAAGTTTGTTTATCCAAGCTCGTCCTGAGACCCTCCAGCCTGCCAGCCAGCAGCACGTGCACGAAAAGAAAATGCACACACACACACACACACACACACACGTGTCCTTTCTTCTTCTTCTTCTTGTCCGTCTCGTCCTTCTACATTAAAAGACACAAAGACAACTCTCTAGATTCCAGCAACAACTAACTTCAAGCGCCATCAGTTCCACAGATCAAAGTCTTTTTTCTCAAGTTCACAAAACCCAACGTGTTTGTATCAGAAACTCCCCGGCGTCTCTTTTAGAGATTTGAAGTCGAATATTTCAGTTTTCAGATGTGTTTTTTGGCAGCTTGGTCTTAAAAACCTGAACTAAACCAGCAGAGGAGCTCAACTTCACCACCATGGACCGAAGAAAAGACTCATCTCACTTGCAACTGGTTTGTATTCGAAGTACCCGTTTCAAGTGCATTCATAACCTGCCTCTTTCCAATTAAGATGCAAAGGACTGATAGTTCAACTACAGCCTTACTGCAGATATTACATATTACAGGGTGCAATTGGGGGGGACGGGGACGCATGTTCTCTCGACTCTAAATGTGCTAGTTTGGAAAACAACACTGGATTTGGAGCACGATAACAACTCTGACAGACTTACAAAATCCAGAGTCACCGACAACATTCAAAGGTTTATATACCAGCTCTGGTGTTTCCCCTTTCTGCACAGGATACCTGGATCCAGTGAGCAGAGAGTGTGTGTCTGTGAGCATGTGTGTGAGCGTGTGTGTATGTGTGAGAGACAGAGAAAGTGCATTGGGGCTAGCAGCTCAGGGTGCATGTTTGAACAGGCCGTGGCTGACTCACACAGTGATGATGTGGCCAGAGCGACCCTGGCTGCCACGCACACACACACACACACACACACAGACACACACACACAGACAAACATATAAACACACTCGCACACTGAACTGCCAGCACCAGGCGTCCTACCCACAGTAACACCAGGCTCTAATATAATAATATCCCCTCCAGGCTAGTTCGGGGGCATTAGAGGACTACAGAGAGAAAAGGCCTGATTTGATCCCCTCCTGCCTGGAAACGTGGCTGAGCTGGGGGAGATTATTTTTTGGAATGCAACAGACATTGTGAGATCCCCCACCCCTTCCCTTGTTCCCCTCCCCCATCAACCAGCTGCAGCTGCGCGCCTATTTGGCCTCCCAACTTGGACAGGTATTTATTGCTCTCTTCATCGTACAGGTTGCCTCACGGTTGTGTGGTCCCTAGGGCAAAAAAAAAGATTGGAATAAGCACGATACATAAACCTCCACTCACTCCAACCAACCAACACCAGCCCACTTCCTTTAAATATACCTCTCTCTCTCTCACTCTGTTGGATATCTTTAGTAAAGCTGTGCAAACATAGAAGAAAAAAAAAAGGTGCTCATCTATCTCTTCTTCGTACTCTTTGTCATTCTCTCACTTGGGCTCCCTGCCATTCCTTTAACCTGCGGTTGGTTAAATGCTACCCGCGCCTTGTCACACAAGGACAGATTCCGAAAAAAACTGCACAAAGTTAAGCACATTCATTCATTCAACCTCCTCCTCCTTTGGGTAGGAACTGTACAAGTTAAGTGTTAAGTTTAGGACAAATGGGTGACTCAGTTTTTTTGTGTTTTTTTTTTTTCATCGAACACTCATACAGGTTTTTTTCGTTCACCCACAAGCTTCACTCTGTGAGAAATATGACATCAAGCCTAAGAGGAAAAACCCGATTGGTAAGTACACCTCAGCATTAAGAGGGGACCAATGTCATATCACCACCTGCTGTATATACATGTATACAATTATAAAGTGTCAAGTACCCGAAGCAGTCAACAAAAAGGAACGACGACAAAACAAAATTAAGACAGAATCAAAAAGGGAAAACAAAACAAAAAAGCTGAAAGTAGCAGGGTTGTGAGGGTTAAGAGGCAACGTAGTCAAGCCAACAGGTACATTGACGATGGTAGTGCTTTAAAAACACAAACCCTCCACCCCTCATATTCCCGAGTCCTGCAATTGAAGAGCCCCCATTAAAGTGGATTTGACTCGACGCAAATTTGTTTTTCAATAAGACAAACCATAGATGCATTTTATAGAGTAAGTAACACTTCAATCAAACCCTTGTCTGATTCTTTCTGGAACATTTAGAGAGAAAAAACTGTTGCATCAAAATTGTGGTGAGTTTTCCTTTGCATATGCCAAATTGTGGCAATGTTGTTTCTATGGTAACTGTACATTTCAGACCTGCAAAAGAATAGAAAAAGAGTTGTTTTCACTGGGAGGATTTGTCCTCGCTTCACCCGTACAGCAGCCAGAAGGTGCTTGATAGACACCTTGCTCAGAGCTTGAAGGCTGTGAGGACAAAACCAATAAAAATCTAAATCAACTGCATAGTTGCTCCGCGTTTCTTTGTATCTATCATACATTTGCCTCAGCACATATGCCAATGTATAAAACACCCTAATATTATAAAGAAAGAAATGGCCCAGAAAGTGGACGTCATGGGTTCATGATTTGAAGCGTTCTTTGCTCTTTAACAGATAAATCGACTCAAGTGCTTGCATGTCTACTCCATTTCCTAAACAAAAAGGAAAAAGAAATATAAAGATTAGATTTTTTGTGACACCCTGATTTGGTTTATAGAGGAATAGTTAGTTGTTGTTTTTTTAAAAGTTCGCCTTTGTGTGTTTTTTTTCTCTCCTCTCTGTTCGCCGCCTGTCTCACAGGCGGTGCAGAGTGACGATGGTGTCCAGCAGTGTCCTTGTGGGCCCCCCTGCCATCTCAGGGCCCTTCCTCCCCTGCAAACTCCTGCAGCTGAGGACTGTGTGCATGGGCTCCGGCGTCCCCCTCCACCTCCGCCGCCGAGGAGGCCTCCGAGCGCCGCCGCCCCCTGATGGTATGATGCCCGGGGCTCGTGTCGGAGCCGGGCCCCAGCAGGCCCAGGGGGGCGTCGAGGAGCCCCTGCTCTCGCACCCGGGGCTTTCGGCCCCGCCGAGAGGGGATGCCGTTGCAGCCGTCCTTCTTGAGGTGGCGGTGCAGGTGATCCGAGCGCACGAAAGTCTTAAAGCAGCTGGAGCACTGATAGGGCCGCAGGCCGGTGTGCACGCGCATGTGGTTCTTCAGGTCGTAGTTGTGAGCAAAGGCGGCTCCACATTGCGTACAAAGGTAAGGCTTCTCTCCTGTATGCTTCCGCATATGAACCTTGAGCTTGTCCTGCCTGGAAGAAAAGAAAGAATTTACAGACATAAAAAAAATGTAAATACAACAGAGGATCAACCCACACCTATCTGGATACACTCAGTGCACTCAGCCAGCTTCAGGTTTTCTTTTCGGCTAATAATCAAGCAATGCAACACCACGCACAAATATATAATGAACTTGAAATACATTATTAATTCTCATATGTGTCAGCTTAATATGCCGAAGAGTTTCATATCCTATTTAACAGCCATCTTTTGGATCTCTTCCAATGAGATTATTCTGTGAGGGCAGCCAGGCCAAATGAGGAGAAGCCATAAACTTCACATCTTAATCTGTGTAATTGCACACAAGAGCACAACTGTGGGCTGACGAGAAAGCTCAATGTTCACTGTGTCAGTTGCCACTTTTACGATTTCGTTTAACTTCTCTTTGAGGCCGACGTCATAACAATTGATGGAAGACAACAAAAAAAAGCATGACTTCTGTGAATAGAAAATGCGGACTTCGATGTCCTGTGCAGTTTAACAACTCCAAACTCATTTTTGAAAACTGGACGTTTAACGTCGAGTCGTACTGAAAAATAGATGAGTCTGTAAAACGTCATCAATTTTGCAGCCTGCTTCTATCCCCATGAGCTGTAATCTGACAATATTGCATTAGAGCAGTAGTCACTTCAATAGATGATCAAATAGAAGACTTATTTTCCAAAAACATAAATTACACTTAAAACAAGACCAAACTATGACTTCAACTTCATGTCAGTACATCCTGGAGCATTTTTTCACTTTGTGATGGTACACTGTCGCCCACTAAATTTTATCAGGCTGCCTTAGCCTTCATCTGACTCTTTACCGCCCTCCCCCCCTGAGCCCTTACTATCTCTCTTTAATCGTCTAACCCTTCTGCACTCGGGGCAGAGGGCTCCTAAACAAACAAGCATAAGACAAGTCAGTTTGAAAACACACACACACACACACACACACACACACACACACACACACACACACACACACACACACACACACACACACGTAAGTGGATTAGCTGTCATACAAGCAACAAATACACCTGCTGCATCCCGGTCAAAACAAACGGCGCCCCAAATATAAAAAAATAATTAAAATAAAGTGAGGAGAAACACACACACGGTGTCGAAGCCTTGAAAAAAAAAAAAGTGGCACACTGACAGAGGTGAATTATTTAAAAGGACAGGAGTGATTTATTACCGTGCGAGGCACACTCTTAACCCTGATCAAACAGGATTAAGATTACAATACCCCCATCCCACTGCCGGTCGAATTTAGCTAGAAGGCAAATTCAGATTGGTCTTCCCTACCTGCCATGCCAGCAGAGGTTCTGGGTATTTCTAGCCAACTGCATCTATTTCCAGCACAAGTCGTCCACTGATTAATTAATTAAAAGAATGATTTCAAGGAAAAGGCAAGACTCCGCAATACAGGGAAGCCATGCACACTCAAGCCCACTGCTGTAGACTAGCCACATTTAACTGAGTGGCACATGGCAGATTTCATTAGAGAGGTAAAAGGAGTGAGAGGCAGAGAGTAGGGGGGGTGTAACTACTCTGCCGTGGGCAATAATCAACATAACCAGAGATCAAAAGTTCAAATTATTACTTTGGAGCACACCGAGTACCATCCAGGACCTGTAATCCCCCTCTGTATCAGAACACAGCACTTTATAGCAGCCCTCCACTAGATAACAGTAGCATGGCGTGGCCTTCTTTTATAGGACCCCTATGTTACAATTCCAGGACTTTGCTATGAAGGCTGTCACAATAAAACAGACCTTTATAACTTTTATAATCCGACCCACTCTCTCTCACACAGCTGGAATATTTTCCGTGCCATTTGGATTCGCATTTGGCTACAATGTGACATAAAAATAAATAATGCTTCGTGGAGACTCAGCCAGTCCATGACCAAAGTAAACATTTAGATTCACAAACTGCGCTGCCTCCTTAATGCAAAGCTAAGTTGGTTAGTGCTAATACTCCTGGCTGTGGTGTTTCCCTCTGCTTGGCGATTTGTCTGCAGTGCCAAGTCCAAGACTATTAGTACATGTGACATGGGGGAGTCACTTCATTAATTGGGCTTACCTGGTAAAGCGTACTTTGCAGATGGCGCATTCATAAGGTTTCTCTCCCGTGTGCGTTCGAATGTGGCGGGGAAGCTTGCCTGCTCCTTGAATGACCTTGGAGCATATGGGGCATTTCTGGAAGGCCTTAGAGCGCATCTTCCTCTCGCCCCCGCCCCCACCACCTCCTCCTCCTCCTCCCCCCCCCTCCAACCCCGCTGCCTCTCTCTCCCACTCCCCCCTCTCCTCCTCCTCCTCCTCCTCCTCCTCGGTCTTGGCCTGTTCTGCCCCGTGACAACCAGAGCGGCGGCACTCCCTGTGTCACAGCCGCAGAAGCTGGATCCTCATGCTGAGCGCTGCTAAAATAATTCAAGTAAAATTCCATGTCGGGGTCATCCCCATCTCCCTGTTCCTCCCCAGTTGTTGCACGCTCCTTCTGCCTCTCGATGGAGTCCATCATGTGCTGCAGGAGGGCACTGGCAGAACCCCTCTCCATCGCCATCGCCTCCCTGCTTCCATCCTCCACCTCTGTCTCCTGCCCAAGCCGAGACTCGGGGGGGAGGTAGAAGTGCCCATTCTGGGAGGGCGGGAAGTAAGACGCTCCGTTCCCCTGCACCGCCTCCACGTCCTCGTCTTCCTCGTCATCGTCATCCTCTTCCTCTGGCTCCTGTGTGGGGGCCTGGGCCAAGGCGAGGGCCAGAGGGGAGTAGTACTCACCGGGGCCAGCAGGAGCCCCGTTGCTGGGGACCCCGCCGTTACCGTGGTTAAAGTGCAGGTGCGTGGGCAGGTCCCTAAACTCTGGCGTGCTGCAGCTGCTGCTCCAGTGCGCCCCTCTCTGGAAGTGCTCCAGGAACTCCCGGGCCCGCACCCGGTTCCCCGGCTCCCTGCCTCCTCTGCCCTCGCTCTCCTCCTCTTCGTCTCTTCGCTCACTGCCCGCCTAGTGAAACATGACGGGGGAACAAAGAGAGTGAGTGCCTGAGACAGATAAAGTCGGTGAAAGTTTGCACAAAAAATGAAAGGGGAAAACAAAGAGAGACAGAAGTACAACAGTAATGTAGAAATACAATAAACTATTAAAAAAGTTACTTTCTGTAAAGCACATCAGCTAAGGTGAAGGCTGACGAGAAATCTACAGCTGTAAGGCCCATCAGTTGAGGCAGATCCCCATCTGGGTATCTGGGATGCATACCCAGGGGCTTATTATACCCATGAGCACATGCATGTGCATCTCACAGCTACGCTTGATCATGTTGAAGTGTAGCTGCGATATGCAGTGTCTGGAGTTGGTGAAATAGCATGCTCTCCTTCGACACACGCTATTGGCTCAGAATGAGTAAGTGTTGAACCCAAAGGCTGTGGGCGTGTGTTTGGCATGGTGAGAGAGACTGATAAAGGTCATGATGTAAGCTTGACTATGCTGGCTATTTAATGAGGGGGGGTAGTATGATGACCAGACACCTCATTCCCCAAGTGGCTGAAGCAGGAGAACTACATTTTCAACAAGTTATTCCAGTACCAAAACACTTCTACTCGACATGAACTGCTTCTTAGATGGTGTGCACTTTGCTCTGAATGCATTCAACACTTACAATCGGTTGCTTATGGTGTCACTAATTCATTAAGTCAGAGCAGATCAAACGACCGTCATCTCAAAGCTTAAAATTTGACTTTAAAAACATGTCACTTCTAGTTATATGAGGGTCTTGTACCGGCGGGGAGAGCACTTTGGTGTCCAGCAGGTGTGTACAGACTTCCTGTACTGGTTGGACTTCCAGGAGGCGGGCGGCAGCAAGGATGTCGGCCACACTGCTGTGGCTGACTGTCAATGTCGCTGTGTAGGCAAAGTCTAGCAACGCTCCCAGAGCCTCTGCTGCCACAAAGTCGATGTTGTAGACGTTCTGTTGGTCGGCGGCGGCCCCCGAAGTGAAGAGCTTGTGGAAGTAGGAGCTGCAGGACGCCAGGACGGAGCGGTGGGCTGGGAACTCCCGGTCCTCGGCGACCAGGAGCACGTCGCACAGCAGGCCGCTGAGCCGCTGCTTGTTCAGACAGCCCAGGATGTCTGCGCTGTGCTCCGGGAACGGGATCCCCACGGGGCCTTCCTCTGCCTCCCCTGGCCCTCCTCGCCCTCCTCCACCGCCGCTGCTTGCCGTCCCCCTGAGCCGCCTCCCACCCCTCCCACCGGCTCCGGACGACATCTTCCACCAGCCTGCCGCCGAGCCGCCTAGCACAGCCCCCACCCGTGTATCCGTCCTGCCGTCTGTCCGTCTGCCTGTCTGAGAGCGGAAGAGTTGGATAGATAGAGGGATGGGAGGGAGGGGAGAGACGAAGAGGAAATAATAGATCAGTTCATGACATTCTTTATGTGGATTAAGGAAGAGAGAGGAATATTGATTTATTGATTTACCGCAGTCACACCGGGATGCTTCTGAACACAACTCAGTACACACAAAATGTGAGGACACAGACGAAATTTTAAATCTTAAGGAGTACAAGTGTAGTGTTTACATCAATTGTGATGATTGAAAAGAACACTGGATTCAATTGATTCCAACCCAAGATTTTATCGTCACTGCCGAGAAGCAGTCCAGTGTGTGTGTGTACGTACATATACATATGTATATATATATATATACACACACACACACACACACACACACACACACACACACACACACACACACACACACACACACACACACACACACACACACACATACATACATACATACATACATATACACACACATACACATACACTTGGCGGTACATTGCCCTTCTCTTATCCTTTTTCTATACATCTAAACAAGGGGCTGCTCTGATACCATATACATAAGAACCACATAGATATCAACATACCAATAGTAGCATGCATTGTCATATACAAGCAGACAAAACGCAGTGAGGTACATGATGTATTTTAGCGAAATCTACAAAGTTGGCTCATGTCAAGTTAGTATTGTGATCAGCTGTAAAACAGGCTTGGTAATCAGTATTTTGATGGATGAGCTTTCAAAGCAAGAGGTCTCAAAAGAATCAAAAATTATTTAATATGTCAAGTCATAAAAGTCTTCTTTTTTTAAAACAATGGCTAGATCTGGAAAACACAAACTGCAAGTCACAATAAAATACAGCTAGAACAAGTAAAAACATATGTTTCCTCAATCCTATAGATTGTATGCTAATGACTTTCATTCAAGTAAACTGTGTACTGACTTTTCATTCCCATATATATATATATTCCTTAGTATATCGGCAATGCAAAAAACTTTTCCTCTGACTTTACACATTGAAAGTTTTATAAAAGATTTGATACCACAGCCATTCATCAAAAACCTTGACCATGATTTCGTACTTCTACCCATAAAGGACTAATTAGAGTGAGGACATTTAATCATTGTGTGCTCTGTGTGACCTGAAATTGAACTTCTCAGTATGGGCTTTACATTCGCTATGTAATAGATGGGTTGAAACCTGCATTGATAATTTTTTTTGTAAAGGAGTAGCTCACATAATATAATAGCACAAATACAATTCAAACATTTCACTGGACTCAAGAGTCTTGAGCGTATATATGCAGTAACACTACAGTTCTGCACATCACAACTGCTTGGAGCTGATTTTAAAGCGAATCGACTGGCACAACAGGTGTATTTAAAGATGTACCATCAAGTGTGAAAATGTGCAATAATGGGGGTTTCTAGTGGCTCACAACAATTGGGAATGCATTTGGCCAGGCATGTTGCTTGCTAAAACACCATAAGGAGATGAATGACTAAGTGAGGATGTATATGTACTAAACACATGTAGGCAGGTGGCTGTTTCCTTGTACATGCCTACATTTTGCAAGAAACTAAATAAGAGGCCTTGAAGGACAGATAGGCATAGGGCAGTGGGGAGCTGGACTGTGCCGCTTGTTCACTCTGTGTCAGTTAAGAGTTGGGGAGGGGAGCGAATGAGGTGGAGGAAAAAGAGAGAGGGGGGGTTGCTGCCAGAGCAGACCCTGTGGAAAAACTCCACAGGAGGAGGAAGAGGACACGCAACAAGCTGCGAGGGAACAGTATTAAAAAGCGAGGTTGTCAATCCGGTCTGAGCTGGTTACCCCACCCTGTACCGTGTGCCAACTTTCAGGAAAGGCTGTCCCCTCGCTCACGTGTGTGGGGGAGATTAAAATGATCGACTGAAGCCTGCGCAGTGAGAGAGGGGTTTCAGCAGAACAAGCCATCCTCAATTTCTCTATCAACACTTTCGCACGCGCACACTCGTACGGCAAATACTGTAACATCCCAGAGACGTCGATAAAACACAAAACACAAAAGCACATGTGCACACATATTGGACATCCAACCGCTCCGCAACCCTCCCCTCCATCTGCCAGGGAGACCCAGCAGGGGGTGAGGCCGGGGAGGGTTGGAGGGTGCGTTGAGTGCGTAGCTCTCTGCGAGGCATTCAAATGACATTCCTTCAGATCAGCCCTCCTGGTATGTTTGTACGCTACACCCCACTACCAAACCTGCCTAACCTGGCCGCCTCTCCTCTTTCCTCTAGTTCTCTCTTCTGATACGTTCTCCCTTGCAAAAGAGAAACGCCTATCTCCACACCTTGAGATCAGGCAACATGTCAGCTCTGCCCCACAGGTGAGGGTAAGGTAAAGCTTTTAAATAGCACATCTCTAGGGAGGCGGGCAGGAGAGCAGAGCAGGCGTTTGTTCAAACTTATCATGATCCTCTAAATGGGGTGACGGTTTTTATTTCAGATAAAGTTTGTTCATTCAAATAACACAGCTCATTTATTTAAAGAGTACTGCTTTGTGTAAGTAATGGTAACATGTTTAACGGCTCCACCCTTTCTTTCTCCTTACTGTATGTCCCCCTTAACTTAATTACCTTTCGATGGGCAGCTGACCACAAAGCCTCTGCAAACACTGCCAACGTCTCACACAAAGCTCTGATCAAAAAATTGTCAGACATGGCAAATTTTATTATCCAAGCCCTCATCTGAATATGCTGAGGAGAGGGAGGCGAGTGTACAGACAAAGAGAGATGGCACAGGAGGGAGAGGGAGGAAGGGTGAGCAGAGTGAGATGAGATGGAAGAAAGAGCAAGACAAAGGGCAACCGCATTGGCTACTGGTCACGTCCTTCACAGGTGGAAATAGATCTCTGTGAGCCCATCCAGACCCGAGACGACCTGCTCTTCTCTAACACAGACACACAGCACCTGCACTAGACCCGGCTTTGCTACAAGCTTGTGTCGCGGGTTATCCCCCGTACATATAGCTGACCCAGGGTCACGGCTTTGTCGGGGTAAGACGCTGAGCTGAGAGGAGATAAAAACACAGTAACACACATACACATACAAACACACGCGCACGAATGGGACTCTGTGCCAACGACGCATGGAGGGACTACTCTGCATGCAGGAGCCACCTGTCCCCGAATGACCCCCGCAAAGAGCACTAAGAAAGAGGAAACACAGTGCAACAAACCTGATCCCGACACCTCCTCGTGGCTTGAAACATTCCTTATCACTAATTCATGCCTGTGGGTGACAAGGCCCGCAACCCGGCACAGTGCGGTGCAGCAGCGAGTCCCCGGTGCTCCACTTCCAGGGAAGGGCCTTCTCTCAATGCCCACTGGAAGAACAACCAGGCCTGCTTTGCAAGTCAAACAACTGCTTTAACACAGGACCAACCCATCTACGCCCTCATCACTTTTATCTCACACGCAATGTCCCTCTACCCCCCTCCCATACATCTACACACGACAAGGACCAATGCCGAAGTTACACTTCAGGAACAAAACAACCCACACCGGTCTCCTGTAAACCAGTTTCCGTTTTACTGTTACTTCAGCTGACTGTGCTGTGTGTGTTCTCACTATCCATGCCAAGACAGTCACACCCAATTGTCTTGTCATTCACTGACAAACACATTGACATCAGGCTGTTGTAGCAGTTAGTGAAAGTGTTTTTATCATGCCCGAGATGTATCATCTAAAAGGACTGCAGAATTTCCACTCTCAAAGTATCTCTGTCTTTGGCTGACTCATACCAGTCATTCCTAAATACAAAAGGAACAAACTGTTAACCCTGTGTAACCTCAGATGTTTCCTTGATAGACAAAAAAGAAATACCTAACTGCTACTTTTTAGGGTCTCGAAAAGCAAAAAGTAAAGATAAGTACTATCAGACGTATACACAAAAAGTAACATCAGATATTTTAATGGATACTGCACTTAATATTTTCATTTCGGAGAACCTTTTGATTTAACCCTACTGAATTGGAAAGCAAATATCCTCCCTTTGGTCTCTTTTTATTCAACATTTTCAGTTGCAAAAAGTGATTGGCTCATAAAAAAAAAAAGAATACACAATTGCTAACTACTGAGAAACAAAACTTTTAGCGGGAGCAATCAGAGCCAACATAGCTGAAATCATTGATCCCTTAAACCTTAAATGTTGATGAGCACAGATGGGCCCACTTTTTGTACTAAACTACTATCGCGCAGTTTATTCATTTTATAACACCGTGTGAATGGTATTAGCTTAATGCTTTTACAAGAGAACAACTCTATCAGGATACTCCCAATTTCACTCAGGCGTAAACTTAATGCATGCAAGTATTTGAATTAAGTGCAACCAAAATACAGAGGCAAAGTCTGGACTGAAAACATCTGAACATTAAACAAGAAGTTGAAGAATTGAGCCTGATCCTTCGTTTATCATTCCACAGACCATTTCAACTGGCCTCGAAAGCAACAAAACCTGCCAACCCCGCCCCGCTGCGAGGGAATCACCTACTCAGGTCAAGACGGTTCAAGGTTGGACCAAGATAATGCAAGATAATCGGAATTGGGAGGGGGCGGCAGTTCCTTGGAAGAGTGGATTTTGAGCAAGTGCCAGAGCCAAAGGACTCGCTGGTGCCAGTGGTGGAAGGAAACCTGATTGGTCGGTCATATTGGAAGAGAAGCAGGAAGAGGGCAAGTGACTGATAAAACCGACGTTGCATGGGCTGGTCTAGACCTGGCAGCTTTTACTAGAAAACTAACCAGGAAGTGGAGCCACAACACAGTCACAATGCCAGTGAAAAGGTAGTGGGCGAGGCAGGGCGTTAAAACTCACAAGCTCGATCATAACTCCTGAGTGTACAGTATGGTGGCGTAGGAATCCGGCTCAGATGTCAATGATAAACTCAGAGAAATCTCATTATGTTACCTGGCGTAACTTGCTACCATAAGAGGGAAAGTCACCGCCCACAAGTTGGGCAAAGTTTAATGTGAGGAAGCTAGCAGGGGGTTTTATGACGTTATAAAAGGTCTATGTGTGCGCTGCCAGATAGCAAAGGAAGTAGAAAAATGAAACCTGTAGCTGCTGCTAATTACTCGTGAAAACTCTCACACTGTTCTAAATGTGTCAGTATTTGTGTCAGACCAACTGTATAGCCACAGGCCAGCAAATAAAAAAACACCCTTTAATTCAATGCAGTGCAACGACTTACTACTTTTACAAAACTTAGTTTTGACACAATAACAGAAATATGGTGAATAAAGTCTCTGGTCATTTTTGAGTCTGTAGTTTGTGGTGTTGGATTGCATTATACTGTAATGACACAGACAAAATATCAGAAATAATATACATGATAATGTAATGTAGTTCAATGCTACTCCATGAAAAAAATACAATAAAGTTGAGACAACATATAAACAACTTTAGGATTTTGTCTGTTATTGTGCAGGTGTTTCTATTTTTGTGGTCATTGCAACAATCCAAAAACTTCACCGATTCATTCATTTCCTAATGATAGTTTTTATTAAGTAAATATTATTATATTATAATTTTGTCAATAAAACCTCAACACTTTTCAGGTTCATGCCAGTTCAAACATCGTCTTTTCATTGTGAAGTCACGAGTCCTATGACACGTCTTGGGACCGTAGCCTTTCACAAGCGGCAGTGTAACAAAACCACAGCCACGGAGTTCCTTTCAGCTTGAGTAACATGCTCTGACACGGCAATGCTGACAACCAGGAAGTGCAACAAAATCTAACACATGGCTTCAGAAGCAGCTCTTACAACCCAACACAGCGTCAACTCAAGCGGGCCGGTTGGTCAGTCCGCAGGCCCGTCGTGCGCTGCGCCGCTTTGTGCATGCGCAGCAGAGAACTTCCTGTGAGTCTGTGACAGGCGTGTAACAGAACCCGCTCTGTTATCAGATGACCAGCTCTCTGCTTGCTTGCTCGCGTTCTCTCTCTGTCCCTACTGTCTGACCCTCTCTATCTCTCTCTTCCTCATCTGTCGCTCTCATCTCAGTCTCAGACTCTGCACTGTACCCACCACAGCACCCACTTCCCCTTTCCACTGCTGAGAAGGCAAAGCATTGCATACCCCCCCCCACCATCCTAATGTGTCGAGGCGTCCTCCAATGCAACCAACCCGTCTTCATCCTAAACCGGTTCACTAAATCAACATGCAGAAAGTGTCAGATTGGTGCCATATCCTCTTCCTGATAAGTTGGCCTTTCGGACTAATTAAAAAAAGGAGGTTCTGGTTATAATGCTTTCAAATAATTCATATTTTTTTTAGTTTTTTTTTTTTTTTTACAGTGTATTGGTGTCTCAGAAGACACCATCTATCTCCAAAAGTATCACAATCCAAGTCTAGCTTTACCCCCAATCTGAAAAACATCCCAGCCTCTTCTTCTCACACTCTAATTTGATCAGGTTGTGCTAGCCTCTCCATAATAAATGTCCCAGAAGAGAACAGAAGAAGCCCCTTTACTCCCCCTAGACTTTAGCACAACAACAGAAAAACAACAGAGAGGGGTCTGTCTATCTGCCTAGCCAGGCTGGAAGCTGTGGTACACTGAGCAGCTGACCAGGGGAACCAAACATTAGGGGGAAGTGAAGCTGCATTCACCAAGGAAGAGGCAGATGAAAGTATTCAAAATGTTTCAACTTTTACAACCGAACATATACAGTATATATATATATATATATATATATATATATATATATATATATATATATATATATATATATATATATATATATATACACACACAGTATATATATACAGTATATATATACATATATATATATATATATATATATATATATATATATATATATATATATATATATATATATATATATATATATATATATATATATATATATATATAGAGAGAGAGAGAGAGAGAGAGAGAGAGAGAGAGAGAGAGAGAGAGAGAGAGAGAGAACAGCGGCACGGAAATGATGTTGTTTGGTATGAATTACAAAACAACTTAAGTTTTGATCCCACCATATGGGCCCCAATACATAATTTAACCATATAAACAAAACTTTGAACGAACGTAATGACTGTTACATGTTTTGCATTGTATACAGCCAACATTTCACTCTAAAATAAAGAATCAAACTGCCACGGCGACATCACGCAACCTGTCCTCTCAGTCTGTCTGAACCTGCTAGTTTCAGGCCATAGTGGTGGAGGCACAAACATACAGGAATATCAAACTGTATTCAGCCTCACCGCCAAATTGATGGGTGGTGTCTTGGACCAGCCCACAGCCACTGAAGTCCCCTGCAATTCCCCTGGAGTCTATTGTTGGTAACACAGACGAACACACGCATGCATGCATGTTTGCACACAAGCACACACTCACACACAAACACATATGGCGTCCTAGTTTAACCTCTTGCTGGAATTTACTTGAGCCTACTATACTAATCTTCCATGGTGGCAGCTAGAAAGTAGTGTAGAGGGTATAATAAGGACTTAAGTAACACCACTGCGACTAATATTGTCTGTGACATTGAATCAAATAAAAAAAAATGCCAACCTTTCTGCTCCCGCCTTCTTAGAAGCATTCCTAACACTTTCCCAGCATTTGGGCGTCTTCATGTACCGTGCTCTTCTTGTACCCTCTCCTTGCCCACACGTTTAAAAAAAACGGGTTGAACAAGTATGTGAAAGCCAAAAAATATGCATCTGGTTATCGAGCAAGGCAGTCAGCAGGGCTCCTGTGAAGTCTTTCAACCACGAGCAAGCGCGATAGGACGGGCAGGATTGGAATCTGCTTTTAACAAGATGCTGGTAAAGAAAGGGGTTGAGCGGACAGGGAGGAAAACGTGTCATGAGATTGACCATGGTGTGAGCAGCTGAGAAACATTTAAAATCAATCAGCAAATACACAAGTTCTCCAGCATAGATACCAGCGCTTACGTGTTATTATAATATTGCATGGATGGAGCGTACCCTACCAGTCGTCAAAAGATGTGAAATATATTCTTCCCCTCAGCAAGAAGAGATGTCTGAGGTTTCTCAAATAAACTATGACTAAACACCTCACCTGTACTCTGTCAGCCATCAACACAATCGCTCTGCCACAGTTCTCGCAAACATTGGATGCAGGGTTTTTAGTGGAATTACTTTAACACCCCCTAAAGAAGCAGCAGCACAGGATGTGCAACTGTCCTTCATCTTTTCACTAACTAATAATAGCAGCAGTGCCATTTAATCACAGCAGTAGACAAACGCATTAATATTGTGTCTCAAGATGGAAACAACACTGATGCACAACCAAAGTTAGCCTGATGAGGACAACTTTGCAACACAAACTATTTCTCTGAGCAGTGTTCTGTGCAGCACCTTACACTCAGCACTGACCTATTTGCCATTCCCTCCTTTATCTGCAAGTGGGTCAAGAACTCTGAACTCCATCAAGCCCCATCTCTTTCACTCTCCTTCACACACACACACACACACACACACACACACACACACACACACACACACACACACACACACACACACACACACACACGCTATGGTATTTATTTCCTCTGCTCGCCTCTCTTCTCCTCGCAGTCCCAGTCTATATAGTGTGTGTGTGTGTGTGTGCGTGTCTATGTGTGTCTTTGGAGTGCTTACCAAATAGGCAGAAAATGTTTCCTGGGCCCTACTTGCCTCCCCTGCCTGCCTGCCGGCCAGCTCTGCTGCCTCCGTCTCTGGGCAGGGCTCGCGCTTTACCAGACAGGAAACTTGCGAGTGGCCCTAGTCATACAGGCAAGCCCTTGCCTGATCCCACACAAACAGACACCTCACCCCCCCCCACCCCAAAGCACCACCACCGCTGCCGTCGCCCCCCCCTCCGGTTTTAGCCCACAACTCGGCTCCGCATCCCCTGCTCTCATTGGCAGACAGCTGCTCACTCACCACACCTCCTTGTTGGGATAGGCTGGCAGTCGTTCCCTTTCCTGGATGGCCACGGGCAAGGCACTCTGGGATATGGAGTTCTGAAACCCAATTTGACTTGCTTTGCAGCCCCTGCTGTGGACTACGAGTCCCAGCTCTCTCTGCCCTCACCACCCCCACTATCTCCAAGCCTGCTCTAACGTAAGCACTCAGGGCTGAATTATACACTACAGTATGTTGCTAGCAGGCTGCCAGGTATTAAAGTACAGACCAGCCATCAAACAGGGCCGAGCTTCGTATGAAAAAAAGAAAGACATTTCAGCCTCAACTGTCAGTATAGTAACACCAGCGGTGGATTCTTTCATTGGCTCACACATTTCAGACACACTTAAAACTCCTGACCTAAATTATGACTATTGCAAACAGTCCAGTGCCACTACAACATGCCCTGCGCACACAGCACACAACTTGCCCCGCACTGAGCCTTTCAATCGCCACTGTCTCGAAAAGTTGTTGCTATTGCTTATACCTTGTCCAATACAATTATTTGTGTTACTCCTTCCCCTCGTTCAGTGTCCCCCTCCCACCCCCCAACCCGAGAGAGCACCCTCCCACCCCCTTCCCCCTCCTCCTTTAAGTGTTTCCACCTGCCTGAAAAGTTAATGCCTTGAACACATCCTATAAACTTTATCTCAAGATTACCCAGAGGTAAAGAGCAGTACAGAGGAAGTACTTTAGGAGGATTAAAAAAGAGGAACCTTGACTAGGGACTACTGCTGCGACCCACCTCTCCTCTCCTCTCCTCTCCTCTCCGGCCAACCCCCCCACCCTGCTCTCCTTTCTGTCCCCCTCCCTCATTCCTCCTTCTCTCCTCTCCTCCTCTGCCCTGCTCCCCTCTGGTCGTCAGGCCCAGGGCAGACAGCGGGGGGGATGGCAGGGTGCCTTTAGCTCACCTGCGATGGCCGTGGTGAAGCTTGTTGTGGGTTAGCTCAGCCCTCTCCTCTCCTCCTCTCCCTCTCACTGTTGTGCAGCTTAAAGCCCCGTATGCGCTAACCAAGCAGCAGCAGATCAACTCAATTCCCTTCCTGGTTTCTGGAGGGCAAAGAGGTCCCTCCCTTTCTCTCTCTCTCTCTCACTCACTCTCACTCCCTCTCTCTTAAAGAAACAGCATTCCCCCTCTGTCTCCTATCCTTCTTCCCTCTGTGAAACAAAAGTAAAGTGGAAATGTATTTGCGCTCAAAAGTGGACAGTTGTGAAAGTCTTAAACTCATTTAGAGATGACACAAATCATTAACCCATGCCTTCCCGCCCTGTGGTTTTATCGTGAATGTCAGCCAATGTTTCCATCTGTAGACACTCAGATGTTTGGTTTAAGGGTAAATGAACTGTAACTCTTGTCAATTCTCACCCACCTCATCTCTCACTGCTCCTTTCCTTTTCTATGCAAGTCGAGTCGCACCCACCCTTTCTATTGCCTGAGGTCATGGTGTCCCACCCCAATAGCAAGCCATGGCACATTCCAGCACATACAGTAGGGGCTGCCAGCAACCCCCTTGATACACTTTCTGGCTCGGCCCGGTCTCTGTACATAATACCTGCCAAGCTCCAACAGGTGAGGCATCAGAGTAGACATTACTAAGTTGAAAAATGTCTTATTCCACAGTGGGAAATGGCAAGATCCCATGTGTGAATTTAAAGCTATTGCACTTGATGTTGCGCCACTTGCAACCGCCCACCCTGCACGCCCCCTCAGTGAGTGCAAGCCAGCCATTGTACCACGGAGTGGGATGGAGCACAAGATGTATTCGATGATTCTTATGCACCATTAAATCATCCCGACACACCTCTGAAAGCACCGTTAAGTCACTTATTTCATGCACAAACTATTGAAAAACATACCTTTCACAATGTAAACTGTTTCCCGCTTCAGTCTCACAGGAGCCACGTCCCACAGTGCAGCAGGGCTCGAGACTGGCTTGGCACTGGACAGGCAGCCATCAAGGGGAGTCAAGGGGCTATTTGGCAGGGCGAGGTAGTGACACACCCTCTGCCTAGAGGGCACTGTTAAGCCCCGTCTCTGCTTAAGCACAGGGAAATGGCAGCTTTCAAACTTCACAAACACACATGAATTGCAGTTGGACGTATGGTGCCGTCCCTTGCTATAATTTGCGAGGCTAAGTGAAGAGGATGCAGGTGGATAAATTGCAGTCTAAGTGGAATGAAACCCCGCAGGATAGACTGTCACATAAATACATAATATTTACACAACTTGCCTTCTATTCAGTGTTGGCCTAATTACAGTCAAAATTAGTTGAGACCTCTTTATACGTCCATGGAGCCCGTGGCTGAGATGATTTTATGGCACTGTCGCCTCAGTGTAATATGAACTGGTCCAGACGCCCCACATCAAATATGTGTTCATCACTGCTGTCTGAATTATGTTTTTAAATTAAACATAGGCAAAAAAATCAAAAAGGCAGTTAACAGCAATCCCTGGATCCTTTAGGTGGCAATGTCGAGATTAAAGTTCAGTTACTTTTAGTAGTTGACGTTAATTTTAACATTCTTTCCTCACATAAGCTAGCTCGCACTACCAATATGTTAGCTAGCTAGCCGTTCGACGTTGAACTGGCGCTAAAGTAAAAATATGATCCTTATGATTTTATAAATATGTAGAAGAAGTATTCAAATGAACACTTACGAAGTTTAAAGTTCGAAACGATGGTAATCCATCTACCAAACTGCAGCTAGTTTGTTAACGGTTCATTGTCTTGGTGTGAATTTACCGGACACCTGTCAGCCAATCAGAAACGAGTATCGACTCGTCAACGGTAAAACTCGTCTCTGGGTAAAAGAGGGCATGCTGGGAAATATCAAGGTCATCCAGGTTACTATGAATGATACACAGACATCCAAAATAACCCAGCCACAGGTTCTCTTTCTAGTCATACAGTGTCTTGTTGAGTGAGGGCTGGGGGAGCCTGTGCCCTGGAGGCCCATTCAATAATCTATCCACATTACAGTGAGTCTAAATATAATGTCTGGAAAAGACAATAAATCCAGTACCCATCAAAAAAGAAAAAAAATAAAAATATATATATATATATATATATATATATATATATATATATATATATATATATATTTATTAAAACATGCAGAATAAAGTTGTAATAGTAAATATTTGTTTATGTTATTAAAAAGGTCCTCAGTGTTCTCGGTGTTAGCTAGGGCCCTGACAACCATATGAACTTATCATCATGAATTAAGTAAAACATTCCAGAACAATTCACAAATGGCAGATACTCTAAAAAAGGTGTAAAACAAATTGAATACATTTGTTTCTTGATTGTCGTCTTTATGGTTAAAACCAAACAATTTCTGGCAAGTCTGTTAGACATAGATGTATTGCAATGACATAATGAATAGAAATGGCTGCCATAATTAAACACCTTACAGTACATTGACAAATAAGTTTTATTTTAATCTTTTTTTATACATTATAACCATATCCAACACATTTTTATTTTATAATAAAATGACTCTTCTCCCTTGTCATTTACATAAATCAAAAATGTGTATATTAAGACTGCAAAATAGTACTCCTGTAATTTTTGTATATAGCTTTGTACACATACAAGTGACAATGCATTCATTTTGCTCTGAACAAATGCACATTTTGGGAGGGGTGGGGGGAATAAGAAAGGGCAGCCATAAGCAGAGAGAATACAAGAGCTCTAGCAAGACGGCAAGGAGCAAGTAACACCACCACCACCACCACCATGTGACCAACACTGACCTGGGTGAAAATGTTCAGTCAAACCATTTGTACTACTTGAAACTTTGAAAGTCTCATTCAATGTTCAGTTGTATTATTTTTTGAACCACAATTAATTGGGTTGAATCACAGGGAAAATGTTGTCAAATGTACTTCAACCCAAGTCTTTTCCAAAAGCCCTCCCCTCACCTGGTCGTGTCCCAAGGGAAAGCTTGGAGTGCCACACGAAGCAGTACAGTGACAACATAACCAAATACACTTCAGGGGGGAAGTACAGACCAACAACAAAGAGAAAAAGAAAAATACTTAAATCAGTCAACGCGATTGGAATTTCATATCGGCATTGCAGCGATTCAGGCTTTTGATAAAAACACCGGCAAAATAAAATACACATACAGTATTAGATAATAAACCATGCCATATCACCCCATGAATACAGTTTGATCTTTGTTTTCTCTATGGCAATAATGGCATTTACCAGGCCTCCACAGCATATGCCTCCTCCCATGTGAGAGACAGTGTGGGATGGATGCATTCAAATCTATATGGAGGAAACAATGTCAACATAGTGCAGCTCACTGAATGAAAGAAAACCTAAACATTTTAAATACACTGATATACTGTTTATGAATTTGCATACGAAACAAAATTTCTCAGGCGTTGAAAAACTTTTAGTCATGAGTACTCTTTGGTTTGTGACATTGTTCACAAAGTGATCGCTCCTTTACCAAATAGTGAAAATGACTCCATATATATATATGCTTATTTGTCCTGCACTCTACTAACAAATTTAACTATGACATTGGAGGCAATTGCAAGGTCTCTGCTGAGAACATTTATGCATAAAAAAAGTTTGACAAAAGGAACTTGAAAACAAAATATCTGCATTCACCTTCAATAAAAAAACAATTTAGAATTTGCATTAGGTGATGAGTTTGTATTTCTCCATGTGGAAATCTCTACAGCAGGTAATTTATTAAAATACAAGTCCCACAAGCCATCAACAGTTGCCATACAAAAGATTAATACAGAATATTTGTATAATCGTCAATCAACAAGTTTGTCATTCAATTCAAATTCAGCCGACACTAGCAGCCCTTCAGTGCTTTACATCCTCTGTAGCAGTGTGGAAAAGTGAGCTGTGGCTACTCTTCACACTGGCTTGGTGAAGCTGTGGTCTTACTGTACAATGACTCAGAGGGCTCTGTTGCTGGTGAAGAAATAAATGGGCTGGGCGGCGGGGCTGGGACAATACCGTACCCAAGAGCAACATGGAAGAAAAAAAAGTGCCAATGTGTGTGATGGCTTGTGTACGTGTAGTATATGTGTATGCAAGCAAGACCCAGGTGTGTGGCAGGGCAGTTGGGGCCTGTTCACTCAGTGCCGCGGGTGGGAGTACTGGGCTGGTTGAGGCCCATGGTTTTGCACAACCAGCCGGCAAAGTCCACTTCCTCCACTTCTGATCGTTTGATGAATGTGTGACTCTGGAAAAACAAACAGAAAGGAAACCATTGTTTATACTGCTAGCATCATTACCAGTTTATTACGCTTTGGGTTAATCAAAGTATCAAATAAATGAAAAGTGCAGGTACCAACCATCAACATCTTCAGATCAGCCCTCTCAGCTGGGTTTTTGATCAAACTGCCAACACAAATGACATTAAAGTTAGCGACCTGAGAGATTGTAGAACTGCTTCTTCGGTCAATGAAGGATTAAGTTGGATTTCATTTTTCCAAACAACCACCTCGTACATAACAATTGCATTTTAGTCAACATCAACTGCGGTCTTCATGTCACATGGCATTAAATACACCAAGGGGGCAAATGTAGAGATTTAAGCTCTCTACATTATTTACTTCTGATTCACTTTTGCGTAAAAGCAGATAAGAACAGTGTGCTTTTTAAAAAAATGTATAAATAGAGTTCACTCTAATGCCAATACTCACCATTTTGTCACAAAGTCCTGGAAGTCATTGGTGTAGACCCCAAGTGGCAGTTTAGGAGGAGGCTGAGGAGGAAACAAGAACCAAAAAGGGAACAATTAATGCAAACAAACATTTTGTGCAGAAATAAAAATGTGCTTGCAAATCAGCTCTTTCTCAGACCTCATTCACAATGTAGTCCAAAAGTTCAAAGATGGCCATGGCAGGTCTACTGTCCATCCCATGCCCTGTGAAAAAGTTGCATATCATGCGCACAATTAGAATTACTCACGTAAGAAATTAATTAAAAAACACAAAGCAAGTTTTGCTCGAAGGTCTTCACCCTGAAAACATGAATGTAAAAACGCGTCACTGTTCAAATCTACATGTTTAGAAATGTTTTTTGGATTGTTCTTACCGCTCACGGGTCTGCCTGGTGGTCTGGGCCTCTGCATGTTGGTGTGAGGCTCTCCTTCGGCCCCGTCCATGATGGCCCGTCCAAAGATGGACTCTAGCTCTTTGGCGTCTGGTGGGGGGATGGGGTAGCGGCCAATCGCCAGCTCCACCAGGGACAGACCCATGCTCCACACGTCAGACTGAACAGAGTAGTGAGTGCCCTGCAGTCTCTCCGGCTGTTGAGAAACACACGATCAACGTCAGAAGGAGCGAGTAGAGCCAAGATGCCGGGCAGGAGAGAGGGTTGGGCAGAGGGCTGGGTGGGGAAGGCACAGGAAGTGGTGGAGAGGATAATGGGAGGGGGGGTGTTATGGCAAGGAGAGTTGGGGTGTGGTGAGGGCAAGAGGACACAGGATGGGAGGGTTTGGCAGGAAGTGAAGGGTAGCTTACGGCTGCTTTCGTTATAGAAAGGTGAGCAAGGACAGGTGTGTTGGGAATTATGATGAAAGAGCAAGTGTCTCTACACCACTGGTGCTTTGTGGGTGAGGGATGGGACAGACGAGCGATTTTCGGCACTGTATCCACCAGGGGTCTAAGAGTGAGGGGAAAGAAGGACGAGAAAGAGCGAGCACAGTTGCCTCGCTCTTTGCCAACGAACCCTTTCCTGAGCACAGCTCTCGGTTCTTGGCAGGGGAGTGAGGGAGGGCCAGAGGAAGGGAAGGCGGAGGGCGGGGCCAGTGAACAAGAGCAATGTGAGAAAAGAGGAGAAGGAAAGTGGGGATAGGGCCAGAGGAAAAGGGGTGGGGGCGCAGGCGTGCGGAGCTGACTCACCGACATGTAGGAGCGTGTTCCAACAAAGGAGTTGGCCATGGAATCTATGAGCTGCCCGCTCACACCAAAGTCGCACAGCTTGATCTCCCCGCGAGAGTTGACCAGGATGTTGGAGGGCTTGACATCTATAAACAAATGTAAAATAAGTTCTTAATGAGACCCGTCTTCATACTGCATGTCTATCTATAGTCAACAACTTAGTGTTGATCATTTGAGCTCAACATTTTTTGTAGACATCAGGATGAGAGGTTTGTGCTTACGATTGGAAATCATGACCAAACAGAGGGCTAACCAGAACACTGGGACACTGGTAGGTGTGTTTATGCATGTATGTATGCATGCATGACATAGGCTTAGGTTTAAAAATATAATAATGGTAAGGGCATGAATGCATGTGTATATACGACTGTCTATGATGATACATGCATCTACGTTCCCCAATCTCAGACACTAACATGTGCTAGCTTTGAAAACCGCCTGGGATGGAAAAACTATGTATTTCAGACAGATAAATGTTTTGTCCATATGATTTTTCTTGCCATATAGAATTATTTAACAAAAATATTTAGACAAGAGCTACAGTCTGCCATGAGGCCTGCAGGTGGTACGCACGCAGCTCCCCCCAGCTGTATATGTGGTGCTGTGGTTAATTGAGCAAGGGAGAAACATAGCTAGACACAAGCTGAGCGCCCCCTCATTCTAAAGAAACCCGTTCCTTCACATTTCCCGCTTATGGCTGAAAAACTTCCTGCTAAAAGAATGGGGCAAGACTAAGCCCTGCAATCTGTCCTCTGTGGTGTGACCCCCCCCCCCCCCCTCTACCAAGGACATGACATGAGTGACTGGGAGAGAGGTGGCATGAAAGAGCGGGAGAACGATGGAGGGAGACACGGAGGGAGGGGTCAACAGGGCGCGGCTGCTGTATAATCACATCTGAGAGGCTGTAATTACCGCCTGAGCTCACAGACAACCGTCCTAGAGTACCACCGACCCTTGAGCACTGTGAGGCTTCACTGTTCAGGTCTGAGCGCTGCCTTCACCAGCACTTTTCATGACAACACAATCGTGGTTCCTCAGTGGTGTGCTGTGGAAAATTTGTCTGCCTTAGACTTCGCTATGCTGGGACTTGTGATTTTGTTTGAACGCAAAGATAATTGTTTTTCTTTCTCGGTCCGTCATGCTACAAATGTCTACGATGAGGAACTTGTGATATTCTTCAACAATAGCGCGCCTTGTGGTGAGCGTGTTCAAACCCTGAAGATGTTGATACAGTGCATGAGGAAAAATACAGGGGCCATTAATACTGAAGAAATAGGGACTCGTTATACTAACCACAACAAAAGGCCATACTTTTTTTTTATTAAACATCTATATTGTATCATTTCTAAATGAGAATGGCTATTTTGTAATCTGGAAACACAGCAGAGTTGTTCTAATGCCTTTACACAGCGCATTTCTTTACATTTAATGGCAGTACAAAAAAAACCTAATATATATTTTAGATGAATCTCTGTCTTCAGCTACATTTTGGATACAAAAATATGAATTCAGAGTTAAAAATGTTTTATAATTATAATTTAAAAAGTCTAAGTGTTCATTACTTTTTTGGAGGGAAAAAGTCCAACTTTGAGAATGACTGATCAAAATGACAACTAATTATATTCTCACTCCTAATAGTCGTACGTAATTAACCACTATGCCATTAAATATAATTAATCCATACATTTTTCAATAATCTTGCCTGTGGGATATCTGAAGTCAAAGGCTCCTCAGGCTGGAAATGGCATTATTTTGTATCGTTTTAGCATTCGTCATACTGGAAGCAACTGACGGGAGTTAGGCTGATAAATAACCTAAAAGGTGATTGTGTGATAAACATTAAATATAATGCTTGAAATAAAGCTTGGTTATGTGAAAATTCAGTAAAAGTGCCATGCAACACTGCCCACCCTTAATGTCCACATACTCTTGATCATCATCACCCAGACATTGTGTAATAACTTATTATATTTTGCGAACTGCAGTGATTTGGAAATGATACAGAAAAGATATTTTTAGAGCAAACGTAATTTTGTGCAACTAGAGAACACCCTTACCTCTGTGCATGATCTGGTGCTTCTCCCGTAGGTAGGCTAATCCCCTCAATACCTGTAAACAAGAGAGGGAAACAGTTAACACAGTGGGTCATAAGTGGGTCGTAATAAGGGTCAAATCTCTCATCACATACATACAAATAAGCTTTCCCCATGTAGATATCAAGACAGAAAAAAAAAAAAAAACATTATTTAGGTAATCCCATTATAACACTTGGTTGGAACTTGAAACAGTTTAAATTGAGTAAAATACTGACTCATGCATTACAGTACAACGCGCAGCTTGTTAAGCAACACCACAAGAGAAACACGCCCACAATGAGCAGCGCTTTTTAAAGAACATGGACAGCAACAAGCTTTTAGGGTTTCATATCACTGCCAAATTCCAACTGCAAAGAATTTTAAGTGACAAAGGCCTCATAAAAAAAAAACTAGATATTTTTTAAAACACAACAGAATAAGTAAGTGAACTACATACTGCTATGCTAACTTTTCCCAGGATTTCTTCTGGGATTCTTCTGGCTTCCTTCAGGACCTGGTCCAAGGATCCACCATCCTGGAAAGACATATTGCACGATTAAAATATGATACATCATTTTTTTGTTCTTCCCATCAATAAAATGTTTTTTTTTTATAAACGTGTATAGGTCGGAATAAATATCTTGTCATTGGTAGGAGGCCCCTGGTCACAGTCTGTGTCTCTCACCATGTGCTCCATACAGATGCTGATCTCCCCATCGCTGTAAAAGGCCCCATAAAAGCCCACAATGTAGGGAGAGTTGCATTCATGCAGCACCTGCAGCTCTCTGATAATCTGGTTTCTGATGGCAGGCTTGATTTCAAGGTGGATCAACTGAGGAGGGAAGGGATGAAACCATCAACTGCTGTTCTGACAACAAATGCAGTTTCATCACTGATAACTCATTAAACACATTTTAGAGGTGGTGGTTAGTTTAACAACAACAACGCTTTCCTATTCATCTGTGTGCAGAAAAACTCAACAAACTATTTAGGATATCGTTTAAAAAAAATAGTTTGAAATAGCCACTTACGAAATAGGCGAGTTTAGATACCGAACGTCTTAGAATGTACATCCGCTTTAGAATAATGATAACCACAATATAGCAAAAACAGTTTGCTATAGTTAAAATATACATATATATATATACATATATATATATATATATATATATATATATATATATATATATATATATATTCTTCATAATTTGCAGAACTTTTAGCAAATTACTGTGTGAACACGTACTTAAAGGCTCGACTACAAAAACATGAGTTTGCTTGAGTGGCTGCTGGAGTCCCAATAACTTTCTGTATGTTAAGCTGTGTACCATTCCTTAAACATTAGAGAGAAAATAAACAGTAAAAAAAAATTTTTGGTAAAAAAAAAAATGTGGATAGAAAACTAACAAACTGCCAATTCATCTGTGATAACTGAATATTGGCCAATATATTATTTAAGAGGACATATGTATATATTGGTTATGTATAGGTGATGAGAAATAAGTAATAATAAAGTCAGCCAGCAAGATAGCAATCTACACCTCTGGAACGTTTTTTTTTTGGTTCAGTTCAACAACAACTGTCACAGTTCACCTGCAACAACAAACAAATTAGCACGTGTTAATATTCACCTTCCGGGCCATGACCAGACCCGAGGGTTTGTGGCGGACCTTGTTGACCACTCCTCCATTCCCAGCACCCAGCTCGCATATGGGGTCAAAATCCTCATCCTTCAGCTCCCCGACCTGGGCTTTCTGGGTCAAGAAGGCCTCCAGTCGTTTCCTCTGTTGCTCGTCCAGGTCCAGCTCGCCCAGTTTCTTCTGTAAGGCCTCGAGGTTGGCTCTGTGGGGAGGAGACCGCGAGATCAGCAGGGTTGTAACAGCCAAAAAAATGGTGGTGGTGGTAGTGATAAGACAGGAACATAATGGCGTTACTGGTGTTGACAGACACATACACACATTGCAATTATAAATATATCTTTTGACACAGCTACAATAAGTCTAACGTTACTCACTCGGATGCAGCATCGATGGTGTTGGAGGTGGCCTGTCCCTCCCCGATGGGCGTTATGTTCAGGGGAACGGGTCTTCTTTTCGGAGCCATTTTCAATAATAACTCGAAAAGACTTTTTCCAATAAAGCACTGACGTGGCAATGAGCTAAGGAGCTGCTATTCTACCCTTTTACCTTGTCCAAAACTCTGTGTGGGAAAAAGAAAAGCAACAGGATCAGCTGTCGGTGGCTAGTAACTTAGCTAGCTGACGTTAGCTAGCGTTAAGTTGGTATACTTTACTTACTTTTTGTAGTGAATAGTAGTCAACCGAGGTGAACTTTAAAAGGCAGGTGGGTTTCCAGTGCATCTACAGCTGTCGGTGTGAACACATTTCTATGTGTTTTCTTCCTTCTTTCTAGGTTTGTCTACCTGCTGCCACTAGCTATTAGCTGCTACTAGCCGCTACTAGCTAGCACAGGGAGAAGAAGAAAAAAAACCGTGCCCTGCGTCTCGTGCGAGCCCCTTCGTTTCTCAGCTTTACGCAAGAAAACGGGGCTGCCGCGGGTTTTACCGGCAGCGAACACCGGGAGACCGACTCGGGTTGGCTTCCCTTCCGCAGTACGGGCTGCGTCCGAGCAACAGATTCCTGACGTGTTTCAGTTCGGGGGGCTCTGAAGCGGAAAAAGGGCTTTGGTTCCGTGGTGGTGCCTCGATACAGGAAGCAGCAGCTGCAGCAGCATCAGACCTGTGTGACACCCACAGGGAGAGCCCTTCAAATAGAAGTAGCGCGAGACCGAGGATGTCCGACAGGTTGATAAGAGGAATGGAGGAATCTCATGGGAGATGAGTTTGTGATAACATCTCCGGGATGCTGTTTTTAATGAGATAAAAGTCCAATATAACCATTTGTTGTCCACGCCGCTACTTTCTTACGTGTTTAATGACAGTTGGTAAACAAGCTGCGTAGTGCATCACTGCCACCCAGCGGTCAGAAGAGGGAACTGAAGATTTACAATAAATTATCTATTAGTATTATTGAAATAATATGAAGTATTTATTTTTTTAAAGTAAAACATTTGCAACTGTATTTATTCATGTACTTATATAAATGTTAGAAACATTTATTTTTCAAGTTCAACTCCTATATCAAGTCTATAGATTGCCAAACCTCAAATAAACCACCCAATAAGACCACAATCCCACAGCCATTACAGCATAAAATCATGCAATACTTTATATCAGGCTTTAATTCTAGAGCCGTGTCTTCAAAAATGTAAGTTGTTATGTGTTTGAACTGTTGCTAATCATTAGCATTCAGTATACAGAACACAATTTAATTGTGTGTTTATCTCCCCATAAAGAGACCACAGTGGTATATGTAAAATAGAAATACACATGTTTTATTAAACAAAAAATCTTCAGTAGCCAGATATTAAGCATTGTGGGACAGCTAAACTGCTGCAGTTTCAGGCTCTTGGTTTTGTGCATGCTGGCTCACTGTGCTTTAGGTCTAGAGGCAAGAGTAAAAAACAAACATTTCTCAGTATTGTTGGAACTGGAAAATGATAAATTAATTTCACAAGTTATTTGATTGAATACTGAGGACCAACCGCTTACAGCTTTGTGCAGTCATCATACAGGTGATGCAGACTGAGAGGTGACAGCACAGCTAATTTAGCATTTAATAATGCCTAATCAAAATTTCAGGAATGAAACTAAACAATGTTTTTTATTTCACTCCACTTGACAAAAGTAATGAGGCAACCAAATTAAACTACTTACATTTAATTAAGACCCCAAGAAGACTTTTTGCAACTAAATTTCACAAAAGACTCAATATATATCTGACTAGTTTGCTTCACCGGAGGTTGATCCGAATAATTTATGGACATCAAAGCTGAAAATAAGATGCAAAGAATTCATCTCTGTGGATCCGGTCAGTCACAGTGGCTCTCTGGCTGAAGACATACAGACCACTTTCAAAAGAAAACGATGGCAGACATGTTTGATTTTTTTAAGAACTGATTTTAATTAATTCCACACGTCAATAACAGCTGTTAGAATACGATCATTTGAAATTTTACAGTTTTATCCTCAACAGGCATCAAATGTGTCCCCAGGTCTGAGCATTTGGTACAGGAAATAACAATCTCAACCTTAAAACCAGTCCTCCCAGTGCTTCAGGTGCTGCTGCCCTCAACAGCATTCTTAGTCTGCTTGCCTGTAGGAACAACTGGAGGCGATTCAAGGCTTAATAAAATATTATTTTAATTTTATTGTCTTTTAATATGAACATATAAAAAAACACAACAAACAAAACATTTACATCATGGATTGTAAGCCTCTGCCCATGCTACCTTATGCATTATTATAAGAAGAAGAGATGCCACTACAAAAGGAACAGACCCTCAGCTCTCTGGCTCCCAAACAACCTGCGAACGTTTCTGGCTCAGTTCCACAGAAGCAACCTGCTTCACCTCTCATCTTTAACCATAAGGCAAAGAAAAGTTTAGGGGATCCACTCAAATAATGACCTTTTATACAGAGACAAGTGAACAATGTAATTTTTATATGTATAGCAGTTACTTACAAATACAAATTACCTAGTTAAAGAAAGGTATTAGAGTTCTTTACATTATATAGCTTCAAAGCGCCTTCTATAGAATTTTCCTTTTCAGGGACAGACTGATGTATTACAGGCAAAGTGCCATCAATCAATTTTGTGTGGATTATCAAACCTTTTTTTCAACGGTATATTGATTCTGTAAACCATGTCAAAAGAAGGAGAAAAATGGAAGACCAGATTTGACTCTCCCTACTTTTCCAATCATCCACCTTGTCGGAGGACGCACTTGCAACAGCGAGGCCCGGATCGATGAGTCAATGTCATTTTTCTGTGCTTATGAGCGAGGCGAAAGAAAACCAGATTCTGTGCTGATCAAACCGTAACAAAGGGGGATGATGAGATGGGGGAAACGTACAATGAGGAGTTCATCCGAGTCACTCCTACGCTTGTCCCCGGGGAGATGGTTGAGAAGAACTGATCACAATGGTGCAGGGGTCCTTAGTTAATACGCACTACATGAGGGCTTTAAAATAAATAAGCCTTAAAGTTGGGATGACGTTGTAGATGAAAGTGCAAACAGCGCTTGCAACACAGCAACATCTCGTCTCATCTTCAAGCAAACACTGATGACCTTCCTGCAGACAAAACCTAAAGCCTCCACATGCAGCCCGGGTATCCTTTGTGGAGCAGCCATCACATACTGACAATACTAGTGCAGAGGAATATTAGTCGTAAGCCTACAGCATGTAGCAATTAAAGGCAGATTCTTTTCCAGCAAATAGATGTGACCTTATCTACATAGAAAGGCGGCCGAGGGGATTATTGGTTGAAGCAGCGCCACTTGTTCCAGACAAGACCATTTGTAATCCAATCAATTACTTTAAGCGTGGTGGGGCTGCACTTATTGACACTTGATTAAGTTTCATTGTGTCAGGCTTGTTGAACCCAACGTAGCAAAGACCTCTGAACGGTGCTTTGACTCGGGTCGGATTCATTCAGAGGAAAAGAAAAAAGGGAGCGTTCATCAAGCGCACAGCCATGAGCCCGGACCAACTTGAACTAAACACTTAAACCACAGCAGCAGAGGGGTCCTACTTTCTCTAACCAACAGCTCCTGTCGGCACAGAACAGCCAAATGCAAAGTCAATTGATTACACACAACTGAAGAAAATGTGACGCTATTGAATAAATATGATACTTCCAGAGGAGGACATCGAAATGTGGGGGGAACAAAGGAATGACAGCACTTCTGATTCCTGCTCCATAACTGTCATTTTCCACAGATTGTATTCTGCCTCTCTGTCCATTTCTCCAACTTGAAAAACACCAAAGGAATCCTCCATGAAATAAACCCCCTTTTGCTGGCCAGTTCAGCTAGCCCTAAAATAATGGGCTCCAATCTTCAAAACGGCACCAAAATCTAATGTTCCCCTCAGTGAAATCTCAAAACAGATCTGCTTTGGCACAGCCGCCGCACAGTAAATTTAATGCATTTTGTCAATATGCAATGCCGATACATCACTCGTCACAAATCCTTTTACAGCGTAATAACTGCAATTATGTTTCACAGACTGCACCCACAACTTGTTCCATTACTGACACCTACTGTTAGCTTGGTTATCCACAAACTCTCTCACCGTTTAACAAATATTCTGTTGCTGCAGAGGGAACAGAGCTGTATGGGACGATGGAATAAAACAAATAAAATTAAAAAGGAAAAAAAAAAAAAAAAATGTAGGAAAACAAAATATCCAGTGTAAAATTGGCTTCAGAAAGACTCATCGATTCTTCTCTCCTCCACTTCTTCCTCAGCTACTCTCTGGTCAGTCTGCTAAGATTTTATGACTGAGGTAGGTTCTCTTTAGCTAAGGACAAAAATAAAAATGGAAAGCATCACACATTGAGGCCAGTATTGTGATCTGCCCTTTCATAATTAAAAAAGAAAAGAAAATGGATAAATTCCTGAAAAAAAAAAACCCTTTCAAGCTTTTAATTCATACTCTGAAGAAAGAAATAAACACAATGGGAGAGGTTTTAATTTGCATCACACTCCAGATATCTCTGCCTTGTCCTCCCACAAATTTGCAATGCTCTTTTCCATTCGTTGTTTTTGACCTTTTACCAAAAACCGCTGAGGAGCCTCCATTTTCAACTTGCCTGTTCATCACAAATGTGACAAAAAATCAAAAGACGCACACATCGAACGCCCATGGCTAAAAGAGCCTGTAATTCCAAGTCAAATACAAAGAGAGATGAGGTGGGAGAGAGGGAATAGTCTGGAGAGAGAGGAGGAAGGAAGGGGTGGGTGGTGCACGATCCATTCGCTCTCTTTAAGTAGAGGCAGGACGGTACGGATATTCACTGCAAGGTGACTGTTGGCCAAAAGGAGTTAGAGTTGCTTCCAGTGGTGTACAGTACAGAGAGGAATCCTAATCCCTCTAGATTGAAGATTTAACAGTGCTTGTTTGAGTGTGTTTATTTTGACTGGATACAAACCAGAGAGCTGCTAAAAGGCTCTGACGTTTGGGCATTAGGGAGGGTCGTTGCATCTAGTGGATTCCTGTGTTCCTGTCCTTTTAGCCCCCTGCCTCTCGGTCTCTGTGTGTGTGTCAGTCTACGAGGGGACAGAGCTGTGGGGTCAGTAGGCAGTGACCAGGTCCTTGTCGTAGTTGTATCGGCCCCTCTTCGGGGCCGGACTGTCGGCGCTGTCCTCAGTGTCCTCGCTGTCTCCTCCTTCCCCGCCTCCTTCCTCCTCAGAGGAGGAGTCAAGAGTCAGATCTACCACTGCGCCTCCTCCCGGTGCCGCAGGTCCTCCTGCCATCCCCACAGAGCCGCTTCCAGATTTGCCCGTCTGGCTGGTGCTGCTGTGGGCCGGTGAATGACCGTTTGCCTCAGGAATGCCTGCACACATCAAGGCCATTTCAATACTGATTGCGTAAAGATTCACACCAGCAAACTAATGCGCACCAAAAAAAAAAAAAGTTTTTGCTTTTCAGGATTTGACACTTACATATATCAACAACAGGATAATCTGGTGAGTCGCTGCGTTCTCTTTCTCTGTCCCTCTCCTTTTCATCTTTGATGGGTCGCCAGGATCCGTCGGTTAAGTACTCCAGCTCCTCAATGTCCTCACTCGTCTCCTTCAGAATCTCGGTTAGCAGCCTGAAATACACGATGCCGTTTAGAATCGCCTCACTAAACAGATTTCACACCGAAAAGAGCATAATCCTCCATTCAAAAACAAATGCAGGAGCAAAGCAGGGTTGAATCCTTTTCTACAGATCCAGCCTGGGCCAGTTTCCTTAAATAGCAAAATATCATTAAAGTCTAAACTGTATTAATTCTGTAAACGTCTTCCTCAAAACCCCACACTAGACGAGGCTGCTAAAAGACAAACCCAGACAGATGAGTTAAAGAAGGGACTTTCACACAACCTTAATTTAAAAAGGAATGCAAATATACTTCATGGCCAAACTGTAACACAATGCTTTCAGTGTTCCTGAAAATAAGGGAGCGTCTGTGAAAGTTGCTACACGCCCAAATGGTTGAGATGGTTTTATCATGATTCTTGTATATTGAATGGACTGCAGGTTCATTTGTGTTTTTTTCTGCTACTCTGGTGTGTTCAAATGTAGTCCTCATTAGTAGAAACACTGCGGGCCGATTATAGATGAACATGTTGTTCATTCATATTTGGCATCTACAAAGATGTAGTAGTCAATGCCAATAGAAGTCCACTATTCTCGATACCACAGTAAAACAATACAATAATTTCCATGTACGCTCCTTTATTACCATCTGCATACTGTTTTTTTGCGAATTTATTATTAATCCCGATTGAGCCACCTCATGTTTCTCACAAATAACTAAATTTGAAATATTATAACTCATGCAATCTCCGAACGTTAGCTTTGTTTATTTAGCCAAGCTGGACTGTGATGCCTACCGGCTGCTACCAGCAAACATCCAAAAGGGTTTGTTTTTCACAATGTTGCATCATCAGGGAAATGTTCTATCGTCCCTGTGACAATGGTAGTTAGTCTCAAACTCTAATCTTGGAGAAAAACAAGTACCCTCACATTTTGGCATAGACTTGAAACTCGTAAAGTACTTACTCTCATGTCTTGCAAAACATTCAAAGCTGTTCAAATGTAAACATAGTAGGCTGGTGAAACTTTATCAAGTGTCCTTAAATTGCCCCATTGTCTGTGCAGCTGGAAGAGTTTCCCCCTATCGGGCTTCAACACACAGAGCTAGAGTTACACAAAAGTGGAATTTTTCTGAATTTATCGAGTGGAAGATGGGACAAGTCAGAGCATGCTTCGGTCTCCTTACCCATCAATAGTAAGCAGCTCAAAGGGGGCGGGCTTGTCACAGACGGGGCAAGTCCATGTGGGCTTCTTCTCATTCATCTGCAGGAAGAAGACCGCGTCGAAACACTGAAGATGAGCGCAAGTTAAAACTCGACATGGCACACCGAGCCGCATCTTCACCAGCTGGAAGTGGGAGAGAGAGAAGAAGAAAGAGAAAGAGAAGAAGCATGTTACAGTAATCAAGCTTCACAGAAAGACAAACATTTGTGAAACTGGCCTCGGAACAACTGAAATCTAAAAATGTGCAGGACATTGAAGACATTTATACTCACTGGACAGATGAGAGACACCCGGAGGCCCGTTGTCGCAATTTCACTTTCTGGATCAAAACGTAGTTTGTCTTGGACTATTGATAAATGGGAGACAAAATATCGAGGTGTCATAATAGTTTATCGGACAATACATTATAATATATTAAATTAGAGAGTCCTACTAAAACAATGCTAACAAACGGTTTGAGATTTTGACTTCTTTTTAGTGCAGTTTTCCATTTCTGCGTCTCAGTTGCAAAAACAACAACAAAAGGCAAGAGTACAAAGGAAGTACTTACTGCGTTCACGACAGCGTTCTGCACTCTCCACCGAGCAGAGTTTGAGTTGGCTAAAGAGGTCTGCTGCAGTGAAAACCCTCACTAAATACACCGCCACAGAGTACCGCTGAAAACACAGATTCACAGGTTTGTGAGCACCCATTTCAAGAAGGCAACCAATCTCAAATAGAGCATACGCACCAGGGTCAATTTTGTTAACTAAAGCCATAACAAAATACGTTTGTCAACGACCTTTCCCCCCCATGACGTCATTAAAACACCAACATTGACCATAACAGGCCAGGTGGATGCGAAGCATTGTAAAACAATTCGTTCAAACTGGACAGTAACAAAATAAAACTCGCCCAAACCATCTTGGTTATAGCCTTTCCAATATTCCAACAATTTGATCGAAATTAAACGCTTAATTTATCGAGTTAGATTTTAAAATGTGGCAAGTCTATGACCTGTTTTTTTTTTTTATGTTATAGGTGTTTTCAATCTCCCAACTGAGCAGCTGCAGGAGGGGGGGATCTACGTTGAAATATTAAATAGCTCCCAGTGATTATTAAATTGTATTTTTGTTTGGAAAAGATATAGTCCTAATTTTTCGACCCGTGTTTTTCATCAGATAATGACAAGATGAAATCTGTGTGAAATAAGTTTGACAAATGACAAATTGTTTTGGCTGGACATGAAATATTCAATATACTGATGATGAAAAAGGACATCAGAAACATTATAAAAAGGTGTTGAGAAAAAAACAATTTGACAAAATGTGATGTCTTATTGGCAACTGCAATGTTTTGAGTTGACTAAAACTATGAAAAATGAGAAAAAAAATGCAACTAATAAGCATTTTGTCTACTGACTAAGACTAAATTAAAATAGCTGCCAAAATTAACACTGATATACGTAAAGTGAACTTTAATCCACATTTTAAAAAAAAGACAAAATAAAAAAACTTGAACCCACACAAAATATTTTAAAAAAATCTACTTTGGTTCACTGTTCTTATGTTTGAAGAATCAAAAAGGCAAACACAGCAAATTATTTCTATTAAAGAATGTTCATCATCTCTGGGATCTTTGTTATAATTCCCTAAACACTGAGAGCACATTAAATAAATAGTTTTAGGCTTTAGTACAAATATGCCTCATTGCTTAAAAGGAAATTCAGCATATTTCCAACCTTATCTCCATCTATCGGAGTTAAGGATCTAGTGTGACAAACACCTGCAGCTCTTGACGATGTTCTGTGTCTCTGGGACGCAGCTGCAAAATCTGTTCTCCCTGCATCCAGTGACGGCAAGGAAGAACTACAGAGTGCTACTTCAGCGTTGTTAGCTGTGGCCGCAATGCCGTTCAAAAACGTCCTTGTACTCCAAGCTGCTCGTTTCTCACAGCAAAAATGGACGGGATCGTTTAAAGAGTACTTTTTAACGCCGTTTTGGCTGACTCAGATATTTAGCCCGAGAGAGGCTGCAGCAGGAAGGACATGGTCGAGGAGGACCCTCCAGAACCTGAGCTGCTCAGAGCGAACACCGACAGGTGGGGCCTTTGCTCAGATTGACCAAGACAACCAAGACCAGCAGCAGTGCGGTTTTTGTGATTGTAATTTGATAATGTAATAAGTCTTCCTTCGAAGAAAGAACAGGAACCGCCAACAAGCTGCTGCAACGGAGCAGCTGCTCAGTGGGCAGCTGGCACGGGAGAGAAAAAAAACATCGGGGGGAAAATACGCATAGAGACGTAGATTTTCAGTGAATTAAGGATTCAAAACTAGAGTTGCTGATGGTTGAAACCCTTATTTTGTTTGGAATATTGTTTTACAATGATTTAACGAGGCAATTAAGCTATTCTTAGATCAGGGAAAGAGAAACTAGAATTCAGAAGGTGCACGATCGTATTTTTTCGTTTAGGTCAAAGAATATTTCCTTTGACATTTTCTGTGTTTAGTTGGTTTATCAGAATAAAAGAGAGCTTGTGTCGGGAAGTTAACGCGCTGCTCGTGCACAATGCATCCTTTTACATGTAGGCACGTTCAGCGTGGCTCCGTGGCGAGAGAAATCAGCTTTCTCTGTCTATATAGAAGGCACTGGGGAATTTATCTCTTCAGTGGACTAAATTTGCCATCAGGACATATTGGACATCCACATTTTCCCTTTCACAGAACTTTAGAATTTAGGGATGTACAAATAGTTTGGCTTCGTTTATATAACATTGACATTCATACTTTTTACTGTAGATTAGACTGTAGAGCAGCAGTTATGAGCCGCCGCTGCTCTAGTGTTTCAACAAGTGCAGGGCTCATCCTCTCAATACACAGAAACAGAGCGGAACAGAGGTGAGCCAGGTGAAGATACCATTTAAATATCGGTACATACAGGCTTTTATACTATTGGTAGAATAGCTGCTTATCTAGATCAAAACGCTAGGAAAAGTAGTTCAGCTCTTGGCCCTCAGGAGATTTATTTACACCATGCACGACTGGCCAATGAAACACAAGAAAGAATCGCATGTCCCAGCTTGCGTCGGCGCACCACCACAACCCTAAGCTACGTCAAAATAGGGATATATGAAATATTCAGCATTGGACTCTGACCTTGCCAAAGTTTCCCCAGGTGACAGTGACTCTGTTGGTGGCACTGGAGAGATGCAACCAGGGAGTGATGTTTACAGGACGACAAGGACGGCGGGGCTCCACACCAGGCTTATTAGAGGGGTAATAGCCCTGTAAACACACAAATACCAAGGAATTATGTAAATTATTAAATATATCATAATACATTCGATTTATAGTGCTTTTCAAAATACTCAGACACTTCACAAATGTTTAAAATCAGCTATACAACTAAAACATCAGCACACAATCACATTAAAAGCATTTCTGAAGAGGTGGGTTTTGATTTGAGATTCTTTGATTTGAGTAATTTGTTGACCAGACATCATCATTCCATCTGAAGGCCTTAGTTACAGTGTAAAAGACAAACTGGGCTCTTAATTGTTAGTTGTGCAATCACTTTTTAAACCGCGAAGCAGTAAAATTAGAAAAGTGAAAAGACAAGAAACTGTTTGATTGCAAATAGTTCAAATAGAAGTTGGAGCTCAGTTCTCTTACTGGAGCGAAACTGAAGGAGTGCTGAGCTCAGCACATGATTACAGGGACTCTTTCAGTGTTTTTGTATTCTTCTCAGTATATGCTTCTCGGTGGTAATTTATGTACTTATGTATATCTAATTCATACCAAACAAAGAAGCTTTTGAAATTAATACATGATTATATGTGACTGAGGAAAACTCTTTTTAGCTCGCCACCTGTTAGAAGTATGATGGTGTCTTTGGTTCTAATCAGCACAGTTACACCGCTTATCATAGGTGGCAATGTTGTCCAATATTTAACAAATTGATCAATACAAAGACTCAGAAGAGAAAGCTAGTCTTTCCATATTTTATCTTAATTTACAATATTCAATCCAGTTGGACACACCATCTCCTTACGACACCTTTCTTACTGGCAGCAAATAATATTTTAATGTTAGTCATTGGCCAACTTTGAGTAGTTTATTACACAAACATATAGCATCAAAACCACGACTAATCACTTTTCTGTGTCTCAACTTGATCTTTGTTGCAGCTACTAAGTGATATGGTTCAACTATTCAACTGAAATTGTCTGTATGTTGTCTTTCCAGTTTGATGTGATAACTACACACATCGTGAACACCACAAGGCAACAGCAAACGCTTATCTGGGATGTTTTAGTTTCCCCCGGGCACATGAATAGTTTGAACAGAGACTGCCAGATGGAGAGTTTCCAGCTGAAGTTTTGCCAGCGAGTTGATGCCTTTAGGCTGACTCCCCAACACTTTCTGTACCTGGATATTATTTATTCTTGCTTTATTTAACACCCACCTGCATTAGGTTGGCTAATCCATCACTACCATATAGTACGACCCTCGTTTGGCTGTGGCAGTTGACACCCAAAATAGTGACTGACTATATTCCAAAATAAACGACATACAGGCATAACTGAGGAAATTATTCAACACAAGCAGAGGAATAGCCAAACTTGTGTCTCCGAGACGTCATTTAACTCACCGGCACATGACAGTATGACTGGTTAACTTTGACAGCAATGTTGGGAGGATACTGGTCTTCCTGGACACCAATGGAGTCTGTGTAACAGATTCTGCAACAGAGAGAAAAGGTTTAGCATCATAAGAATGTCTGACTGTTCAGCCAATCAACACGCTTGAATCTTTATCAGTCAAGTATTTGAGTACTTCAGAAACTGATTCTTCGAATTTGAAGAAAAAAAAAAAATTCAAGAAATAAAAAGTTAAAACACTTCCATTTTCAAATTAAAGAAATAGTGAAATATGTTTCAATGGGTTATAGAGGGAACGTACCTCAGAACCACTTGGATTGATCTCATTCCTGGACGAAGCTCACTTTGAGAGTAAAAAGTTCACAAATAGAAATGAGAATTAGATACAGAGTTCGTAAATAAAGCTAATTTTAACAATTCAGATCTGAGGAGAAAGTTTGGATTTCCTTACCTTGCATTTCTGATCTGGTCTGCTTGGTTTGGTGTTAATTCAAATATGCATTGACTGTCCTGCAGTTTCTCATTGTTCTGGGCAACTGTAAATATGTTGAGACAATCCATCACAAACACAGCATGTAGACATAACAGATATGCATATTATATACACACACACACAATACAATGTATTTAAATACAAGGATACAGAAACATCATGCTACATACTGTACACTCACTTAGCTCTGTTGGTAACAACAGTGTCTCCAAAGTTTGGTAAAAGGGCAGTGGCACCAGCTTGACCTCTGTTGCAGGTGTGGCGACCGGTTTGGAAATGCCGTTGAGGTAGTCTGCGCCCTGAGAGGTGGCAGTGGGGGAAGAGCTAAGGGATGAGTAGGCGACTGGGACGCCATCTGGACGTCGTGCCGCAAGCCAGCCAGATGTTTTGGGGAAGCGCGACTCGTAGAGCTGCCTGACGTTCTTCAGAAGCTCTGGGCTGTATTCGGTCTGCACTAGCCTCAGTGCACGCCCCACCAGGTCCTGTTTCAGCCCACTTTTGCTACGGCCCATTGAGGCCAGCAGCGTCTGCAGGTCTGAGACCCGGAAACTTTTGACCATGTTCTAGAGGGAGGACAAGACAAAAAACATTAGAAACACAATACTGGGACAATAAAGTATGTAAAGAGGGAAGATTTGGGTGACCATGCATTAGAAGAGCCATGTCCAAATCCAAGGGGTATTGATACTTGATCAAAATGCAAAACCAAATGTCTGACTTCTTTTCTGAAGATATTTAGTCAGATTTTCGAAAGGTAATACTTGCTGTGAGGGAAAATCCCTGTCTAACTATATAACCCAGGGTGGAAAATACATTCCAGTATATCAGTGTTAATATTCTGTGAATTTTAGTGATGCACCGGTAAGATCGGGCCAATATTGACTCAAATAGCTGGATCAAGTATCGATAACAAGGAGACAGATCTATCAAATTCAATTATTTGTTTTATACATTACAATTAATTAATTAATTTTGATTCCTATTTAAGTTTTGACCAAATTGTTGCTGAATTAAAAAGGCTTTACACTTGGAATAGCGATTCCTGTTAATATGTACGATTTTTTACCAAGTTGTTGTACGATTTATTATTTCAATGATCACTCAGTAAATATATTCACATTATGTTTTACAAAGCAAGAAAGGCAATGGTTAAGTCAAGCCTGATCTCAGTCACTTCAACAGTGAAGCACACGGCTTATTTATGAAACAGTGTTATCGGATCAGTACTCGGTATCAACCGATGATGCCCACGATAGGCTCCACACAAATATTTACAATTAAAATGAAGCATTTAACTTGACATAACAGTGTCTCAAACTATTTGATTCTTGCTAAAATTAGCTTCTGTCCTGAGTCACTTAAACCTGCCTAGCCATTAGTCAGATATAGTAGTCACACTGCTCCTTATTCTGACCACTTGCATTATTACCCCGAGATTAAAGAAATGTAGGTACCATTAAACAAACTCTGCACTGCAGCAGCAGTTAAAATGTATGACTACACCTCTGCATTTCATACACACTTCACAGGTTAGACACATAAACTACACAGACAACAAGGTCCAAGCAAGCCTGAAAAGCAAAAGGCATGACCACCTTGAACAGCGTTTAAGCATATACATCTTAATATACAATTTGGATTGTGTTTTTTTTCAGAGACAGGTATAGTTTGGCTTGCAGAATGTTTATATTTATACCAAAGTCTCTTGTCCCATGAGGTATAATACACCTTAAATGTAAAATCAACCATAGTTTGCCAAACGTGACTTTAATTATGGTTAATAACTGATGGACATCATGGTTATCAAGTATCCCCATTACATCTTATTTGTATCGGCTGTCGTTTGTGCAGCAGCGACAATTAAACCTTATAATTACGTAACACAACCCGTAATAGGCACAGATGTTTTCTCTTTGAAAAGGGACACAATACGGACTGTTGTTGTTACTAGAAAAAAAGCGAGCCGTGTTTAACGTTTCATGCTTTAGCTTTGTGTGACGTTGTCGAGTTGGGCACCAGTTGCACAATTGTTGCGTCTAGATTACATTCGCATAATAACTCAGCAGTCCGTTAGGATCCTGATTGACGTGCAGTGCAGAAATGTGGCCATAAAGTTGCCATTTTATCAGCCTCACTTAAACAATATAGGCTGCGCTAATCGGCTGGCTAGCTTCCCTAAAGACTGGGCTGTCGGCATTCAATCATGGCAACTGGACCTTTTGACAGGTGCACAGCTTCATAAACTAACCGGCTAACTACAGAGACATCATTATGAGCCGAATGACGTCGAATAGTACCGAGCAGAGCAGCATGCTGGCAGCAAACCCCCGAGTGTTTTTTATGGTCCCATCATTCATTTTCGGTGTCTTCCTTTAGAGCCAGCGTGATGCTAGCTTAACCAACGCACTTGCATAGTTAACATTGCCTAGCATGCTAGCTATGCGTTAGCAACACAAGCTAGTTCGCTGAGTCGTGGACGTAATACGCCACATTTCTAAGAGTACAGACTCTTGACTCAATTCACACAAAGCCCCCAGTTTCCCCTTGACCTGGCTGAGTTTCAAACCGCTCTCCCGCGCCATTCTCCCGTCAAACCAAAGCTAGCCAAGCTCTACTTGCCATCGCTTCCACCAGTTCGGCCGCCATCTTCGTGCAGCAGTACCGCGAGAGTCAGAGACGACGGCTAGTCTTTGACCAATGAATCGCGGATCCTGCTTGGATTGATGGGTAGCCTCGACCAATCACAGAGCGAATTCGAACAGCGCCCGAAGATCTATATACAAAATAGGCGGGACAGACATGTTTTAAAGTTACAGTGCAACTTTTTTAAAAACACTAAGAGACAGGTCTCATCTCCCAAATAGGCCTTGGTGTCCATCAGTGATACCACGTGTCAAAGCATTTTGATACCCATGATAGTTTGGTTTTATAGTATCGAGATATTTGGAACGTGTGTCTTGAAATTGGTTTAAATTCAACGTGGTTGTAAAGCATTGGGTGTCAAGTGGATAAAGTCGCATGGTCCCTATCAAATCCCGTCCGAAGAAAAGACTCCGTTACGGGTTTTGTGACCGGCCGTGAGATGTGGACTTAATGCTTTGTCTGAGGTATGTTCATTATTTAATTAAAATGCGTAGCTAAAGAAATACACTTTCCCATCAAAGTATACACCAGCAAGACCCCCTGTCCAAAACACAAATACCATGTGGTGTCAGGCTTTTAGCAAAATGGAAACAAGTATGCTCTGGACAAATGTATACTCCCTCTGGTGATGATCCAGCCCTGCTTTTCCAGAAGCTCCTCATATGAGGCAAAGAATAGCCTCATGGAAACACACAAATCAATTGAAGGAGTTGCAGTAGCATGTAATAATAACATGGTTCGTTTTGTTTTGGCTTTACTTTGGAGGCTAAACATCAATAAAACAATGTTCAGAAGGACAGCTGGCTTTGCCACCATAGTGCTTCATAGAAAAGGTTATCTATGATTATGATTTATGAATAAAAATAGGAAGATAGGAAATGTATTATTCTGTTATTTTCAAACACGATCCTAAATTTAGTTCACAAATGCAGACCCACATTACATAATTGTTACCTACAATACATGCTATGTTTTTTAAAATTCTGATATTGGTTCATATTTTTTAATTAATAGGACATAAGTCTGCATACAAGTTAAATATTAAGCTAATTGCAATACAAAAACGTGCTAATATAAAGGCAGAATGGTTCTCTCTGCTGTGTATGTAGGCTATAACATTTTCCTTTATTTAAACAGAAGAGGGCAATATGGGCCAGGATTTGACCTGACTGTCATTTAATTCACCCCCTCACTAAAACCCCAGAACGAAGTAGATCTTATACTATTACTGTTATCTGCACTCATGTGATGAAGACTAAGGTGAAATGGCGTGGGACAATATTTATATCTTATCATTGGAGATTTCCATCTCTACAACTCCACCATTAGCAAGTCCATCGGTAGCATATAAACTAATGCATACAGACACTTTAAACCTTTATTTGTTTCAGATACCAAATAATTTATAGATAAACATTAAAATAATGGACATTGATCATTTGCCATTTGATGCAACGCTTGTAACTGTATTACGGGACGTTTAATACAAAATATTTCACACAGATTTCACAAGCAGATACAGAATGATACAGAATCAAAACCCATACTTGATCCAAGACACTCTTGGCTTCTCTTCATTGTTAAAATGCTGAGAGTATTAACTGAGTGTAAAGGTTAAAAAAAAAACACAATTAATTGCAACATTCAAAAGTATAATACATAGGATGTTTGACCTGCATTTCATAAGTCTACTGCATTTCAGCTAAAACCATAGAACATACAAATGTGATGTAAAGTCATCGCTGACATTGAAAACTCACAATCAGAGCACAAATGATACAATTTCAGAGGTAAAGTTTAATTAAACATTCAACAGAAAGTCAGGAGTCCTAACACACAATTAGAGAGCGCTAGTCAACTGAAATGTAGCGTACTTTCTAAAAAAATAAAGCACAGTTAGAAAGATTATATTTCATACAATACAAAGAAGGAGCAAAGGGCATTTCAGTTTTGATCATGGAGATCTTAAGAGTTATTTAAAATTATATTTGTTGAACTCACTCACAAGCAGACAACCATATGACTTGCCTTCTGTTTTGTATGTGACTTTTTTTTGAATGGCTAACAATAAATACGTATATTTATGAATAATGGGTGGAATAAAGGTCACAGGACACACAGATGAAAAACAGGTTATGTCAAAAACAGGGAAAGAATTAATTAGATGTTTTGCTGTTCTGTTACCTACCAGCGTCTCCACAGTATACATGGTGCTCTTTTCAGGTACTGGACTAAATGTGTTTTGTCTCCAAAACATTAAAACGTTGAACATGATCCATTAATTACTGCTCTATGGTAATTGAACTAATTCTTTGGACAGCATCCCCATGGACAAAACAACTTTAACAGGATAACACTGGTATCTAAAAGGCCTTTGATCGTATAAAGCATCCATCCTCTGCACACCATGTCTTGCTAAATCTTGAGTGTTTAATCTCCCGTAATTACAAAGATTTGCTTAGGTTAATAAAAATAATCCGCCTCAATTCAGACCCCCTACCTGGACCTCCCCTGTGCCTTCTTTACCCCTTTCTGTGAGGGATAAATTCCCAGTCATATAAATAGAGACACCTCCACAACCGTGAAGCACAACTCTTTGATCAGGGAGCAAACAGGCTGTTGGATATTGAGAAAGTGGTTTTGATCGTGAGGTTTGTCAGAGGCAAACACATTTAATTAAACTGTGTCGCTAAACGACGTAGCTGTATTTAGTCTTACAGGCTGACGTCATTTCCACAGGTTGAGATTGTGTCGCTCGTGAGCGCGTCAAGGTTAACAACAGTTGAGAGGCTCATCTTTATCTGTGATCTTGTCAACAGCAAGACTTCAGCGAAAGAAGCGAGGGGCATCGAGGCGTTCAGTTTATGAAGGGTCCTGCATATTACAAGAACATTACCATGCTGTGAAACTCAGGCACAAAAGGAGGACTTTTGGGATAGCGGTGTTTCATTTATAACCTGATATTTATTCAACAGTCAGTTTGGAGCCAATTAAACCTCCGTAATGAGTCTTAATTCAGAGATGACAATGGAGGACAGAAGCAGCAGCCGCACCGGCGGCAGAGAAAGGCTGGGACTTAGCTTCACTATTGACTACCTTCTGTTCAATAAAGGAGTCAAAGGTTCCAAAGGAGAAGCGACAGGAAGTCACACAGCAGAGCAGACGCCGAACAACCTGCTAAATCATCAGAATCCTCAGCACGAAGAGGTGGGGATTCGCTCTGAGATACAGGGGAAGCGGCGGCAGAGGTCAGAGGCAGAGACCGAAGAAAGGAAAGTCAAAGAAGAGGAGGGGGATGAAGAGCAACAAGAGGAGGGGGAGGAGGAAGTGACCACCACCACATCTACCGGCAGCGGTCCGGAGAAGTCGGCGGACAAACCCAACCAGTCGTACATCGCACTCATCTCCAAGGCGATCCTGGCGTCAGAGCAGAAGAAGCTGCTGCTATGTGACATCTACCAGTGGATCATGGACCACTACCCTTACTTCAAGAGTAAGGTATGTTCACGTTGTGTTATTCTAATTACTGGAAAAGACCACAATAGTTGTGGAGGGATTCAGAAAGTCAAACTGGGGGATAAGGGGAAAAACTACGATGCAGGAGGCGGACGTAAGTTACACGTAGGACTATTTAGAAAAGAATCATGCTGCTTTACTTCGCTAAACTAAACACGAGACAGAGAATAGGAGTTTGGGTTTGCTCAAAGTCTTCCACGCGTTTCCCTTGGTTGCTGAAAAATAACCCGGCCGCCATTTTCCCTCAAGCGAAGCGACCTACTTGGCACAGGTAATCTGTCTGAGTGGTTAGGCAATTAGGTGCTCGCGGGGACACTAGATGATCTCCTTGTTGGCGAATTCGCAAATAAAGTAATCCTGTTGCTAGGTTGCGAAACGTCTCTGCCTTTACTAGGTGCAACAGCAGATTGGACGTAACCCGGTGGATTAAAGTTGATCATGGTTTGACGTGCTAAAAAGGTAACCGAGGGTGTTGCGATCATATACGTTCTTGACACGCTATGGCGCACTCTGCCAACAACAGGACAAGGTGACATCCTGGCGAGGATCAGTGATACTTAACCGCCACCTATGTTAATTTTCAATTGAGGACGTCCATTGTTTAACTCTTAATTACGGTTTCAGGTTTTATTTTTGGCCTAATCTTTTGTTTTTACTTGCTCCAACAGGATAAAAACTGGAGGAACAGCGTGCGCCACAACTTGTCCCTGAATGATTGCTTCATCAAAGCAGGCCGCAGTGACAATGGTAAAGGCCACTTCTGGGCGATTCACTCAGCCAACTACCAGGACTTTTCTAACGGGGACTACCAATGTCGGAGGGCCAGACGGAGAGTGCGCAGGGTGGCACCGCTCCCCTTCCCCTCCCTGAGCTCGCCCTACCGCCCAGTCTTTGTCCGGCCCCACAGAACGACCTACTGGTGCTGCCCTCAAGCCCAAACGCTCCCAATGTCCTGCTTGGCTCCCAGACTCTACTGGCCCTGGTCCAGCATGCAGCCACAAGTGGGGTTCCACCCGAGCCTTCATGCCTCTGTACTTTGAGAGTGAACAGTTTGTACTGTACGCACAGTTACTGTTGGGTAAAAGAGACATTTTATAGAGATATTATTTGCTAATGAATACATGATAATGGAATCGAAGTGGACAATGTTACATTGTATTCTGCAAACTGAAGTTTAGGTTGTTTAATGACTTGTTTTGCAATTCTTTAATTTGTATTCTGAATGTTTTTAGAATAACAAAAACACACAATGTTTTGTTAATCTCATTAAATCACATTGAATTCAACACCTTGTGATGCTTTGACTCAGCTGCCTTAGTTGGGATTTGTGTGTGTGCGTGTGTGTGTGTGTGTGTGTGTGTGTGTGTGTGTGTGTGTGTGTGTGTATGTGTGTGTGTATGCGCGCGCTTGTCTGTGTGTGTGCAGATAGCACTAAAAGTGAGCCCATTGCGAAAATACCTCCCGGTGTTAGATGCTAATTAGTCAAAGCTGTCGGGATGCAAAATCGTCTGCCTTAAGAGACTGAAATCGGGCTTTCCAAAGCCGACTCCCAAGGATATGAGGCCAGATAATCTGAGCAATCCCCAATAGTTTCAAGAAATAGGAAGCTTATCACACAGTGTAATCCACAACCGCTGCTGCAGAAAGAGGGGGACCACAGGAGGTCAGGGATGAAGGAAGCAGAGGAAAGGGAAGGAGGCAGGGAGACAGAGAGAGAGGGGATGGGATGCTGATTTATTGGAGAGAGGGAGGGCTTTTTTAGGGAAGAACCAGTCTGGGCTGAAACAATAAAATATATACAAAGAAAATAAATATGAAAAAAAAGTCCCATACCATAAAGGGACAACCCTAAAAATAAGAACTGGAATATTTCTAAAGCAGGAACAGTTCCGCAATACGATGACTCCAAAATACTTCCATAATAAGAACATCAATTTAAACATGTCTGGCTCTCACATCAATAGTGAAATTCCTCTCTGACTTGCAAAGGTTGGCATTTACATCCACAGTGCTCCAGCCTAAAAGGATTAGGTCATACATTGACTTTTCTGAAGTTTGTTTGTCTCGGCGCATGTGGGCTTCCTATTTGCAAATTATTGAATATTTGAATAAGGCAATATTTGACATGAAATTAGACTCTAAACCGACAAACAATATGTCAGAAGGATGAAGCTTAAGAGAGAGAGAAGAAAGAGAGAGAGATAGAGAGAGGGAGGGAGGGAGTTATTCACAACATTATTTTCGGGCGATGCTCATTAGAACAATGACAAATCCATCTAATTAATTTTTGTTCACCAAATCTTCCTCTTCAATGTCGGCAGCTAATTGGAGACCTAATTTGCTTAATTCCCATGAATTGCTCTCTGCATCAAATCCTCTTCAATTCACCAGCTTTAAGGCTTTAATTTGGTTGCATATGTTTGCTGTACACACACACACACACACACACACACACACACACACACACACACACACACACACACACACACACACACACACACACACACACACACACACTCACGCCCATGTGCAAGAGTTTACAATTCACACAAATACAACTCCTAAAACTCTTACATTGACACACACACAATTGTCCAAATAATAAAATCAGTGTGAAGCTTGTTGAGCAAAGTATTTATTTGGGGTGTATATTTTAAATATTATATCAGCAACCAAAATAGATTTGTATGTAACACACTCACACAAAATTGTAATTAACTACCTTTGGAGGAGAAAGAGATTGAGGTCAGCTGTGTGCGTGTGTGTGTGTGTGTGTGTGTGTGTGTGTGTGTGTGTGTGTGTGTGTGTGTGTGTGTGTGTGTGTGTGTGTGTGCATATGTGCATGTCATTTTGTTAATCTAATGGGATGGGCGGAGGGGTGCAGGGGGCCGTAGATTAAGGCACAAAGATTTGTTCCTGATTAGCGGAGAGTGAGGTAAGAAGATCAGTCCTGCTGAGACGGCGATGAAACATTATGGCTGTGTTTTAATACAACACATTTACAGCAGCATTCCAAAGCTGATTCCCTTTAGCTTACATGTATCTCATTGATTTGACTGTGGACTCAACAACAGTTCACACAGGATGAAGCCTGAACCTGCAGATAGATCAAAGAGATGCACGAAAAAAAGGGAAGATGTTGGTTTTCAGCTTGTAGCTCATTTTTGTGTGAATATATTTCATAATAATGAAGTATCTCTCCTTTTGTCTTCATGATTATTATATTAAATGTATTAGATGTTTAATCAGTGACTCTGGTACATAAATTACACCTATACAAATGACTTGAGATAAATGTATAGCTTGAACTGAATTAATAAATACATACATTTAAAAATTAATAATGATGAAAAGAACATCTAATGGACAGAATTTCACATATTGGGTAGGTTCTACATATTATAATACTTTGTTCACATGTCTCCAAGTCCACTTTTAGCTCCACAAACACCATATTTTTAATTAATTAAATGTAATGAATTGAATTGATTTGGTATTTGGTTGATATCTAGAGCTGACTTCCGACCAATGAACAGTAGAGCTGCAGAGCTCTAACACACCTAATGGTAATAGATCATATTTGATGAATAATGTCTTAATTACTAGTATTCAGCTGTTTGTTTTTTATTCAGAAGTACAGTACTGTACCAATCGAGAATTTATTTAGTTTGACTGAGACTGCTGCAGTTTATTTGAGGTAACCTGTATAAAAAAATAAAATAAATTTAAAAAAGAGGCTCACACAAACATTCGGGCCGTTCTGTATTATGTAAACTATTATTAATATGATTAGGCCTGATAATACAAAATAAACATAAATGTCGACAAATTATTTAAAAAAAGTCATATTTGAAGTAGGCGGTAATTCATTGACAACCACGTGTTTTAACAAAAATATATATTTGCCATTTGTTGGACTTGATTCCCCAAATGTGCCTTTCCCCCTCAGAACGTTTCCTGCTCGTCGTGCAACTGGATGTGTGAATAACTCTCAATAGGCCCAACGCCTCGAGGAGTCCAAATTGCAAGTCTATTATAAAGCATGATTGCGTAGAAGTAAGTAGTATTTAAGGCTTAGGAAGCGCCATAGTTGAATCAAAACCAGCTGCTATTTTGTGGTCGTGTCCCACCATGAACAATAGCCCGGCGTTACCGCGGCTTCAAAGGCTCCATAATAGTCAATCGATCAGAATGCGAAGGCGCTATTCTGCAGATTACTGTTAACAATAATTTGCCTCCTAGTGCACTGTTGCCATCTTTGAAGCAATGTTTTATTGCCTTTTTTTTCTTCTTTTTCATCTGCATCTGTCATCCCCGAGGTCCACTGTTTGATCTCTCCCCACCAGTGTCTGCCTCCCCGGGGTCGCGTTGACCTGTTGATTGGCAGCTGCGATCAGACATATGGTGGGACGAGGCATCGACCGGAGCTCCCCGGAGACAAAAGCAGACTAGTGGGGCTTCCTCCCTCCCTCCCACCGCACCCTCCCACCCCTCTTTCACCGCGCCGAGGAGCCGAGCAGCGGCGCCGAGGAAGCGGGCCGATCCGGCCACTAGATGGCGCAAGGTGCAAGCGAATATCTCCAGCGCCATTCATGACCATTCAATGTCAGTGGACTGGGGAAGGTTTTTTTCTTCTTCTTTTTTTCATTGAACCCAAAGTCAGTTAGTCGTGTTGAAAATAAGATATGTAGCATGCGGTGGCGTGCTAATTAAACACAACATGTATTATTATTTGTGCACTTTAGACTACCTTTTAAATATCAGTATTCCCTCCAACTGTTTTTTTGTGATCAAATTTTGATTGATTTTCTAGATAAGCATATAGAGAAAGATGTGCACACTACATGTACATAAAGATTCACATGCACATACAAATACAATTTAAAAAAAATAGATACATAAGGGTATATATGCAAATACCAGCCATCTTCTTTCAGCATTCTGTTATTATTCATTTACACAAATAGTTTCCAAAAAGATACTACTTCTGGCTATGCTACTTCCCTGTGTAGGCACACTTTGACCCCTATAATAGAGCGGAGTGCCACGGTGGTGCAGCCATCTTAGCAGATAAAATATGGCCTCTAGAGCAGGCCAAGTAATGAATGTGGAGGTGGCAAACCAGTGTTCATGCCAGGCTTCTTTGGATTTCTCCCAGCTGTGTGTCAGTTCACTGGAAACCAATTGTGGGGGGGGGGGGCATGACTCCCAGTGTAGAAAAACAAACAAACAGATGTGACGCTCAACCTGGTATGTGTGCATACGTGTTTTCGTGTGCAAGATTTCAGCATACAAAATGCAAACTCCCCCCTCCGATCACCTCTCCTCTCCTCTGTTGTCATGGCGATGCATCCCTGACCAGGGTCTTGCAGTGATCCACACTGACCCTGGTTGGTGACCTTTGACATTTAGGCCATGGCCAGGGTCAGAAGGTCAGCGATGGCCGGAGGGCAACAAGAGCACTTCCATGATTGGCACTCTGACATGCTCGCTGGCCCTCTCATCTGCAGCGCTCACCTCCCTCCCACAGTTTTCACCTCTCATTTGCATTTTGTTACAGAGCCCGAAGAAGACCCTCGGCTGCAGGAGGTCGATCCCACTGTTACATTTGAGCAGGTAGGCCGCTCTACGCTCACGGCAATGCCCGGCTCAATATCGCATGATTTGCATTCAATGCTGCAACACGTTCTGGGTTCGCCCACTTCAGATTTTAGTGTAAATTGTGATGATAAAATGCAATCACCAGCAGGCTAGCATCCTGTATCATGATGGTTATGATAGCAGTAATGATCATCAGTAGTCCCATGGCCCGTGCAATCCAGTGGATGTGAGGATATTTATAGTTCTTCATGTGATAGTGTGCGTGCGTGCGTGTGTGCGTGCGTGTGTGTGTGTGTGTGTGTGTGTGTATGTGCATGTTTGTTTATTTCCAGGGGGGAGGGCAATACACCACACAGAGGTTCTTCTCGTGGGGAATAATTACAGAATCGTGGGTACTAAAAGTCATGTGACCCGAGCCTTCTGCATCCAAATAATTTATCCCCCCGGCTGATAGCTCGTCAATATCAATTTATTAATTTAACATTTCTGGACTGATAAAAGGTAGTGTGCACAGTTAGCTTGCTGAAACGGGGAATAAGGATGAATATTACAGTGCAATGGTGTGAAGGGAAGGAAAAAGGGAGGGACTGGAGGACAAAGCGAGGGGGAGAATCGGCTCGGCGGGTGGGTGATCAATGGCAACACAGAGGAGAGAGATGCATATTCGCCGAGGAAAAATGGGCCATCATCGCTCATATTCCAAAGCTATTGAATGAAAGTTATGAAAATTAATACACTTATTATCACCGTATTAAAAATTAAGATTGAAGACAGCACGTTCATTGTATTGATATTCAAATGCCTCCAATATATTGATCAGCACAACCCAGTTTTCCGCAAACCTCTTCGGGTTCAGCCTGCGCGACAAGCCAGGAGGGAAAAAACATGTTTTGCAAGAGGAGCGTTTGACGATTTTAATCAGTCACACAAAGAAAACCTTTTCGCCTTGGCATCTCAGAGGTGTTATACGAGATGATCGCTTCCTGGAAGTTGCACTTTCCAAAACGCATATAAAAATGCTAACCTCTTACATGTGACCCCTCTTGACCTCCCGGCTCTTCCTTTGCATCCTGATTTCTTAAAAAGGGCAATGAATACACATCTGGCATAAAGCAGAACACATATATCATCCAGTGTCCACCACACAGCAGTCAACCTGGAACCTAACCTTTTCCCATAGCCATTACATAATATCCCTGAAGGAGGCTAAAAGGTATTTTAACAAGACCCGCTGCTCTACGACCTTTGACCTCTTCTTAGTTGACCCTGAGCTCCTGACCCCACTTACATTCGCCAGTGACAGTGGTGGACACACGGATCCTGTACACTTCCTGCTGCGAGAATACAGAGAGGAAACGACACATTTACAAATGAATGCATGTCGAGATTTCAGCGTTTTTCTGTCGGGGGGCCGACGGATTTGTTCAATTTGTTGATCCGTGTGTAATTATTTGGTCTCGTATCCACCCAGGAGAGCCAGGAAAAGAAACAACCACTCAATCCGATCACATCTTGTTCTATATGTCGGCGCATTATATAATTCTTTCTTCTTCGAGGGCTCCGAGGCTCTCCTCTCACGGACAATCACTGTAGTGGATTCTCCTCGGGTCTTTGGAGAGCTGCGGGGTAGCGAGTGTCAATAGAAGTGGAGTGTGTGAGTGTGAGAGATGATAGACTAAGGTTAAGAGGTGTCAACACAGAAAGAGAGAGGGCTCGAGGACTCTTCACCAGAGCCCGCCTGACACTCCGACACTCTTCTCAACCTCTCCTCTGATTAACCTCTCTAAAGACGCCATTGAGACGCGGATGCTTCACACACACACACACACACACACACACACACACACACACACACACACACACACACACACATGCTCCTGATTCATCTACACAGACTTTTGCGAATCCCATTCTCTTCCCTCAAAGTCACACACTTCTGTCTGAGGCTACACTTCATCTGTGTGTAAGACACACATCAACTCTAAGGTGTGGAAACCTGATGATGTGTTGTTCACAGGCACAGAAACTCTCTGAAAGGTTCCGGCAGTCAGGAATGGATTTGTTACACCTCTGATGTGCTGTATATGTTCAGCCAAGTGTAAAATACAACAGTGCCATCCCACAGGGCTTTGCACCTGTCAGGTGGTGTAATGCAACATACAACCGGCAGAACACACACCGGCATACATTGTCACTCTCACGGACACACACTAAAACACGGCTTCTGTCAGCGTTACATCAACCTAGACACAGCACTTATGTATACATTGTTCAAAATGTCTGGTTTTGCCCTTCTTTTGAGCTTCACACATCTTTGGGATTGAATCTACTGGGATTAACATATGCAATCGTCATTTTGTCAAATGCATGCTCTCTAGTAGTTATTTGTCATTTCACAGTTTCATCTTAAAATAATATAAAAGGTATTTTCTTGTTGGTTCCATGTCATCGGTGTACATTTCTGTTTGCGACGTTTCTCTGCAGGGAAGTAGATCAGATTATGGTTAAATCAGGTGAACTATTCCTGAGTTTTGTTGGCTTTGCATTGACTGGGTTTGGTTCTGTAAGGTGTGTTTGGCTGGTTTAGGGTAGCTTAAAGGGGTCTCGCTTAGCTCTACTGGTATCTAGCCATGCAAGATGGCTTTAGCTTTATTTGTTTAGGTTTCAAAATGTCCGCCCGTTTGCGGTGCTCAGATCAATGGAGTCTTTGATTCAAATAGACTTACCTTTGAGGAGAAAGTTGGTATTCAGTGTATTGCTTAATAAGGATTGTTTGACATTTGCAAAGTAGGAGCTGGGAACTGAATCACCAATAGAAGAAATGCCTCATAATTAGGGATGTTTCTCGCAAATCATTTCCCTGACGTTTAAACGGAAGTCTAAACTTAAACATAGTAGAGTAGTCTGAAAGTAAGAAAACATGTTTTCGACACAAATATGAGAACAATTTAAGCTATATGGTTAAACACTGTCCGTAAAATGATTGTGTACCTATTGTGTTTAAGATATTTGAAATTGTTTATCACATTTTTCCTGTCGCCGGCTAACTAGCTAGTAAGCTAGCTTCAGTATGCTGCTTGCCAACCCAGTTGACCAGCAGAGAAACAGGAAGTCGTGGCAGGCGGGAGAACGTGACGAGGTCAAAGCGAGTCAGGGGCCCCCGATGAGTTCAGATCAGACGGAAAGCTGATCCACTCCAGCAACAGCTGAGACAGCATAAGTCGGTATGTAATGTAAATGTATACATTGATGCGATAATAATAGGCTTAACTGACTTGTATTTCTGGTGCCGGCTAGCCAGGGTAGCAACGTTTAATCGACTTATCAATCGATCAACTGAGTAGTACTATTCCTTTGACAGAAAGTAGTTACCAAAGTAAGTGGATATCTGAAACCCGGGAAAAACTAAATGCAGTACCACTACAGTTTAGTGAAAAAATATGTCCACTTTAATACCCTATAAAGCAATATAGTACCAGCACTTTCATGGGGATAACCATGAGCCAGAGAGTTGCTCTTACAGGGCTTTTCATGGACTACAGTGGATGTGGGCTCCATGTACAGTTAGATGCTGGTGAACAATATTTTGTATTATAGACTGGAAAGATTTATTAAAGTCCTGCTACCGAGATATGTTTTCTTCTTTTTGTGTCAGAGCATTTTATTTATTGATTACTGTCTGGATGTAAAGAGAATTTCAACAGATATAAGAAAAAAGCTTTTTCTAAAATACTTGCTATACATCAAACTGCAACTTTGTAATGTGACCCTGGCATGGTTGGATATTTATAGTCATTGACAGCATACTAAAACACAACGCTGTTTAGTATGCATCCCATCCAGTTTGAGTTTTAAGGACTTCCTCTCGTCACTCATCTACTATGAACACACCACATACTCAAAATCTGCGTAGAATTAGTGTGCAGTATTGATTTTGGGTGCAGAAGCGCTCTGGTTGTAATAACTCTTCTATTTGGCATTTGATTTCCTTGCGTCACTCCTGTGGTTCTACATACTGTTTCTGTGTATGTTACTCCGGTCATTTTATTTGGTGCAGCTGAGTTCTTCTGTGCCTAACATTAAGCCAAGCAGCTGAAGAGCTCCTTGTGACACGGCCTCCCTCTCCATCATGCTTTAGCATAAAGCAAATGGCAGTTCTCTAGTGAGCAGACAAAACTGTACAGAAATAGAGACGTAATACACACACTGTGTGGGCTATGGATTGCAAAATGTTAGAACAGTGCATGAGTCAATACCTAAATGAAGAAAGATGCTGATGTGAACATAGGTATATGACTCATATCTGTAAGAGTTGACATGCAGGCAGGCAGCTTCATGAATCTTAATAATCAAGAGATGAGAAGCAAGCAGGTTGAACGGCATTACCGAGATATGTCCGCGTAATGACATGCGAGTGTTTAAAACAAACAGTCACGTTGACAGCGATGGATATAAGACCTGGACCAACTGGTGCCAAACCAGCACCTCTTCCTGCCATCCCCTCCCTTTCCTCCTCAAAACCTGTGAGGTAGAAAATAGGGAGATACGGCGAGGTGGGGATGGAGGGAGATAAGCTGAGGTGGAGATAGAGACAGGTGAAAGAGGTGAGGGTCGTAGCACATGCTCCTCTCGGCCTTCTCGCGCCAATGTTGTTTTATTAGCCCTGTCAGATTGTAATTTGCCCAACGGTAAACATACAGAACGGGCTTAATTAAGAATTTTTGAACGGGGTTACGGTCAAGTCCGGAAACATTAGAGAGATGCAACCGGGTGTCGTAAAGATTGATTGAGACGGAGGATGGAAGGACGTGGTTAGAAACAGAGGGTGGAGGGAGGGAGGGGGAGAGCCGGGAGTGGTGTGTATGTTACAGCGGAGGGGTATTCTTGTGTTGCTCAGGGCAGTAGGGCGAGATACGTTTGGAAAGATAGGGACAAACGATTTTTAATGCATTAACAACCCGGCTGTGCGAGGCAATAACAAGGACGAGATCAGCGTTAAAATGTTTGACATCCTGCCTCGGGATCAATGCATCCCGAGGCAGGGCACACAGACGCAGGCCGCACATTCACCTCAACTACCGGCACAGATAACACACACACACACACACACATGTGTGTACACGCACACTCATACACCAACCTTAACAGAGCACGGAGCATGTGGGTGGGTGCACAAGTTAACAGCCTTCAAACCTCAGGGCGATGTGTGGAGAATGAAAAACAATACCTATATCCATAACAATATCCGCAGGTAAAAGCATCTTTAAATCAAAACAGAGAGGGAGCATCTGGAGTAGATTGTTGAGAGCTAATGTAAAAGCCCAGCAAACTAAAAGAGTAATGAGCCCATCCATATCTCCCCGTGGACCTTAAGTTTGCATTCAATACATTATTTACAGCTGAATTTTTTACTGAGGTATAGGTTTCTCTCAGGGGTGTTAACAGACTAGTGCTCTAACTGCTTTCCATTGCCTGCAGTTGAGTTGAGCGACCTTCAAAATTGATACTTCCAGCTTGTTTCCACATGTTTACAAGCCCACATATTAGCAGAACATGAAGCGTGGAATTATTTAATGGTGCTGTTGGTTTTATGCATGATTTTTAGCCGCAGTTGGAAAACAGGAATACAATCTGCACCTCTTGTTTGTCAGATATTGTTTTTTAAGTCTCTGTTTTGCACACACGCCTATAACTGGCATCCTCAAAATAGCCTGCCTCATGTTACAGTATGATGCTGCTCTCTTGTGAAAGGCTTTTATTCTTTGTACTTTTACTGCTTGGTTTGGACCCCCGTTTCTCTAAAATAAGCAACCGCTCTCAAAGTGTTGGATATTAAAAACATTTTAAACAAATAGACATGAGAGCAATAATTTATGGACAGAAAAAGCACGTGGAAAAAAAGATATGATTCAGATACCTGCCATTGCAACACCTATCTAAATGCACCAAGTGGTATTTTTTAGGGTTTCTAGACTACCTGTACATGCTGCACTGTAGATTGCATACTTGTTTTACCCTCTTCAGTGTCTACAAAGAGAGAAAAGGTACTAGCAGTGCCCTGCGCCTGCAGGCTAGTTTTATATTGAAAGTTAATGTTGGTGACTTTGAGTGTTCAGATATGGCTTGTTTTTTAAAACTTGGTGTAAAGCCGTGGCCAGAGAAATCCGATATTGGCACGAATTCAGGAACTGAAGAGTACACGATCTGCATAAATGTGTAGCTTGAGTGTAGATTTGAGGCTTAATATAACATTAGCTGCAGGATTCTGACTCAAACCCTTCGTCTGCGTGCTGCTTTTAAAGCACCGTCTTCTAGATCTGAAGGATTTGTTTTTATTTTTTTATAATAAACCCCCCTCCTCCTCCTCCTCCTCCTCCTCCTCCTCCTCCTCCTCCAGCCAGAATGCACACCAGCTACTGTAGCCTGAGAAGTCCCTGCTCCCTTTGTCTTTGTAGTTCAGCAGCTCTCGTCCAAAACACTGTAACTTCTGGGAAACAGGGAGGTCTCGGCTCTCTGCTCAGAGGGCACAACAAGCAGAGACTCTTTCTCCATCTCTTTATGACGCTCTGTCTTTGTCTCTCCCTTTTCAAATAGACTATTTGTCATCTCTGAAATGGAGCATTTTAAAAATTCAACCTGGAGCCAACCCCCACCCCAACTCCCCTCTATTCTCACTCTCAATTCCCCAGACTCTGGCCAGCTACGATCAATAGCCTATTGATCAACTCTCTCCATTCCCATTACACACCAGTGCCAAAAGAGCCAACCATTTTCCCTGAAAAGCTGATCTGGAGCATGTTTGCAATGGTACGGTTTCTCTAATTTCAGCGGGTTGTTATTAAAAGCGTTCAGCGTGAGAGTGCTTTGGTGCTCTGTGAGGTTGAGTGGTGAAAGCTGCTGAGAAAGGATCTCAGTAAATGCAGTTACCTTTAAATTGAAAGGTATTGCACTGAAGTAAAGCGGAGTGTGGTTCTCCACTCAAGTAAAATAGGAAAGGTGAGAGCATTACCACATACGTAGAAAGTCATTATTTTTCCAGTTGTTCCTACTTCATTTCTCTCCTCCGCCCTCTGTCTTTCTCCCCCCTGTCTCTCTCTCTTTCTCCCCTCTCTCTCTCTCTCTCTCTCTCTCTCTCTCTCTTTCTCCCCTCTCTCTCTCTCTCTCTCTCTCTCTCTCTCTCTCTCTCTCCATAGACAATGCTACGGGCAAAATCAATACTGGAAAGAAGAAAAAAAAGAAAGAAGAAGGCATATTTTTAGCCTGTTATTATATGAGCCGTATGAGGAAAACAGTGTTTGTGGGAAAGACAGAAATGCCAAGGTGCTGATAAGAGAACGATTGGGTGGGAGAGATACAAAAGAAGTGAAAGAGTGAGAATGATGGTGGTGGGCTGTGTAAGGGAGAGTCTAATGGAGATGGATCAAACGAGGGTGGAGATAAGATGGGGTAGCTGAGGAAAATGGCTGATGTGTTGACCGAGGGATGGAGCTCTCTGTAACGAGCTCCAGAAAGATGTGTTGAGTTTTATTGAGGGTGTTAAATGTGTAACGTCAAGAACAGATTATCTAAAACTCTCATTTTTATATTTCGTTCATTGACACTTATTGCTCCGTCTGCCTATCCTCTTTCCGTCCTTGCATGTGCCTAAATCTCACTTATTGACCATCAACCCAGCGGTGCTATTAATACCTTGTTATGCAGCTTTGCCCCACCTCTGTGCATGTTTGTCTCAGTGGATTGCTGTACACTCAGACTACACCGCAGCCCTCGCTTTCACTCCCGCTGCCAATGGCTTTCTGATGGACTCCCTCTCCCTGTAACCTCTTTTCGGGCTCACCTCTGTGCCGCTGTCAGTCAACCTGCACGCCTCCTCCCATTGGCTGGAGATGCTCTGTTGATCAAATGGCGGGGCCGTCCAATTGGCCAGAGAGCTCAGGGGGGAAGGAAGGAATTGATTTATCTGTGGTATTAGGGGATCAATTAATCCCCATTGTGTGTGCCAGCACAGATAGTCCGATGTGTCTGATTTGGTATGGCTTGTTTCTGCTCGGCCAAGATAAGAGTCTCTCCCATCACTTCCCTCTATGAGCAGCAAATCAAATCAAATCGAAAGGGATGACGGCGCGCAGAGGTTTCCTCCCCAGGCTGTGGCTGGCTGATCACAATAAGGAAAGGCCATCAATATGAAAAGTAGTCCGTGCAGAATAAATGCAGCTCATTTGAGGGCCGAGATGTCTGCCCTGTTGCCATGACAATCCAGAATGAGGATGTAAACATCTTAAATAACTTGAATTGTCTCGTGACCCCGTTTAGAATTGATCAATGAAGTTTAATTCAAATAACACATGGATACAGTGTGCATACAGAGATGCCACCATTAAAGGATAGGTTCACAATTTTGTCAAAAAACAATACTCACAATAATTCTCTGTACATTTTGTACTAAAAAACACTCAGACTGCTGAAGCGTCATATTGCCTTTGACTGAGCTTTAGGATGATGAAGGACCGCAGCTTTGGTCCCTCATCACTCACATTGAAATAATAGGAGTTTCTTCACATCCAATATGGACTTCCTTTTGACCGAGAACAGTATACTACGTAAATGAGGTATGATGTATAAAAACAGTGCAAATATTTGGTATTGTAAAGCTCATTATTTTTTCTTCCCTGGTCTTTTTATCTTTAGGATTTCTAATTTGGAAAATCTGTTTTTTTTTCTAAAAATATGTTGGCTTCTAAATTGGTTGCAAGCATATGCAGCTGTCTTTTATTTCACTATTTGGTGGGTTTCTTTTCCAAGCCCTCAGGTTTTTTTACCATCCCACCATGTGCATTTTCCAATGTAATTGTATGTTTTTCTTCACTTTATTTCTTGTGCATGTAATAAAACAGCAGAAATGAATGAAGTCACCAATAACTCTTCAATATACATACGGTATTATTGTTTTAAGAAAAACTTTCGAAAAGGAGAACAGCACAGAAAAACAATGGGTATCAATTTAGTAATTATTCAAGCAAAATGACCCTAAAATGAAGTTCTCTGCTGTTATATGATCATAAATTGAGCATCAACTGAAGATGTCCCCTTGAGCCTGTACATTCTGACATTTTATAGCCATCACTCTTAATCCATGAATGGCATTCGAAGGATTAATCGACAATATACATCTTTGTTAGTTGCACGCCTACGTGTATATGATGCACACAAAGAAATAACACCAAACACTGAGGAACCAGGAGGAAGTAGAGTTGACATACTGTACTGCACATTTCCGAGAGGGAATGCAGTCATAGCCAGGGGAGGAAGGGAGACGGGTCAGTGGAGCGATAGTGGCCGATACTTGCTCCGAGATGACAGTGAAAAGAAAAGGTAAGAGAGACTAGGATAGAAGTGGGTGCTAATTCCTACTTTTCAGTTTAAATAAAGATTGGAGCTGGATAAAAGCCATTAAGGGAGAAATCAGACAGGGCATGCTATGTAGGACAAGAGCTGACTGCAGGGAGGTGAGTGGTGGGATCGATACTCAGTCGATGCGCTCAACACCCAGCTCTGCACACACACACACACACACACACACACACACACACACAGACACACACACACACACACACACACACACACACACAGAGAGGGGCATGTGGTATTGCCGGGCATCTGCATGTTTGTGTGTGTGTGTGTATGTGTGTGTGTGCAGCAGTGACTAATGGAGAAAGAGAGGGAGCCCGGAGAGAAAGAGTACATGCAATATACAATTAACTCTCTTTTGAGTGAGGGAATATTAAATACAGGCTGCTTGTGCGGACTGTAATTTGTAGTGATAAAAGTATTAAAGTAAAGCACTTGGACAAAGATGGAAGGGTGGACAGCTGAAGAGATGGATTTATTTTCGGAGGCACGATACAGTTAACAAAGATAGATGTTTCAAAAGAGCGTCTTCAGCCCGAACTGGAGCCTCAGTGCGACTGCAATCACTCTGCATTCTGTCCTCCCCTCCTCTCCCTTCTTCTCTCCCTCTTTCTCTTACCTTCTCCCTCCCTCCCTCCCTTTCTCTCTCTCTCTCTCCTTTGCCTCCCTTCCTCTCTCCCTCTCTGTAGAATTGATCGACTATGTCTCCTCAATCCATCTCTCCCTCTGTCGCCTAGCAACGGGTGCTCTATCGGGTGTGGAGGGTGGGAGTTTGACTAGGGGAGGGGTGGGAGGAAGAGGGGGAGGACTGGGGCATGTATGGGTGGTGGTGTTGGTGGTGGTGGTGGGGGGGGGGGGGGGGGGGTTAAGCAAAAGCCAATTGTACTTGATTCCACATTTATTCTGACTGATACATGCTTCCCTTTTATACCCTGACGGTGAGGTTTCACTACTCGGCTGATGAAAATAAAAAAAGATTTACAAGATAGCAAAACGATACTGGCAGAGAGATTTTTCACTATTTATATCAACAACAAAAAAAGAGCATGTGCTGCAGTTGTAGCACACCGGGAAAAATAAATGTTTGATATCAGAGCCAGGATGACTAGCAGTAGGTCACCGGTTCTGTTCTGTGTGTGTGTGTGTGTGTGTGTGTGTGTGTGTGTGTGTGTGTGTGTGTGTGTGTGTGTGTGTGTGTGTGTGTGTGTGTGTGTGTGTGAAAGCGGTCCATCACTTTCCCTGAAGCTGTGTCACCGTTTCATACAGTGAGCCGTCTCTGTGAAAATACAAAAGCACACTGGTGCGAGCCTGCACTTTAAATGTATCTACGCCTCCTGTTTTCTGTCTCCACAACACAGAGGAAAAACAAGAAGAAAGAAAGAAGAAAAACAACCTTCCCGGATATTTTGGCTCATACACAAACACAAAGTTCTTTTTTAAACAATCCGCCTCTATACTGATTCCAATGATGTCACTTTAAAAAGCTGCAGAATGATAATAAATACTTTCTTTCAATACCAAATTAAAACTGTTATTTTGGTGCCAAATTAATAAAATGTGTGGAGCATAGTAAATCCCTCTGGCCATGAGATTTGTTGTTGATTGCGTGCATGTAATTTGAAACAAAAGGCTGTTTAAATTGGGCTATGCACAATCCCTGCCTTAACATCCATGTGGGAATAAGAATAAGCATCGAGCAAGAAGCATTGTTCTGTTTTTAAGACCTTATCCTTTTGATCTACACTTAATGTCTGATCCCCTTTGAGGAAGATGTGTAGGCTATTCTTTAAGCCTAATAAATCCAGCGTTAGCAGTACTTAAGAGGAGAAAAAGCTGTGAGGTTTAAAACCAGGAGGGCAGGGGGAGAAGAACAATGAACAATGCTTTAACTAGCTTGTGAGATAATGCATGCTTATTACAATCTATAATCATTCTAATCTACGATCTATGTAGCAGAATAAACGTATAGATATTAGGGCCCCGGATCATCCCTATGATATGCATCCACATTTGAAAACTGATCTCTTTAATCCAGAATCTAAAAGCAAGGGAGTGTGTGTTATGCTGTGTGTGAGATCAACAATATAAACGTAAACGTTTGGACCACGTGTACTGCGAGTTATTTTTGGTGTGTGATAGCTTTCACACACACATTCCTGCAGCATCGGTTGAACATGAGACAACTGATGGATCATAAACACAAAGCAAAACATAAAAAATGGGCCGAAAGCACTTTCAGTTAATTTGCATTTGCTCAGCCAGAGCCAATTGAGTTGTCCTATCAATTTAAAAACATGTACTATATTTATCTATCTATCTATCTATCTATCTATCTATCTATCTATCTATCTATCTATCTATCTATCTATCTATCTATCTATCTATCTATCTATTTATCTATCTTTCTATCAGTCATACATTCATACATACAATTATAGGAATTCAGAAACAAAATAAAGTTTATTATTTAAATATGAAATACAATTCTGCCTATCGTTTACAATATAGGGAATGACAAACACACACACACACACACACACACAGAGTATAGTATCCTATGACACATAAAATGTACCACACACACACACACACACACACACACACACACACACACACACACACACACACACACACACACACACACACACGCGCAATAAATAATATAAATAAAAGTCATCTGCAACTTTTTCTGTTGGCATTGATAAAATGTTGATAAGGCACAGAGGTATATGTAATGTTTTATTCCTCTTCTCACTTTAATCTTTGGGATTTATTCCCTTATATTTAAAAGATATATTTTAAATGCATATAAAAAAGCATTTGCTATATTTTGGCTGTTTTAAGTGCTTTATTATAAATCAAATTGAATATTAATAGTTAATATCTTAAATTTGGTATTTTATTTTTATTCTGCAAAGACTATTAAAACAATATAAAAGCCTGATTATCAGGTCTTATCCTGTTTGTTGCTGCAACACAACACACATCACCGTCTCGTGGCTCTCTGAGGCCTCGCCTGCAGAAGTTGAGGTGTCCGAGATAAACTGAAAAAACGAGTTAATCCGTCTAACATTTAGTAATCCAGCCCAATCGGATCGATATGCTATTGAATGTGTTCGTGATTAGTAGCTCTATTGATTGCAGTGACATCATGTGAACACACCGGAGTGATGCTTATTTCTCAAACAACTTGTCAGAATGAAAATATATCTAAGACTGTTCCAATGACCTTTATGACAGATGATTTTTTTTTCAAAATTGTTATTATCTCAAATTGCGTTTTCTTTTCGATACATTACACGACACTCACAGACGGGAACCTTTATTTCAACACATTTGTCTTTGGACAAATTGAACCGAGCAAAATAGATTTAGATCCACGAAGAAATTAAAAAATGTATTAAAATAAAAGCTGTAACACTTTACGATCTCCATTTTTTCACTTCAATATTTTTATTTTGAACACACGCAGGTTTTTTTTCGTGGATGTTTCCCCTACTAAACTATCCTTTAAATATATTTACACTTCATTTATATTACTATTTATTTGAAAATAGAAACATATCAACAAGACATCTCACCGTGTCGATTATCGATAACAGTTTTCTGGAGGCCATGCCAGGATTATTTGGCACCTGTTGTCCAAAATATTTGCAGAGTCTCCACGCATGCACAGGAACAGGCCGCCGCTGTATTAAAACATTTCTACATACATTGACTTTCATTTTGAGTGAAACCGAGAGCAGAGAGGAGATGTACGCCCAATTCTATCTGCCAATCGATCAGACTGCGGATGGATCGATATGGCACCAGGGCTATTGATCAGCAGCAGTCCTCTATTGCCCGGCGCTTTCAAATGCAAATGGCCTATATAATAATCTGTGGCAACACACTAATTCCTTAACAAACTGCAGGAAAACGCTTTACAAACACAAGTGATTCGTTTTTAGTTGTTTTTTCTTCCTTTCAACATTTAAGCTTTTTAAAATACAGTGTGAAACAAGCAGTTTTATCAATAGGCTTCCGTTTAAAGATTTAACAGGACAAACGGGTAGTATTCAAAACGCAGGGTGACATTGATTTAGCCTGCAGTTTATATTTTAAAAGTTTGTAGGAAACATCTCAAGGCAAAGCCAGAAGTTGAAAGAATGAACTCGGCCATATTTCGCCCGTCAGAAACAGAAAAAAGGGAGAAAAAAACATCACAACAAACACGCTGCTGAGTTTTAGTGTTCAGTGGTCAATAGTTGCAATTTATGAGAATTATGAGTGTATACTTTCACACTTAATCCGGCATCTAAGGATATTCATGTGAATATAACTCTTTCTCTCTCTCTTTCTCTCTCTCTCCACACACACACACACACACACACACACGCACACACACACACACACACACACACACACACACACACACACACACACACACACACACACACGCACAGCACAGTTACTTAAAGTAGAGCCATAGGCAAACAAGGCAGATGTTGAGTTTCTCCCCTCCAACAAGGCCACATTGTGTGCACGTGTGTATGCGTGCGTGTGCGTGCGTGCATTGGGATGCGTGCAGCAGCGCCCCGTCCCGCTGACTTGCACAGAGGCCCTGATCAATGCGACATTACTAAACACTGCTGCTTAACTTTTGCCAATAGCCAGATTCAAGTAAATATACTTTAGAATACATTAAGCGTGATGCATCAGCCACGGAGTCATTCAAGAAGTCATGAAAAGATTAGTCTGTCTCCATCGAGCGATTCCTGGGAAAATACACAAGCTGGCACGGGAGAAGTTGACCCACCAGAAACACGTCTCTATAACACAGTGTGCTTAATATAAATTACATTTAAACTGCAGTATAGGGGGGTAAACAAAATAAAATGAGCAAATTGCTGAATAAAAAGATGTTCTTGTGAAATTGTTTTAAATTATGATGTTTTGGAATTTACCCAGAATTTTCTATAATATTGATGCTATACTATACTACTACTACATCTACAATACAGGCCGCATATGTAAATATAGATTGGATGTAATGTGTCTTTTGCACTGAGAGTCTGCAGCACTCAGCCAAATGAAAAGCTCAGCTTAAACTTTCCAGCTGAGTGCTATGTGGTCATTTCCTGTAATGAAACTGCCTGTTGACACAGGTCAAACACATAGCAGGATGCACCTATAACTTAAACCATTTCAGCAGAATGCATTTTGGGCGCCATCGATCCTTCAGAAATGCATCGAGCGAAGCTCCGGGTTCAGCATTGATTAGTTGATCAGCAAACGACAGCAGTGCTTAAAGATAAAAACAAAATGCTCTGGGCCTCATAAAAGACATGACGGGGAGTCGAAACACACACTGAGTTAGAGGGAAGTCCTTTGGAAATTAGTCTAACTTTTCGGGGTAGGATTTTATCTTAACAAACAAATAAATTAAATCACACAAAAAACTGCTGAACAATCACTGCAGTGTGTGTGTGTGTGTGTGTGTGTGTGTGTGTGTGTGTGTGTGTGTGTGTGTGTGTGTGTGTGTGTGTGTGTGTGTGTGTCCTCGCCCGCTGCTATTAATATGAAATAAATCACCGGCTCTCTGCGGCATCGCCCCAGTCACACCGCAGATATCGACACAGTTAATATTTCATATTGTATTCGCCATAGGATATGCTTATTTGCGTATCAGAAAACAGTACATTAAAAATACAAATTAAAACTGAGCTTTAGGCAGACACATGGATTTTCTTCTCTCTTTTTTTTGAGGAGGGGAAAATGTCTGGGTTTTCTTTTTTTCTTTTTTCTTTTTTTTACATTTATTTAGTTTTAGCTGACTGAATGAACGATTTGACCAAGCTGCATTAAATAGAAGAAAAACAACATTGATTGAAAATGGTCAAAGTATAGCTGATCAGTTCCCGACGCCCTGCTGACTGCTGCTTTAGCGGGTTTTATCTGCGTGCTGTTAACTTGACCTCTCGTGGTGCAGCGGAGCCCAGAGAGAACACACACTCTCACACACACACACACACACACACACACACACACACACACACACACACACACACACACACACACACACACACACACACACACACAACAAACAATACTAGGTAGGAAGTTTTACAAGTTCTTGGTGAAAGTATAAAACTTTCCAGCGCGCTGTTTTGGGTTGTAAACCCTGGTGAATTAGGAGCGAGGAGCCAGCAATGAAAGTTAACATCCATCACCACCGCGACCAATAAGCTGCTCTGGCCGGCTGGCTGAGCACAGATGACGGATTCGCTGCTGTGCGGGCTTCGGTAATTCATTTTCGATAGCAGTGGTTGCTGGGATCAATACAGGGACATTAACCCAAGCGGACACTGCTGTTCTCCTGATGGCACAAGCCAAAAGCCACCATCCCCCGTTGGCAATCAGCAAAGACACAGTTCTTTAGGGTCATTATTTGGGGGGTAGAGAGAGAGAGGAGCCGTGTGCCAAGGCCGCTGATATCACAATTCATCAGTGCAGTTATGGATGGCGTTGACCTAACTGTTGGTAAACACTGGTCAGGGAAATTATTTTATGCAATTTGCACATGATTAGTGATGCCACTTCCTGGATTCTTGGGCTTATTTTTTGTCCCTCCATGCAGCTCCCGGTCGAAATCCTAATGGCCTCATTTTACATGACATCGGTGCAAATGCCAGGTGTTTGCATATATAGTTCACAGAGCAACTTAAGGCAAGGCCTACTGAGGGCTGCTGTGGTCACACACACACACACACACACACACACACACACACACACACACACACACACACACGCGCGCGCGCGCGTGTTCAAACATATCTAAAGCATGTCACAGGTGTTGATGTTGTGATTTCTTACAGTGTTCCAGTCTCTCAGTACATCTCACCCTATAAAGACAGCTGCACGTGCTGGACCATTACATGTAATAACAACCCTGACACGTTATGTTTGTGAAGCTATATGCGCCAGATGGGTGCAATGTTTTTGGTCATATGAGGACGAAATAGAATGAAACACCATAAAGCAAATTAGATGCAATATCAAACTATTAGTCGACTAAATTGAAAGCTGTGGATATTGCATTGATCCTTATCACTTTTAACTCGTTTAATATTGGCTATATTACGCTGGACTGTTTATGTGCTCGTGACATTGCATCCACCCCATAACAGGAAGCAATATCTGGATAAATTAAGCTATATTTACTATAAGATTTCCCCCAAAACGCGGGCCTTTACAGGATCCCATCCCTCGATCTCAAGCTGCTGTATGGCATCCATATTGCGGGCTCCTGCAATAGGCACCAGCTTATATCGATGCATCTCCTGATCCATCTCCTGATCCATACATACGTTGACATTGATGGATTGCTGACCTGGATTGACGTCAGCGAGCAGCAAGTTTTGATATCGAAGTTTTGTGAGACGCGAAACATTACGGGAGAGTTTATGAGAGTTTTATTTCATTTATTTTGTATTTTCGTGGCCTGAATCCGAAGAGCAAAGATGCGAAAGGGGTCAAAGCCTCGAGGCGATGCTCTCGACAGATTTATTCAGTAACATTTGCTGAAGAAACCAGAATAAGAAGTTGTGAGTGAAAGTTGCCGGCGAGACATTGGTCAGAAAGATTTGAGCGTTTATATTCCAGATTAAAGAGAAGCAAGGTGGTTATTATTTAAACGTGTCAAAGGTCATCCACACAGTCTGAAGCTGTGCATTTAAATCTCCTAAAGGATTCGTTATTTACATCATTGCGAATACAAACATCTCGGCAAGCATCGAGAAAAGAAGCATCTTCAATGTAATGAATAAAGATGTAAGGCGAAGGGCTGAAATCTGCGACCTCCTCCAGATAACTTGTGCTTTTCTCATCACACTCGTGGCCCGACGTGACACATGTCAATTAATATTTAACCTTCAAGAGAGGCATCACGTGCTGCTGGCGCCGAGTCAAACGCCTTTATCAGAGAAAACAAGGCGCGAGTCCATCTTATCCATCTGAGTGTAAATGTTGCACACACTGCAACTCTTGTGTTTTTATCTCCAAGTGTCTAATGCAATCTTTTCTTTCTTTCTTTTCTGGGATGTTGAGGTCCAGCGGGCAACACGAACAACCCCCATGACATAGGGGCCAGTGACGTCAGGTTGGCCCCAGACAAGAGTGCGCGGACACACCACGGGGGCGCGCACATGCGCACAGGCTCTGGCTCATCTTAACATGAGCGCGGCCACGTCAATATACACACAGAGAGCGGAGCGGCGCTTTGGGTACAGTGGAAAGGCGCTCTACAGCGAGAGAAACGCAGACAGGCGCAGACACCTTCACGCACCGAGGCAGCGGTTTGCGGCGCAGTTCGTGTGGCGGTCGAGGACCCGATCTTTTAAAACCATGCTGGATTGACTGCAGAGAGGCAACTACAATCAATGGCTCGGCTTTAAAATCGTTCAACATTTATTGGAAAGGAGTGCGAGATAGAGCGACGGCGAGAGAGGGGGAGAAGCGAGGGGAGAGAGCGAGAGAGTGGCGAGAGGGGTGGAAATAAAGATCATTTTTTCAACGATGGAGCTTACAATGGAAAACATTGGAAATCTGCACCACGGCGTGCCTCACTCCCATCAGACGAACGACTTAATGAACAACCCACACGCGCGACAGTCGTCGCATCGGAACTTGGTGTCGCACGGACGGTCGGCCATGGTGTCCAGCATGGCCTCGATACTGGAGGGAGCGGGGGACTACCGCACGGACCACGCGTTGTCCGGCCCCCTGCACCCGGCCATGACCATGTCGTGCGACTCCGGGATGAGCCTGAGCAGCACCTACACCACGCTGACGCCGCTGCAGCACCTGCCCCCAATATCCACCGTCTCGGAGAAATTTCACCATCCACACCCGCACGCTCACGCTCACCATCACCCGGCGCACCAGCGACTCGCGGCCGGGAACGTCAGCGGCAGCTTCACCCTGATGAGGGACGACCGGAGCCTCGCCTCCATGAGCAACCTCTACGGACACTACCCCAAAGACATGTCCGGCATGGGGCAGTCCCTGTCCCCGCTGTCCAACGGTCTCGGGTCTTTGCACAACTCCCAGCAGACTCTCAGCGCCTACGGTCCCGGAGCTCACCTCTCCAACGACAAGATGATCTCCTCGGGGGGGTTCGAGTCCCACGCAGCCATGCTGTCCCGGGGCGAGGAGCACCTGGCTCGGGGTCTCGGGGGCCACGGGGCCGGGCTCATGACATCCTTGAACGGCATACACCATCACAGCCATCCGCACTCTCAGGCAAACGGGTCCATGCTGTCAGATCGGGACCGGCAGACGGTGGTGGGAGGCGGGCAGGGAGGTGGGTCAGGGCAGGTGGAGGAGATAAACACCAAGGAGGTGGCACAGCGAATAACGGCGGAGCTCAAGCGCTACAGCATCCCCCAGGCCATCTTTGCTCAGAGGATCTTGTGCCGGTCCCAGGGAACTCTGTCTGACCTGCTGCGGAATCCTAAACCGTGGAGTAAACTCAAGTCTGGCCGGGAGACGTTCAGGCGGATGTGGAAGTGGCTCCAGGAGCCCGAGTTCCAGCGGATGTCGGCGCTCAGGCTTGCAGGTGAGTGAGGAGACAGCTCCCAACCTGAGTGATGTGGAGGGATCAATTAGAAGTCAATGTGGCGAGACTGTCAATAGCTGCTCAAACAGACATTACTAGAAGTTATTAGTCGATTGTATCGAGTAAAACTTCATCATGACAGTTGGGGTGTTAAATGTTGGGGGGAATCTATATTTTGATTGATGCTACAATCCATGATAGTATAAACAGACGCTGTGCAACATTGGGACTGATATAAACAAAAGGGAGGAAGCATCTCTCAAAAGGAGACGAGGTGCAAACGCATGTCTGCACAGATGTGTTCCTTCTTACGCACACATGCAGCGGCTTTACGCACGAACAGCATGGATACTTCCCTCTCACTGTCTCACTCGCTTTCTATGTCGTGGGCTCTCTCTCTCTCTCTCTCTCTCTCTCCCCCTCACACAGACAGACAGACAGACACAAACACACACACACACACACACACACACACACACACACACACACACACACACACACACACACACACACACACAGAAGGAAGCTAAACAAAGGAAATCAAAGCAGGATGTGATCAAAATTGATTACATCTCACAGCTGTTACTTAGGTAAAGCTAACACACACGCAGAGATCACTGCAACGCAAATACTCCGTTTTACTTTGCACTCATTAGTATCAAACAAACTTGATGTAGTAATCTGGCACTCCCCCTGTCAAATAAGAGCGTCGTCGCAAACAAGGATCGTCTGAGGCCTGGCCAAAGAGTCGGGGGAGCATGACCTCCTATGGATCAATATTTCAGGTCCAGGCGTCCCCTTTCAGAGCAGCACACTGATAAATGATCGATTTGGATGTGAAAGACAGAGACACAAACAGATGCGTCTTTCTGTGTTGTCTCCCCTGCACTCTGGGGGTCTCCAAAGTTGGTTCAGGGCCTGTTTAGTCTGACATATTGGAATTATTGTGCTTTGTGACATTTTATGTTTGGGCTCATATGACTACAAAAAGGTCTGGACTTATCAGTATAGAGACAAATTGTTTCTGCACTGTGTCTTTCTAAATGGTTCATCTTTCCATCCATCGTTTGGAGTTTTATTGCGCACAGATGATCACACTAGAAGCTATGATTGGAACAACCCTTTAACACTTAGCACCTGATTAACAGGACGTAAATGAAAACGAGAGACGTCGCAGTGGAGCTAAAACAGATGTGAGCGAGAGGTCCCCTCTCATTGATGTTTGTGTAAAGGCCCCGTTTAGACGTGCTGCGCTTCCAAACGTCAATCAGCGCTTCTCCGTCGTATTTCAGCGAACCAGTTCAATTAAGCAGATATAGTGGCATATTTTAGTTCCAGTCAATGCCCTATTGAAAAGCACTTAATGGCATGTAAATTGTTCCTTTGCGCATTTAGTGGGGTTCTGGTAAATAAAGATTTAAACACTCCACAATTGTCTCTTTAAGTGCCACTGCTGTTAAAGCTAATTGGGCTGTGGGGTTTTATATCTTCCACACCCGGCGTGAGGATACCCCCCCCCCCCCCCCCCCCCCTCCCTCCCTCTCCCAATTCAATTGACATGTTGGAGTGGCACAGTCTTGCGAGAGCACACCCTCTGCATATTGTAATGTGGTCAGGCCCAGGGCAGCCTAGATGTAAGGCGCGTGTGTACGTGCGTGCATATTTGGTTGTATAATGTAAATTAGGTCTACACTCTTAAATTGATCCAGTGGCGTTATTATTTATTCTATTGTAAAATGCATTTCATTATGTATATTCCATGCACTCATGTTTTATTTTCCGCTTTGTGCAGCAGACTTTTGTGCGCTTTTTTTGTGCATTAACCTGCAGTCACAAAGGCCTCCGAGAAAAAGCCAGTTGGGCAAAAATGACAAATGACTTGTATGCAAATGCTCCGAGCAACATTTTACTTATTGCATTTAAAATCACCATTATCCTCGGTGCAGCATGTGGGCTGGGAGTGGGAGTTAGGGGGGGGGGGGGGGGGGGGGGGGTTGTGATGCTGAAAGTGAGGCTGGGCCCTACTCGCTCGGCCACATCAATCAATAAATTCAAATTACTATTCCAAATTCATCACAGTCACACAAATCAATGCAGCTGCCCTGCTTAGCTAATGTGAAAATGCCAGTGTCTGCGCACACACATGACAATCCACCCCTGAAACGAAAAGCAGAGCAGAGATGGGCCTGGCTGGGGGTGGGGGTGTGGTGGTGGAAATGTGTGCCCTTCACGCTCAACATCTCCTAATGCAACGAGGGCAAAGACCCACAGGCGGCCCACCTATTGTGTTCTTCCCATGCATGCAGACTCATTGCACCCATGACCAGCTTTAACCTTTGGATGTTTCGTATTCTCTTGTCTTAAAGCGCATGCATCAGTCGACTACTGTACAAATAAATAGGCAACTTCATTGTAAAGCTGCACAAATAAGAAAGACGCGGGCGAAAGTGAGGTTGGGGAGGCATTTAAAGATCGCATTAACGATGAAAACAATTCGTCTTTGCATCTGTGTTGAATTCCACACTCCATCTCAATGTATTTGGTCGGGTCAATACAGCCCTGATCGATAAGGATAGCCAGTGCATCTATCAATTATCCCGCCTCAGCACTCTCTCCCATTGGTCTCTCCCCCGGAGCAGAGGGGGGGGGGGGGGGGGGGGGGGGGGGAAGAGGACAGCTGTTGAAAAAGAAAAAACGCTATTGCACACCTTTTTCTTTGCTGTAATCATGTTCCGTGTGTGTGTAATGCACTCACTCATTTATCCTGTGGGGTTTGGGTTATATGGTCATTCAGTATCATATTCTATACCATATTATGAAATATTCATGCCTAAAACAATTGCTGCACACCACGGAAAGTATGCAAATATATCACCAAATGCGCGGTATTCCCACGAAATGGTGCGTTCAATTTCTCATTTTGGTGCATACCAGGGTCCCCTCTCCCTAAAAAAAAAGGGAAAAAAAGCGCATTTGGTTTATTACCATTTGAATGACCGGAGCACGTGCCAGGGTGTGCAGGTCAAGACCCAAGGGCCACGGAGGAAAAACATTGTTGAGGGTGGGAGGCCTCGATTCATGTTTCAATGGACTACACGCAGTTTACACGGGCCTAATCTCCCCCACATAATGCACCCTTTCCCTTCCATGCGTGCATCTCTGCAATGCCGACGCTCATTCCCCCTTGGTAAATATAGTTTTATGGAATTGGCACCTTCCTTACATGCTATGTCTTTAACTTTAAGCTGGGGTTGATGGTTTAGGGGGCTTTAATTATTGCTTTTCTGCAAATTACACAGTCACGGTATGCATGCTACATTAAGGAGGCTACAAAGTGTTTTTTTTTATTTCCCTCTCCAAATCATTTATGAGGGAGTTTATTCCTGCAGGTCAGTCTTCTTAAGGTTCAGCGGTTTCAAGGCGCTGTCCGGAGTGCTGAAATGTGCTGCCCCATCCATCCCCATTGAACTGCGGGGATCTCCTCCATGTGTTGAGGACGGTTCAAGGTGGTGAACTGGAGTTGTACCAATACATGGTTAATAGCATTCTTCTCGGCCCTAAACACCATTATTTCATCCAACAGCTTCCACCCATCGATCAATATTACAATCCACAATCGCGTCAATCACAGCACCCTACTTCCCAGTCCAGCACGAAGCCATTCCATTTAAATCACATCTCTAGATTCTTCTTTCTTGTTGTTGTTGCAGAAAACCAACTGGAGGGTCGTCCTTATTTTGGGGATACTCACCAAAAATATCCACGAGCAACACAAACAAATACTCTTCGTGTTGGTCATTGAAACCGGGTTAATGGGTTTAATTAGATATGACATTAAGATGTGATTGATGCGGGCTAATCTAAAACATTTTTTTTCTTTTTCTTGAAGAGATGGCTTGATGTTAGCCCGCGAAATGATCGATTGGTACTTTAATAATTGATGTGTGAGGGGAAGATAGGGGGGTGGGGGGTGGGGGGGAGAATAAACAGTGCAGCTGCGGTTTCAGAGCCTCGTTGTTCGGTAAGCACAGCAACGTGTGCTGCAAGTACCGAGACACGCATGTACAAGCATCGCCTTTGAAATCCTGCGGTGGGAGAGCAACAGTCATTTTCTTGAGATTATACCTCGAGGCTGTTTTGTTTAAATCCCGCGTTCAGCGGGGCTCAAACCAGATGAAATGACATCTCGCGCCAAGGCATCTTTATCTGATGAGGGCGCTGGCTGTGTGGTGGAGAGAGGAAGAAGGAGGGAGGTCAACTTTAAATTTACATTAATGTCATAGGCTGATATGAATATTCAGAATTGAATCCATTGTGGGAAGTGATCGCATGTGTATATATATATATATATATATATATATATATATATATATATATATATATATATATATATATATATATATATATATATATATATATATATGGGGGGTAAACACCCACACATGCACTCTGGCTGTGTTTAGAAGACCACATCTAAAGGCTGCAGCTCCATATTCGTGTCCAGCGCATAACACGAGGACAATATCATAGCACGAGCTCCATACAGCATACGTGTCGCGTCGCCTCCCTCGGTTTCTTCTCTCCTGTGTGTGTATGTGATCGGGATGTTGAGTGCGTCTGCGCCACATTGTTAAGGCCGATCTGGCGAGCCCTGAATCTGTATCGATTTCCATTCCCCCGGCCTCTGCTTTCCATCTCTGGAGCTGCGCCATGCAGCCATGCAACCCCCTCCATCTCCACCATGCAACACCATTCCTCCCATTAACGGCTCACCCGTCATAGCACACAGCAAGCACAACGACTAACAAACGGTATGCTCTCGCGCCAGCTCGCCGCAACAACAAAAAACACACTGATTTTAAAATCTTGAGAGGTGTATAGCTCCGCTCCATTTCTGCTACAGAGAGACGGATTAGCAGCACCAGACGACTTAAAGTTCACAGCCGCCTGAACTCTTTCCGCTCATTATACATCCCCACCCACACGGTTCTGACCGAGTCGACCTTATTATTCAAAAATAATGCAATTTTAATAGAAATCAGATTGGCGTCAGATGCAGGAGTCTGAACCGTCTCTCATATCTTCATTCATTTCTCTTTTTTGCCACACACACAAACACACATTGTTCCAATTCACACGGCGGGCGTGCCTGCAATTATAAATGCAGCAGAAGTCTGGACTCTGTACAGTCTCGAATACCGTCTCTTCTATTTTAGATGATCAATTCCTACGCTACTCCGTCGCCCCCTCGCCAAACCGGATCGATAGGAGAGAATGACCTTTAAATCAAATTGCTGGCAGAGTCGACTGAATGCACGCGGCTAGCATCAAAGGGTTAATGGCACCGCGTGCAACCCTCCTTCCGAAGCAACACACACACACACACACACACACACACACACAACTTTAGATAATCATAATTCAATCTCCTTATTCCTCCACGCGCTGGAGTCGAACACGGGTCTGCGCGTGAAGATGCCTGCATGGTGAAGAAACTAAATCACACTGTGTCTTGTTGACCCGCCACAATCTGCGACGGTTTGCACAAGAGCCGGAGAAAAGCGGCGGTTCCAAAGAGCAGACTGTTGAGCAATTAAAATGTTGACCAGAGGACGTTGTGTCGATGGAGCTGTTATGTAACGCGGGGATCCCAAAAACACTGTGTACGTGCGCATGCGCTCATACACACACACACTGTCTTTCATGCAACGAATAATGTGCCACGTTTTAGTCACGCCATTTGACCTATTTTACCCCAACACCCTCCTTCCCATCCTTAGATTGTATTCTGAGTAAACATGTAGGGTTGTGTTGTTGTTGCTGTAACGCGTCAGATGGCTGCTCCTGACTGAGGAGTTCGATACTTTGGGGAATAAGTAATGGATTACTTTTTTTTTGGTGGTAAATGTGGTTGTAAATCTGCGCCGTGACGCCGCGGTGGTGTCCGAACACTGGCTGCTTATCTGACTCCCTGACAGGCCATCGGTTATTAAAGGCCCCATAATGGCTGCTTTAACGCGCAGCTTAGGAACACAAGGAAAGGACACAAGTCACATAGCTAGTAAACACTGTTAGGGTTCTTAAAACAGAAGGGAGTCATTTACTCACTTAGGTGTTCAAATATAAACTCATATTGAGAGATAGAGGTGTGTATGTGTGTGTGTGTGTGTTTCCTATGATTCATATGGTTTTATTTTGAGAAAAACAACAAGTGGCACTATTTTTGGGCCGAAAAAGGAGAAGAGAAATTATGTAAAATCTTGGTAATTTGTTTCACTCGTTGATTTTTTAAATTTATTTTAAAAGCCAATACGTGATTAAATGAAATGTTGCAATCGACACGTTTTGCAGCCTGTAAAGTACACTGCCTATTAGTCTCGTTTTGGTTTTAATGATTAATCTTTGACTGAGTCATGTAAAAAAAAAAAAAAAAAAAACATTGGTTTGAGGACGTGTCTGCAGCTCTCCGGGCCTTTTTGAAACGAGAGCCCAGATGGTTTGTACGGAACCTCTGTAAGTCTTTCTGCAGGGTCGATCTCAACAAAACCACAAACACACACACACACACACACACACACACACACACACACACACACACACACACACACACACACACACACACACACACACACACAGCTTATCGTACCCACAGATGCAACCCGAAACTCCGGTTGGGCAACCCCACACAGATCAACAAAGGAACAAAACGACTGTGAAATCAATTGATGAATGAATCGATGCTGCGCATATAGCCTTTATATTTCATGTTATTAAATAGCCTGTAACGAAGAGGCTGCGGGTTATACTGAAATTAATAATTTGTTGCTTTACTGAGCCGATATGAAAACGCTGACTGTTGTTTCTTCTGTTAGTTACTCAGGTTTTCTGCAGTGTGTGTGTGTGTGTGTGTGTGTGTGTGTGTGTGTGTGTGTGTGTGTGTGTGTGTGTGTGTGTGTGTGTGTGTGTGTGTGTGTTGATTGCATTGGTCTTTTGACATACAAAATGAACATTTCTTACAAAGTAACATACTGCAGTCTTAATAATGTGAAAATATTATATTCTAAAGTATAATTATTTACATTATTATCTTTGAATGCTATTTTATTTGTGTTTTATTGATATGTACAACATCTGTTTTAATTAGTGTTCACACATAATTCATTATTAAAATTATTTGCCCTAAAAAAACATAAATAACAAAGTGAGGAATAAAAATAAATTGATATAATTTGATGAGCTAAAAGCCACAAATAAAGCATCGAGAAAATACAACTCTAATAAAAAACGAACAAAAAAAGAAAGAGACTAACGTGATACCGAATAATACAAACGTACTTAAATCTAATATACTTTCTTTGGCATTGTGAGAAAATAAAACCATATCAATGCAATTAGCTCGCCGCAATAAGGGTGTAGGAATATTTCTGTTGACTCTCTTCACATGATTGAGTGAGAAGTGTATTGAATTGAATCTGGAGAATTCCATGCTATTGAAAAGCTGTCTCGTCTCTCCGTGGAGAGTAAACAGTATCATCTGACTGCAGATCAGTTTGCAGATTCTCCTGCGACAAATAAAAAATTATCAGCGGAAGTGGCAGTTGACATTTGAAGAATATGCACACATTTCGATAAATCATGTGATGTAAATGTACTAAAATCTTCACCGCCTATCCAGTTGGTGATAAAATGTAAATTAGTTCAAGTTCACTCTTTTTTATTGTCTTCCTCACGTGTTTTCTTTATTTCACCATCAACGAGTCTCAGACAGATTTAGGCAGCTTTAAAAAAAAAAGAAGTGTGTAAACTCTCTTCAGCAAATGAGAAGGAGCTTAAAGGGAGTTTGAGTCCTGCACACGATGGTTTCACGTGACCCCCCAGACTGCGGGTCTATTCCACATCCTCTCACCCCGCACCGCATCACCCACAGAGACCCCGCAGAGGTGCGTTTCTTTAAATGTTAATGACTTGGAATTAATTGTTTATGGGGTGAAATGAAGCAGCAGTTTAATAGTTTATTTATTGGCAATTATTTTCAAGAAATATACCTTTGTGAGAATAGAAAGCCCATTTTATTTTTTATAAGCACTGGTCCAAGATGGTGGGTATTTAAGTCAATAATACCTAAATAATGTTTTAATACATTCATAACTGATATGGAAACACATCGCAGCGGAACCCAACACCTGTTGTTTGTGGGAAATGAAACCTGTCTCGTCTCCAACAAAATAAAGCATCGTGATCATTATACTGCTATATCACGCATAACTGGTCAAAGCAATTATGAATGGAATCAATGATAAACGCAGATATGGAGTATTGCTCTAACAATGGAGCCACTCACACAAATAAATGGCACATGCGGACCAAGGCTGCTATTAAACTAGCAACAAAAATAATTATAATAATGATGCGGGTTAAAATGTAGTCACACGTTTTCTCTCAATCATGCGCTTAAACGGCTGAGTGCGTTTAATTATCTAAAACCTCATAAGGAGCGTGATCACCGCAGCCAGCAACCCTTACTGATTATTGGATTTTTTTTTTAAAGCACATTTTCTTCTAGGTTTACCACTGGGTTGCTGAAAACAGAGCTGACTAAAATGATGTTTCTCAAGTGCATTTTGTGCATCTCAAACTGACAGAAAATACTGTTTTGATTTTTAATAATAATACATATACCTGTGATAGATGACAGAGCAAATGAAGGTAAACGGATGCAGGCAGCTGAGACTGAGACAGGTGCGATGTGGGCGAAGGTGTAACTGAGTTCAGGTTGAGTGCTATTGAAGTGCTGCAGAAGGAATGCCTCGCAGCGGAGTCGCTGGAGAATGCAAACAAACAAATTGTGTCTCTTTATCAGTATATTAACACCAATTCTCACTCATTACATTAAGGGGTATCGAGCTTGGAAGTGTTTCGGCCTGGCGACAGAGAGACAGAGAGAGAGCGAGAGGAGAGAGAGAGCTTGGCATTGCCCTGCAGCGCAGCATGAAGTAAATACCACAGTATACAGAGAGGGCCGTGCGGGTGCACATCCATCTTTAAGGCAACAGCGCGTGCGGAGCAGCAGAGACGCGACTTCATAACGAGACTTCAAGCCGAAACATCAAATTGCCAAATCATGCTTCTTACAATCCAGAGAGGAGCAAACTGGCCCTGACTGTTAGTGCCAACAATACGCGGGCTGCAGTGTGTGTGTGCGCGCGCGCGCGTGTGTGTGTGTGTGTGTGTGTGTGTGCGCGCGTGTGTGTGTGTGTATAAACGCGCCGATCCCTAACCAGTAAACATGTTCATTGGTAAATTAATTAAATGACCTCGTGTGCTGCGGGATTGGAGGTTTGGAAAAAGAGGAGAATAAATAAACTGTGACTCACAATGGGTGGATCACCAAAATATCTGATAGTCTGTATCATTTGAGGATTCTCTGTATATATATATATATATATATATATATATATATATATATATATATATATATATATATATATATATATATATATATATATATATATATATGCAGATGTGTAATCATGGTATATAAACCACTATGGGCGTAATATTAAGGCCGTTAGACTTTCTCATAATGAGCAGGAAGGGCAGGGGTGATCAATACACGATGAATCTACATCTGCAGGGACCGGGAGGCCCGAGACAGCTGTGAACACGCGGTAAACACGGGCAGAGCAGGTGATGATCATTTACTCATCTTCCACTCCAACCCATCTCTGATTTCGTATTTATTTATTTATTGTAGTCCGCAAAGAGAGCTGGATCATCATCATCACGCGTCCTCCCTTCCTGCCTGGCGTGTTTTCGCGTCTCTCCACCCCCTCACCCCCCTTCATAAATCTCCTCCCCAACACCCCCTCCTCCCTCCGAGGCATAATTAATTGGACGAACTGAATTTCACACACGAATTATTCACGAATCTTATCGATCGATATCGAACACCCAGGGCCTTTCTCTTAACCTCGCTTGGTTTGTCGTGAAGCAGAGAATATTAATGTCATGAGTGGAAAAGAAATAGGCCTAAGTTATCCCCCGTTTTCATCCCGAGCAGAGAGGAGTCCGATGAGGAATCACTCATTAAGGAATGCGATAGTTGAGGAGGAAAGACTCTGGAGGGGAGGCCCTTGAGGTGACATTCAGGGAGAAGACAATATTATTAGAACACAACATGTAAAACGTGCACTAAAATAAGGAAAGACAGGATGTCTTTGCATGTGTGTGGGGGAGCCTGAGTGATGCATTCAAAGTAGGTCAGCTGCAGTCCGCGGACTTATAGAGAGAAATAGAAATCACATTTCTCGCAGCGGGTTGCGCACCTCAGAAAACACTCAGCACCAAACCAGGATTTCTGCCCCTTGTCCGGTTGCTCTTTGTGCACGAGTTTGCGTCCGCCTCTCTGCTCGGTGCCTATACTGTAGCTCTAAAAGCTGCAATGATCGATTTTTCTTTTTCTTTTCTAACGCCGAGCTTGGTTCAGTAATCAGGGCCCCCTTCCTCGCCCGATCGATCGATATCGATCGCTAAATCCAGCGCCTGTAGCAAAGGCAGCGCAACCAGAGGGCCGCGGCGAGAGCGACACCTGCCGGCCGGAGCGGCGCAGAGCACGCGGTCCATGTGGTGAGAGAAGCGGGGACTGTGGAGGCACAATAAGAGAGAGACCCCCACCACCACTCAGTTATTATTGCACACACACACAAAAAAGAGCTTTTTGTGTCTTTCATCTGAACCTTTTAAAGAGAATAAAGTCCTAGAAAGTGTAATACAAATACTGAGCAGCATAGTTTTTAAAGCATTTGCCCCACAGATTGGTTGACTTCTTAAAAACAATCCATTTATAGATTTTTGGGATGAATCCCCTTTCTGTTATTAGATAGATCCATGTTGATTCTACTGCCTGAAATATAGAGTGACACAGACTATTCACAACGAGTTAAACGTTCCCTACTTAGATGAAAGTACATCAAATAAGCAAAGGAAGGCAACATATTGCTACACATGAAGCCCCTTTGATCTAGTTGCATTACAAGAAAAATACTGTATTTATTTGTGCAAAACATACCCACAAAGCAAACAGCACATATTCAAGTGTAGCCACACACAGATATGCGCATATATTGATAACAGTGATATTTAAAAATGAAATGGTGATATTATATTCATAATACACATATGATGATATAGTCTTTTGGGTGCAGTTTATTGAAAACAAATTGAAAAAGAAGAGAAAAAGCACAATAACCAAAGTCACAGACCAATTTGACTGATAACATAATTATATATTTTATATATAACACAATAATTGTGTCATGAGAATTTGATATTGTGACAGCCTTTGTGTGTGTGTGTGTGTGTGTGTGTGTGTGTGTGTGTGTGTGTGTGTGTGTGTGTGTGTGTGTGTGTGTGTGTGTTATTATATGCATACCTGTCCCATCTGCATGGATGAATCACAGGAGAAAAAGGTCACGCACTGGAGGGAAGTGGAGGTGTTCTGGTCAACGATAAAATAAATGGAAAGTCAGTGCGGACTGAAATATTGAGATAGCAATAAATCTATATTGATAATAATATGAACTGTATTGCTGCAGAGGAAATCATTCTAAAAGCAAAGTCCAATATAAGAAATGCTGTTGCATCACTTACAGAATACTAACACACATTTGTAATCAAGTCATATATAATACTACATATAATTACACAAGATAAAAGTGTTAGAGAAGCAAAACCACAAAAATAACTACAATTGTGTGTTGTATTCTCACCTTTTGTTCAGTGAGGCAGAAGTGTGGTGACTGTAGGGGCAAAGCGGTGCACGGCAGCTCTACTTGCTGCTCCTCATGGTCTTCAAACAGACTTGGCTTCATGTTTGGGCTCATCGTCCTGCTGGGAGACGAATCCTCTTCCACACAAGTCAAAGCCGGAGGGGATGGCGGGCCTTTGCTGAGTAGAAGTATAGCTTCTCCTCGGTCAGTGGGGAGCTCACGCAGTACAAGTCCCTACATGTGTGGAAGGAGCAGAGCATCCTCGCGCGTGGGCTTTTCCTAAAAAAAAAATCATGCTAGCCTGCGTAAGCAATATCAATTTTGATATAATTTGGCAAAAGATGAATGCTAAGATGTGCTTTGTAGTTGAAGAAATGGTTTGAAAGCTGCACGTTTGCAACCAGCGTGAGACTTGTTCCAATAACTGAAGCATGCGCTTGTTGCTGGGCTGGTTTTGTTTCTTGGATGCAGATATTCTGTTCTTGTCAGCTTCATATATTGGTCTCCAGTTCAATCTGTAGTGCGTATTCCTTTTTTTTTGTGTTAGAATACATCGTTATAAATGTTCAGCTAAACTGCAGGCTGCTGCTGCGGATTTTCACCCCTTTGGAAAAATCATTTGGTGATTTAACACCCATGTCTATAATGCATTCTAAACATATATATAATTAACTGCAGAACTGTATAATTATGTTTATAAGAAGTCATACATGTTCATAATGCTCAATAATAATAACAACATATAAAGCATTATATAAAGACGTATAAGATCAAGTAATACTTCATAATTGCTGGACAATCTTTTTTTTGCAAGGTTCATATAGTGTACTAAAATTCCTATAGTTTTAATACATTATGGTCTTTAAGTAATGCATCATTATCACTGTTATAATGTGTTGTAATGTGTGTATAACTCTAAGTTGTCATTGTTTGCTTTCAGTAAAGTAAAAAATAATTACATCTATTCAAGAACATGCAAATCATACATTATATCCCACATCACTTAAAGCTTTTGATCACATTATAATGCACTATAAACTTGATTATGATGCATTATAAAACGACGATAGTATATTTAAACTACACTACGATTCCTGCAAAAGAAAACAAAAATGTGTGACCAGCAATTATGAAGTATTATGACTGTATGTCATTCTAAAATGCTGAATAATGTGTGATGATTATTGTTTTAAAGTATTATGGATATTTATGAGGGCATATAACTACAATTATACAGTGCTATATGAGCAAAACATAAACATAAAACATGTGTTTATAATGCATTATATGCATGGTGTCAGTGTCAGAATGAGACCTCAGATGCTTTAATTTCTGGATTAATTGAATCTCTTCTTGCAGGGTTATGATTGTGTTGTAATAAAACACAATGAAGTATCAACGGCTGCATAAATAATTTAGTCAGTGTCTGGTTCATAAATTGTTAGATGATCAAAACAGTTCACACTAATTATGTGAGGAATATACATGCAAGAAGACTAAGTGATGTATGGAAAAACAAAGTTAAGCTTTTCTCAAAAGTTGGATGTCTATCAGCCACAATGCTTGAATGGGAATATGAACCCAGTGAACTGATGAATATATTTTCTAATAAATCCATCACATCAATCAGCCTGTACACGTTTCCTCCTGGAAATGCTGGACGTTATTTTGGGTTAGTGCCACTCAAAGACGCATTTTTATATTAAAAGTGTTATGTCATCATATTTAGAGCATCTTTGTATGAAAAGATAAATAATTAAACTTTACGCGGTGCCTCGCTACTATAATGCTCCGTCCTGTGCGTCCTTGATCATCTGACCTACTGAGACTGAACTCAGTAGGTCAATTAAACGACATCCTCCTCCTCCTCATCATCATCATCATCATCACCGTCGTCATGACTACCCTTAATCCCACAATAAATCAGCGATGTACGATGATGTACATACTGTACATACAAGCATGGATTAAACATTTGATGTGGCATACTGGCATGTGTGTGATAAATATAGCTGCGGCGTTGATGTGAAATATGAATATGATGGATGGGCCTGTGTGCAGGTTAGACATCTGTAGTAAACAGATTGGACTGCAATGGCTGATCAATGGGCTCTGTTCCACTGTAATTAGACACACAGCGCCACTGCTTGGCTCCAGCCACTTCAGCATAATCACAACCTCCCCTCCACACACACACACACACACACACACACACACACGCTGCAAAAAGAGGGAGGGTGGAAAAAAAGAATACAAAATTCTGTCCTTAAATGCATCAGGACACACACACACACACACACACACACACACACACACACTCGCGCACACACGCAGCGTGAGAGTGAGACATTATTGAAGGCGAGTATGGAAGTATCAGACAATACCAACAGGCAGCGGGTGGAGACCCCACAGGGATGGTTACTTTCTCTCCCTTTCTCTCTCCAATTTGCTCTCGTTTTATTGAGACAGTAGGGAAGCTGAGAGGAACACACAGTCCATTCTGGCAGGATTCGATCCTCGGCCAGCAGGGGAACATGTGTCTGCAGAGGTGGTGCCTTAACCTTCCACACACACTTTCCACACACAACTTCCACACACACACACAACTCCTCCTACATCATATCTGGATGCCGTTTTTTTTTATACCGTGCACCTGTCTGCTGCTTTCCACCGGTCTCCTACGAATACTTTGGGTTACAACACACTTACCCACAATACAGCACTCTATTAACTATTAATTTCTGTGTTCGCTACAACCTCCCCCCCACCCCCACCCCCAAACGTAGAAGAGTACACTCGGCGTGTTTTCTTTTGAAAATTGCTCCGTGTATGGGAAGGGGCTCATAGCAGCACCTCTCGAGTGTTTGTGTTTGGGGAAGGTAGGGGGGTGGGTTATAAATACCCTCTCAGAGCTCAATAGAGTGGGCTCCAGTGGGCTCCGTTTGAAGTAGCAGACTGTAGACCTGCTGGGGGGAGATTCTGACCTCAGTCCCTACAGAGAACCCCCCAATTCCTACAGCAAAGTCGGTCAATATCTCTCTTTCTCCTTCACTCGCCGCCCCTCCCTCCTCTTCTCAGCTCCTCTCTTTCGCCTCTTGCACACACACACACACACACACACACACACACACACACACACACACACACACACACACACACACACACACACACACACAGAAAAGCACATTTTGTCTTACTCCTCCACCTTTTCTGTTCTTTTCTCTCCAAACCTTTTCTTTCCCTCAGTCTGCCCCTCCTCTATCTCTCATTTCCACACACTCACACTTACACTTACACTTACACTCACACACACACACACACACACACTCACACAAAATGCTTACTTTTGTGCAACAGTCGCTCAGTCCCCCATTGCGACTCAAACTGCATTAATATTGAATCAAACAGCAGTGTCTCCAGCTAGCAGGCAACAGCCAGTCTCCCCCCACCCTCCTCCTCCTCACCCCATCTTTCTCTCACCGCAGGCTGGCTCCCTGTCTGCACTCTGCAGGATGGAAGGAATATTCCCACTGGGCAGGAGGCATGGATTAGCTTTAAATCAACTTTAATATGGCAATAGAGATGGAGCTGTAGAATCTCTGCTGGTGTATAAAGGAGTTTTTATGTGTTTAAGTATTGGCTAATGATACATTTAGTTACTTTACTTCCCTCCACCTTCTGTCTTTGCCATCTAATCAGGAAAATAATCACTTTTGTATATTTACCTTGCTTTGTGTTCTCTTTCCCCTCTTTGCCTCCCACTCTCATCCCCATCCCTCCCACCGCTGCCATCCACACCAAGCCTGCAAGCGCAAAGAACAGGAGCAACACAAGGACCGCAACACGGCGCCCAAGAAACAGCGTCTGGTCTTCACCGACCTGCAGCGCCGCACTCTCATCGCCATCTTCAAGGAGAACAAGCGTCCATCCAAGGAAATGCAGATCACCATCTCCCAGCAGCTCGGCCTGGAGCTCAGCACCGTCAGCAACTTCTTTATGAACGCGCGCCGCCGCTGCGTGGACCGCTGGCACGACGACCACAGCGGCAGCCCCGGGCAGCCGGGCACATCCGCCACCACTTTCTCCAAGGCCTGAGAGGAGGAGAGGAGCCTTCAGAGGGCCGGGGGAACCAGGTTGGGAAGACCAGGCGACATGGAAAATTGGCTGTTAAACCTTGTCTAGAACAACCCCACCTGGCCTGGACTGTCTGACTGCGTCCTCTGCCCCCCAAAAAAATCCTTTGTGCCATGCAATCATCTTTTTTGTCGGTCGGAATTTCGAGCTTTCACCTGAAACAAGCATATTCGAGAAAAAAAGGTGAATTGTGAAGTCAGGTCCACTCTGCATTACTCACAAAAGGACAATCATTGATTCTGTCTTTTTTTTTGAAAGAAAATCATTTTTATGGCATCTGACAAAAGTATAGAGACACCAAAGATTTGATGTTTTTTCGTTGGGCGGCGTCAAGACACATTTGCCGGCCTCCTTCACCAAACCAAAGTAGCCACAGGTTCTGCTTCTCCTTCCGACTCACCTCCTTTGTGTCTGCTGCCTCTCTAGTCCCTCTCTCATCCCCTCCAATGCCGGCACACGGAAGCAACAAGGGCGAAAGAACGGCAATAAATCTGACAACAGAACAGCACATAGCCTTATTATCCATGCCCCATCCTGCACACACAAGGCCATCATAAAGAAAACAACGCCGCCGATGAAAAAAACAACACGGCTTTTCAATTCTCCGCCTCTACCCTCCCCTCCTCCTCCCTCCCCTTCCTCCCGTAGTCTCCTTCATTCCTCGGCCAAAGGTATTCCCTGATGGCCAGCCATTTCAGAGAGCAGCTCAGCCCGATCATACGGCAAACTAATGAATTGAAAAATGAATCGATGCAGACGGAGAGAACGGGGCCTCGACCCCTCCTGAAGGTGAAACTCAAGACGCTCGGCAGGAGATACTCAGGTCTTCCAGGCCCAGGTCTATATTTTTTTGCACAGATGTTGGCGGCCTGTAGGGAGACATGTCAGTGTTACTCGCTGCCTGAGCCTAGAGTCTGTGTTTCTCTGACCAACAGGAGAGGCGGGCGAGATGTCTGGGCATGCTCTTTGTTCTGCTGGGAGCTTTTCCTCTGATCAATAACTGAGAACCAAGCGACAACAACACGTTCGGGCATCCAGCCAACTACATTACAGCTGCATATGAAAAGCAGAATGTAAGAGGAGCACATGGAACCCACTGGAGATGGGGACACAAAGGCCTCATAACAGCAGCAGCAGCAGCACAGCTCTCCCTCCAAAGTCCTGCCTGCGCTGGCAGAGCACCAGTGCCCCCTGCTGTCGATAGCAGAGACCTGGATCCAGCAGAGCAATGGGGGCTCAGAGCGGAGGAGAGGGAGGAAAGAGCCACTAGATGCTGAGGAGAAGTCACGGCACAACACATTCAGGCCCTCGCAGCTCTTTGAAGGCAGATCAATAGCTAACCATTATCCTATTGTTGTTCCTCATCCAACCAGCACTGGTGAAGCCGGAGGAGGGGGGATGGTTAAACTGAATGCTGAAAACGCGAGGATTTAGCAAAGGCAGGGATTTGTTTAGCCGATCCAAATCTTCAAGAATCCACAAAATGGAGTGCAGAAATCACACAAAGATGGGATAGAGAAGTACAACAGAGTAAAAAGTGAGACAGACACATTGGAGGTGTACTGAAGGTTTAATTTATATTATTTTGGGAGGCTCCATATTTTGTCAAATCATTGTTCCATCCCATCTGTTTGCAAAAAAAAAAGAAAAAGAAGAAGCTTTTAACAGATGTGATTCAAACCAAATCTCCTGGTTATTCCCACACAAGGGTTATCAGTAGCTAACCCAAAGCTAACCACCACACTCAGCTGTCAAAATGCTACAATAATTAGTGCCAATGCTTACTGCCTTAATGCGAATCAGAGAATATGGTACTAGGGTTCACACACAGCTACAGTGCGCCCCACTGATGACGGGCGGTGTGTGCCATAGCAACCAACAATCAGCTTTTATCTGAATTAAAATATACTTTTTTAGTAAAAAAATGGAAAAAAAAGAATCAGATTTTAAGGCATACAATAACCAAACCTCAAATGACAAAGACACACACACACACACACACACACACACACACACACACACACACACACACACACACACACACACATACACACACAAACACACACACAGTATGTGTTACAAGAAAATGTCTCCAACACATAACTGGACACATTTTGAAGCAGAAGAAAGATCTCTCATTCTATCTTTGGTTCTCTACCTCCTCCGTCCCTCTAACCCCATTGCCCCCCCCTCCCCCCCTCTCTTTCTCTCTTCCTCTCTATATTGATGCGGGTATTTAATTAGTACCATAGACACAAAGTTTCTATTTCTTGTTACTATTGTGCTCTGTTGTGCATAAGTAAGGCACCTTGTTGATGAAACAAAAACAAAAAAAGGAAGGACTTTTTAAAAGAAAAGAAAAAAGAGGGATGCAAGGACCGAGGCCAATGAAGGATTTTTTTTTTGGTTTTGTTTTTGCATTCTATGTGAATAAAGACTCGGAGGAGACATTTACCGTGGGAAAGAAGAGGAAAAGAAAAACAGGGAGCTGCTGAAGAGACAAATAAACGACGGACGCTCTCTCTCTTTTGGCATTTCATGTCAGAACTGTGGTACCCTCAGCCCCCTTTACGCTGAGCCCCCAAGAACAGGGGCAAACATGGAGAGGGACAAAACATGACCTCCAAATGTCCTGGCTGATTCGGTGCATTTTTAACGCTCGGGACTCAATTGTTATCTGTGTGTTCTTAAGATGCAACTGTAGCATTTCCAACAATGTAGTCAGATTAGCGGTGCAGATTAGATAAGAGATGGTCATTGTGGAGGAGTTGATTGAGAGGTACTGACAAACTTCACGTTGCTGTAAGCAGTGAGTTAGCGTCGCCAAAGGATGATGAGCGAAAATCGATTTGTGGTATACAGTTCAGTGAGCATAGGTAAATAGCTAGATTCAGCTCTAGGTATTGGACTGACAAAATGACATTTGTTTGTAGTGAGAACCAATGTGGCTACCTCACTAAGCTGAGTGGTTTGTGAAACCGCCACTGATACCAAAGATACTGCAGCCTACCGGTCCCAAACTGCCTAGGGGGACACAAACCCAAAAAGAAAAAAAAAGAAAAAAAAAAAAAGCCCCCCTTCCCCACTCTTTGCTCAAAACTGTTATAGACAGACTGATATCACACACACACACACGCACACATACACACAGGAACACACACACACACTCATACAAACAGCGCAGTCGGACTGCATCGTGCCACACAGGAGGAGGTGGCTGCCTTGCAGACAGAGTTGAGTGCCTTTTCCCTTCAACCACGGGTGGGACTGCACTGGACACACACACACACACAGACACACACAGAAATGCGGGTGCATGCACATAGCTGCACACCCATTTACAAACATGCACTCACATTCAGACAACGCACCCATAATTGGATGGACGGAAGGCGAAGGGAGGAGGGGGGGCGAAGAGAGGGACACAGAGTGGGGGCTGTGTCAGCATTTTCTCCCATATTGACTTTCCATCTTGATACACTAGAATACAAGCACTTTATCACGTAGAAAGTCTATAAAACATTTTCTATACACTATTTATTTTAAACAAAATGATATGTTACTCTTTAATCTGTCAGAGTCTTTGTTACTATATCGTTGATCTTCTAGTAGCTCAGAGCCTTTACGGTTTTTTTTCCCTCCTGTTTTTTATTTCCCCTCTCCGCCCGGTGTGCTCAGACTCTCGGCCACTTTACCTCTCTCGCATCAGAGATATTTTTGTGTAACAGAGAAAGAGGGGGGTAGAAAGGCCGAGGCTCTAGGCGCTCGCAGGGCGTTAGTTTTACACCTTAACACTTCATGTCTCTCTCTCTCTCCACTACGTGTAAGCACAGAGGCTTCACTAGAACAGTGAGGACGAATCACTGACAGTTTATAGACACACATCCTCTCCTCCCTCCACCGCGTCCAGTTATTACCCTCTCCCCCTGGCTAGTGCTAAGACCCGGTAGGCATGTGTTGACAATTAATTCTGAAATACCTCAAAAACATTTCATGTAAACTTTATGTAATTTAAACTGAAAATAATACTGCTAATGATAACAATGATTATGAAACTATGATACTATGATAGTTAGTTTTGGAACTTGTGACTTGAAGCTTTATACTGTTAAATTCCTTTTATTTGTTTGCTCATTTTTCTCGTACGTTCTCTTGTTTGTTTTTGCTACGGCATGTACTTACTGTTTTCATAAAGGAAAAGACATTGTGAATGTTTCTGTGAAGGGTTACGTGAGAAAAGAAGAGACAGAAGAGAAGGCTAGAATCGAGAGAGAGAGAGAGAGAAAGAGAGAAGGGGGCAAGAGCTGTCTCACTTCAGATGTTTAGTTCAAAGCTCTATCCAAGTCGGGTACAGTAAAAGGAAAATAACACCAAAAAAAAGAGAAAAGAAATGACAAAAATATGATTTGGGCTGAATGCTTTACCAAAAATGTGATGTTAAACCAAAGAAGGAATAACCTTTTACTTATTGTTAGCTTTCTTCTGCCTTTAATTTTGTCTTTTCTCTGAAAAAAAAAAAGATTTCACAGTTACGTTTGAAGGTTCCTGGGTGTGTTCAAGTGCTCCTGATGTTCTTAGAATATTAAAGACCAGCACCTCCTATTGAAAAGAAGGTGCGCTTTTTTCTTTTGTGCATGGATATTGTATAACTGTATAGAAACCAACAGGAATGACCTGTGTTTTTGTGGGGAGAGGAGGCGGATGGAAAGACTTGGGAGTGGGTGGAGAAGGGGTGGGGGATATTTTGGTTATCAAAACAAACAAAAAAAAAAGGGTGGGAGGATTTGGGTTTTAGGCATTGGAGGGGTCCTTGTTTTTAGAATTTCTGTCACTGTTGGATTCACTGGTTGTGTGCATGTGTTGTTGCAACCCTTCCCCTATCCCCCTGTTTCTTTGATGTATATAAATCCAGACAGTAGGGGGCAGTGTGTGCTGGGGGAGGTCAAACTCCTCTCCTCCCAATCAATAGCATTCAATCTTCATTCCTCAGCTTGTGGTCCTCACTCGGGTCCTGAAATGTGTGTCTTGCTTTTCCAAAGACGGGCTGTTTACTTGGAGTTAATCAGAGGGACACACACAGGCCCGAGCGGCCTTGAATATACCTGTATGTCTGTCTACATGCTTTTCTTCAATCTGTGTATGTGTGTTCATTTGTACCTACGTGGAAGACAAAGTGTTTCTTTTTTTTTTAATGTTCCTTTGCCATGGGTTGCAATATTTGTCATGCGAAAAATTTGAAAACCATTTCTTACTGACTGACCGACCAACCAACCGCAGTACCATTTGGCAACTGATGATCCGGCCCGAAATGTCGCCAGCATTGACTGTCAAACAGCGTATGTGCGTGTCATTTCACCGTGGGATCGAATGTCGCCAATGGGACTGGTGTAGACACCCCCAGTCACACTGTGCTCTCCCTCTTCTGTTACCTGTTAATCAATCAGAACCAAGTGTCTTTGTGATGGTAGAAGACAATCAGTTTCAAAACAAGAAAAAAAGGTAGAGAGAGGGCAGGCCAGTGGGGAGGAGGAAGGGGAGGACGGAAGAACAAAACCAAGGGAAAAGAGGCTCTCTGAATTGTGGCGAGCTGTTGTGCCCGACTGCCAAACGACTGCCCCATCGCCCCTCCGCTCTACCAAAGCGCCCCATCCCATCGAGCTTGACTCGGTTACGCGACGCTCCAAACCGAAACATTTCAAATTCACTCCCTCCTCATCCGCTGTCACGTTTCACCCTCCTGCGTCCCCCTACTGCCAAAATGTAGTGCACTGCAGGAGTAGAGAACAAGAGCTGTGGTGCAAAGACCATACTTCCCCATCACCCACCACGACTTCCTGCTAATCTAATGATGATGTAACCAGCCGCGAGGAATAAAAAATGGCTCCGGTTGGTGGCTTTTGCACAGAGAACTATGCAAACACCTGACCCCCCCAATCTTAATCGTTGCTGCTGGGTCAGAGTGTACAACCCTCTACCCCATCCCCTCCCCTCGACATTACTCCCGCTCACACTTTGACCTCCATGACCTTTTCCCCGCCCCCCTGAGCCCCGAGTGGCCGGAGAAACCCCAGTCACTCAGGGTACAGTAGCGAGTGTCTGGGGGAGAGGAGAGCACTACAGCGCCCCATGTTTCACCACACTGATGTCATACAGCTTTACATGAATGCCCCAAACTGCCATTGACATCAAAATGGAGTCCATGTTGATGTTCGCAAGCTGTTCCTCCCCCGCTTACGGCTCCATTGTTCTACAATGTTCGACTGTCTTTGTCCCCAGCGCCAAGGAAGGGCCACAATCAATGCAAAGACGCTTACATTGTACTTACCTAAGTTTACAAAGTCGTCTGGAGACGGTGGCTTATATTGCACTCGGACCGACAGACACACACACACACACACACACACAGAGACAGACACACACACAGGCACATGCCGGAGAGGGTGAGTCTGCCTTTTGAGAGTGTTCGCTGAAACCAAAGATGAAATCAGAGGTACGACAATCTGGCTACCAAACCTAGGAGATAAGGTTGAGCTCTCTGGGCTGCTCTACGGGTCCTGTGATTTACCGGCTATGTGGACATTCCACCTCTTGCACTTAAAACACACATACACATACATACCCTGGTGTAGTCTCCTCCCCCCCCACACACACACACACACACACACACACAAACACACACCTCCAACTACACAGAAACAAGGGATAAACCCACTCACTCCGTCTGGTCAGAAAGCCTCTTTTCCCTCTTCCCACTGCAGAAGCCGGAGAGCCTGTGGAGGACTTTTAGTTTCACTCTAGTTGAGACTTTTGTGAAGGAAAAAAATCTGAGTAATAACTGTTACAGAAAAATAAAAACTTAAAAGGATAATATGGGTAAAATTGCGTGTTTTGAAATAAATTAACAAATAAAAACAATTGTAAAACAAAGATGTGCTGTCGGTTTATTGTGTTTGGTTTGATCTTCAAAAGGAAATTCCCCCATGACCCCAGCAGATGGAAATTAGATTTGTACCTCAAACAATAAAGATCAGAGATGTTCATGTAGAGGTACACCATCAATGTAAAGACAATAAACAAGATTTATAGTACACACTGTATATTGTATATTATATAATTGACTTTATTGTAAAAAGTAGCAATACAAAAGATGCAGGCTCAGATAGGTATTAAACATGTTTTCAATTCTATGTTGCAGCAACAATCTATATTATCAAATATCGTCCCCTTAATTAATCACAAGTCACGTGCCATTGGTCACATGATTATTGGTCTTTATGTGAATTTGGCCACGTGAGTCAGTGGGGTAATTACTTGAAGCCACCTTCTCATCCAGCGTCGGCACGGTGCTGTGGATGCAGGTCCCTGAAGTGATGAGGCGTCCGGGCCCGGCGCCCTGAGAGAGGGCGTACGAGGAACGGCGAAGAGACGTCCCCCTTTTCAACTTTGACCTCAGTTCCACCGGCTGACGGGACACACTGTGGACCTACATCACAGACGGGTGAGAGGGACCATTTACCATTACAGCTGCATGTTCTTGTTTTAAATTAAACCACAACAACTCAGATGAAGTACGCAGCGCCGCCCTCTTACAACTCCAAAATTACATGAAATGGCAACTAAATTCAGTATCATATTGGGGTGGTCCTCAAGTCAAACAGTTATGTGTTTAGACTCATCGACTAAGTATAGGATGCACACAACTGGACAATAATTACGGAGAAATATACTGACAATATTCCATTACTGTGTTCAATAGTTTGAGAAAAAGGCAGAGATTGATGTACAGGAGCTTTCTGCTGTTTGCTTAATCATCCCACCAATTTGGATGGATATCTGTTTTTACATCCAGGTGACTGCTAAATGTTTTCATTTCCAGTTTTAGTTTTAAAATATACATGTTTGTCCATACTGTCTTAAGGGGAAACACTACATGTGAATAGGTAACACGTGATAATAGATATCACTATGAAACCTAGTTGATTACTTACACTAAGACAATTATTTTTTTTGTATCACAAGTTTTCTGAAATTTTAACTACATTTTCCCAAACCAAAATCTGAACATTGTATAAAGGCAGGTTCACCATTCTTGTTTATTTTTGTTGAAATATTAGAGTCAAAGGTTCCAGATGGAATTTTAAATATTTCTTTTCATCACTCTTTTTTCAGCCTCTATAAAAAAAAACATTTTTAACCATGTTTTTAGGACTAAAATGTTCTATGAATGATATATGAACAAACCCTTCAGAATATAGATAGGAATGAAACTGGAAAGTTTGCTGTATGTACTGTATGCTACTGAAGTGGAGATTTCTGACTCACAGTCTGGGGAAAAAACTCTTTTTGAGAAAACGGCCTTTAAAGATATCTTCTGAAAAAATTACATGCATTTTGAAAGACACTCAAGTGAATATCGTAATACATATCCCAAAATGTCAGAAATGATCAGTGCATGAAAAAGCGTCTCGCCGTCTTGCAGATCACTCACCTTGTGTTTGTCATGCACGGTGAGGATGACATTGAGAGCCAGAGCGGTCACTGAGGGCAGGACAGCCGTCCAAGTCGCGAGCAGAGCTGCGAGCCATACAAGCGGATCGATGAAGGCCTTATCAGACACACCTGATGAAAAGCACACACAGAGCAATCAAACACGTTCACAGGGACGATGGAAGATCAACGGATCAACACTAAAAAAATCATTAAAATTGACATTTCTTCTTGCGTGTTTAGATTTTTTTTCTTTTTCTTTTTTCAACAATTGTTTTGATATGAATGAATGAATATATACTTTTTTAATCCCCAAGGGGAAATTTGGTGTTGAGTAGCAGCAATTTACAGACAAAAAATAAGATTTAAAAACAGCAGGGATGAAAGATATATACAATAATAATACTAAGAAAAAATGAAATTAAAATAGCTGGGATGAAAGAAAAAAGAACAGTATTAATGTAGGAATTAAATTAAACTTAAACAGTAGAAGTGCAAAAGTGCAAGTATGTATGTGTATATTAAGTGTGTGAGGTGTAAATAAACAAACAATAACAAACAATAGGAGAGATAAACATAATTTGCTTCCAAGGGAAATCATGTCCAGCAGTTCCTGCAGTAATGGATGTTAAAATGACCACAGACGGGAGCAACGCCCCTCAAATGGCAGAAGTGAATAGAGTCGGCGTGCGCCGAGAGGAGCAGAAATGTACCGATAAAGAAATAGTCTACGGGTGATTTCTGAAACAGGAAGGTGCTTTGGCTGATCCTGGTACTGATGAAGAAAAGCACCACAGAGACACACACAGCTGCCACATTAAACTTCGTCCAGTATCTGGTCAGCAGCGCAATCTGAAAGACAAACAGAAACACTGTAAAAGGAGGAAATCTGGATAAACAGCCTTCCTCCTCACCCTCTGTTCCCAACCTGATTATATCTGGTCACATTAGCAAGTATCACCACTCGCTCCTGTGGGCTCTTATCCAATACCTCTTCAACACAGACTCATTTTCAATTCATTTTAATTGTCATCATAATTTGCCTTTTGCTTGGCTTCTCCAGCTGCAGTTAGTGAAATTAGAATCCATAACTTCAAAATGAACACATTATTGAATAAAAGATCTTTTTACTGTAATAACATTCCATTATTATATCAATAGTTAAATTAATTGAGGGTGTATCGCAGGTTAATTATGTACTAATATTAATAATATCTAATCTCGCAATAGATTTTGATAGAATTTGAGTTTCCGTGGTTTGCTTGCATCTATGAAAAGTGGGATCCTGACCTCAACGGTGGCAGTGAACGTGGCTGCCATGGCGACAGTGACTGCCATGGTCTGGTAGTCGTAGGCTGTGTCGTAATAGACTCCTAGCGGGATGAAGAAGAGTACGAGTGATGTGTAGACGGCGTACAGGAGTGATGAGCACAGCACGAGAGGGCTGGAGAGCTCCTGCCTCTGTCCAGACTTGTATAGCTCCGGCCACCTCAGGCTGCTGTCTGCATTCACGTCCTAAAAAAACACAAAGACACAGGACGAAGCATTAATAACATCAATAATGAAATATCAAAATAGGATTATTGAGTTCGTAAAAACGGCCTCACCTGTTCAAAGAAGGCCACACACATAATCGGGGCAGCTGTGTAGAAGACGGTGTAGAAAGCGATGAACCAGTTCTCATACAGAGACTGCAGGAGAGAAATACACAACGGAGTGAATGCAGAATATTTCCTCCATGTTTAACTTCAGTTTATTATGTGACTCTAAAAGGATGGGTCACATTTTTGGAAGCGGGGTTGACTGAGGCGTATCACCGACAGCAGATGGCGGTCGTCACGCCCCGAGTCGGGAGAGGCAGGAGAGAAGCAATGTGCGGCCATGGGCAGCGACAGCAGCAAAACCTCACTGCTTTACCTGAACTGAAGATCCATTTAAACGACAACAGTCCTTTGACAAAAGCAGTAATTTTATGTCGCAGGACCCGGGAGTTGCTGGTCTACTGCTGCCTCGATCATTGTGTGACTTTGGTGTGTTAACGGGTTAGTTTAGATTCACCAAAGACGCACAATGGCACAAACAAACTGACCGATTGGGCGACTGTGGCGTAGTGGTGAATATTTTACTTTATTTTAATTTTATTTGTATATATCTTTCATCCCTGTTGCTTCTTTATATATTTTATCTTTTATCTTGTGCGTTTATTTGTATCTTCAATCAGAGGATCGGTGGTTCGATACCCGGCCCCGCTAGTCCATGTCGATGTTTCCTTGAGCAAGACACTTAACCCTAAATTGCTCCGGTAGCTGTGCCTACGGTGTATGAATGGTGGATAATCCTGATGTGGCACCTTGCATAGGTAGCTCCTCTCATCAGTGGGTGAATGGGTGAATGATGTCATGTAGCGTTAAAGCGCTTTGAGTGGTCGGAAGACTAGAAAAGCGCTATACAAGTACGGATCGAGGCTGCGGTTGACCAGCAAATCCTCTGTTCTGTGAGGTAAAAGTACTGCTTTTGTTCTTGTGGTTTTGAAGAGAACATACTGGTCGGAAAGGTGGTAGAAATTATCTAAATGTAGCAACTAAAAACACATTTTCCCACCTGAAAAGGTGTTTGTTTTGCTGCTGCCATCCAGAGCAGAACATTGCTTCGCTCACGTGCCAACACTCCTGCCTGTTTCTCCAAACTACGAATGTGTCGACCGTCATCCACTTGACTACCAGCTTAAAAAAATCCTCACTATCCCTTTAAGTCTCATCCATGTATGTCTAACCTGAGCACTGAAGCCATTGAAGAAACCGAACCATATGTGCACAAGAGCAAAGCCACAGGTCTTAAACAGGAAGTAGAGCAAGAAGAAGGAAATGCGTCGGTAGGACCAGCGTCCATGGACTAGTAGCAGCCTCTGCAGGAATCTGAACTGGGACAATGCAAAGTCGGCGTTCTGCACTGCTTGACCTCCCTCCACTCCTTCTAGTCCCACGCCAACGTGAGCCGCTGGTGTCGGGGAACAGTAGGAAAAGACACGGATGGAAAAAGAGGAAGAAAATGTAAAAACATATTAGCAGAAAGCACAATGGACACAAAGTTATTTAGTACACCGATTAGTAAGATTTGGCAAAAATACAAAAAATGAACAACTAAAAACACACATCTCTGTCGTCTTTTCATTCTACCTGACTTACTCTTGATCATATTTACATCATTGGCACCGTCCCCGATGGACATGGTGACAGCGCGGGTGTGTTTCCTGACCAACGTGATGATGTCAGCCTTCTGTCCAGGTGTGACACGACAGCACAGCACCGACTGACACTGCTCTGCCAGGCTCATGAACGAGGCCCCCCACTCTGGTCTCTGCTCAAACTCTGCCTGGAGCACAACACCGTCAAACCGCTCAGTTTTGGTTATATTATAATGTACATATATATATATATATATATATATATATAAAGGCCCTTCTGCAGGACCTTTGGAGACTCCACCGTTACTTTTGGGTTTCAGACAGACAGCTTTGACATCTCATAGGGCGGGAAAACTTATTTTACGGAGTTAATTGTTTGGTTTCCATGAAGATATGGCAGATCATTTTCTCAGAAGTTGATAGAGAAAAATAGAGCTATAAGAAGAGTGAATATTGGACAATTATTAGGTAGGCACAAATATGACTAAAATAATGCTCATGTAGCTCCTCATCTAGTATCTATCTATCTATCAAAAAAAATCAAAAATCAAGTCCAGTGGAAACCGCTCATGGTGATCAAAATGCTAAGGACATAATCACTCCGATACAACTACATTTGCTTATAGTTGTCAAGTAGTCAGCCTAAAGCGTACTTTACTCCCATGAACATTTACCTCGCTCGAACCCGCCTTCTTCCGGCTGGCTAGCTGAGGTTGGTACTGCATTTACATTGAAATCATGACGGGAGAAAAATAAAGTAATTTTCTTTCCATGAGAAGCGTAGTCTCCTCGAAGCTTATGACAAAACTGTCAAAAAACAAGTCGTGAAAGTTGTTCTTCGGCCTACCTTGTGAAGATTACTAAAACAACGAGAAACCGCCAGGCTGCTAGTGTTGAAGACGGAAAACAAATGCACACTGGGAAAAGCAACTGTAGTTGAAGCTTTGTTTGAAACAGCTGTACAGCGTAGTGAACCAGTAAATACAATTCATCAAGTGGCAAAGCTGTCCTTTTAAAATGATATATTTATGCAACAAATAAATAAATGGTAATCTGCATGAGAAATAAAGCAAAACAAAAATGAATTGGTTATAATAATCATCCGCTTATAAAGATCAATTTGACCCAAACAGACGAGGTCATTAAGTATTGCAGGATTAAGAAAAATATATTTTGTGACCAATGCCTAAAGCCTTGAATTTCCACTGTCCCTTTCCCATTGTCAGACATTAGCAACACAGTGTTTCATCATACAGTCTTTTGTAAACTATTGGACGACAGCTAATTGGCCATTTGGATGGAGTAACCCGTTGCCTGTATGCCCAGTGTTTACCAGCTCGGGTCCAGTGAGGACCACGGCGGTCTTTGCTCCAGCCGACTGCTTGTCTACAGCCCACAGCTCTGTCTGTCTGGCCTTGAAGAAAATGACCTCTGGGTCTGGGGACTGGAGTATCTGTCTGCAAGGGCAAACATACAAAGATCAATGATCTGGCGTGAGTGTGCGCATGCGTGTGTTTGTGTATTTATTTCTATTTGTATCATTGCTAACCTCAGCTCCTGCCATTCCACTAATCTGGTCTCAGCATCCAGTAGCTTGCAAGAATATCCAATATTCACTGCAGTCTCTGCAAAGATGGAGAAAGACGGAAACCACAGTGAGACGTGTCACTGCATCACAGCAGTCAAAAAGGCGCCTTTTCCATCTCCTGCCTCAGTATGTCACAATACCTTTTTTGTCCCCAGTGAGTACCCATACTTTAAGGCCAGCCTGTTGAAGCAGTGCAATAGTCTCAGGAACGCCCTCTTGAAGCCGATCCTCGATCGCCGTCACCCCTATAAGCTACGAAAAAAGGAAAGTTCAAGTGAGTTACTCTGTGCTCCACACATGCAGAACTTCATTTGGGGAAGGGCAGAAACCATGAGGCTGGATTTAAAGACGTACCCGTGTCGACTTTACCACTTTAATAGGGGTACTGAAAGTAAACATGTGAGAATCACATTGAGGCCGAGCCCACCTGCAGCTCTCTCTCCATCTGATCGTGTAGCTTTTCCAGCAGTGTGTCGCGGTCAACGGTCGCCATGGCAGCAGCCTGGGCCTGAGTTTTACTCCACAGCTCCCATGATTCCTCGGGAACCGATCGAACCGCAATGCACAAAGTCCTAAGACATGCCTGGGCAAACAACTGGCAGAAGATAAGTTAACACATTATTATAGGCAGAATTGAAGAATTGACGAAGGAAACACGAGATAAACACGAGATAAACACTGCGGTTTATGCCTCAACTAGATTGCTTGAACATTCTATTGATCAAGAAGGTTGTGTACATGCTTTGATAATCAGCCAAAAAAGTGTGAACAGCTGTGGAAAATATTGTTAGTTGAGTACAGAAGTATACATCACTGTATACGTGTATGCTATTACAAATAACATACATACTTTGCATTTTGCACTATCTATTGTTTACATTTAATTTGCTTAATTAATGAATACACTCTGCGGCTGTAAATATATTCATTCCAGTTAGTTCTATTATTTTGTGTATATATATATATATGTTTATATTTTACTTTATTTTTATTTTATTTGTATATATCTTTCATCCCTGTTGCTTCTTTATATATTTTATCTTTTATCTTGTGCGTTTATTTACATCTTCAAGTTGTACGGCGCTACTATGACAAGAAATTTCCCCTTGGGGATTAATAAAGTATATATCTATCTATCTATCTATCTAAGATCACGACGAAGAGACAATAAACTGTTTAATTTGACGAATTATTATTATTAATGGAGAAATACCTTTACTGCACAAAGGTGGTCTTTAAGTACATGTGCTTTTGGACTTGAAATAGCAATGTTGGTACTTCGGCCAGACCACCAACAACATTTGGATAAATTGCCATGAAATTGTATTCATAGATTCATTGTCCCCAGAGGATGAACTCTATAGTTTTGGGCGTTCCTCCTTCTAGCTTCACCATGTTGGGCTTTCAAGGATGATCTTCACAACTATTGGATGGATTTCATTTGGTCAAGATATTCCCAAAGCAAAGTGTTTTTTTTTTTCTTCTAAAATTACACAGTAGTGTAAAACAAGTGAAACATTTTTTTTTTTCTCACTAAAAATACTATTGTACTTTGTATTCCCTATGTACTTTGTATTGGTGGCAACAAGCCCAGTGCATTCTGGTTGTTGTAGGTGTTCTACTTTTGAGAAAAAGAGAAAACCACAAAACTATTTCTCTGTGTTCTCTGGTCATGTTGCCCCGATTAAAAAAATATTTTTGCATATCATTTGAAAGCCTAGTTTTATGAAAAGCCTATCTTTCCAGTGGTGAAATACTTCTTTCATACTGAAATGGAAACCAAAAGACACTAAGAGTGTCTTATAAAAAGTAGACTCTAACCCCACACTAATGGTTCAGTAGAAACTCCAGTTCACCTCCAGGGCTCTTTCTATCTCTTCCTGATATGGAGAGTCCTTCTGCAGTCTCTCCAGGATCACAATGTCTGCCCCTTTACAGTACAGCTTTAACCCACCCTCCGGCTCCCGCACTGAAAAAAAACGAAAAAAAACAGTATGGATCCTTTTTGCAGAAAAGAAATTGACATGGGAGAACTTATCATAAGTACAATTATAAAAGATAAGAAGAGATTGTATATTGGTTGTTTGTGTGTATTTAGATGGCTCCTCTCACCCAGTACAGACATGCGTCTTCTCTTGCTGGTAAAGTCCAGCAGCGCCAACAGCTGATATTGGCGAGTGACACCCAGCTCGGAGACAACGATAAAGTCTCTTGTCCTGGAGAGAAAGACCCAGCCCAGCTCCCTGGCTGCACCGACAAGAGCCTCCTCATCTGGGGATGCAGCCTGGTAAACCGGAGCCTCTGGAGGGATGAAGCCGAACACGTGAGGTGGATGTAAACAACTTTTCTCAGATGGAGGATGAGAGTTGACACTAACAGAAGTGGATACTCTCACACAAACACAACCTTCTTTCCACTCGGCCGTGACGGTGTGGCACAGACACAGCGCTCTGAGGAACTGCCGGCTGAGTGGACACTGCTGTCCTCGGAGCTTCTCCAGCAGGCCGGGAGCCGACATGAACAGCCCACCGCGGGAGAACGGATTCCAGCTCAAGTCCATAGGCTGCACACAGACAAGGGGGGAAAAAAGAGGGTCACTGATATTATACAGTGCTGCAACTAGGGAGGAGAGATATCTTGATTCCTATCTTCTATGATACTTAATCACTTCACAGCTTCCAAATGTCGTTTTTTTGTTTGTTTTTTATTTCAATATTCTTCCTCATTTTATTTATTTTTATTTTGTTCTGTATGTGCATGAACATCTGTGCAAAATGTTACTTTTATACTAAGTAATGTTCTATATAAGGAAAGAACAACATAAGTACAGGATGACTTGAACAGCGTTGTTCAGATTTTAGTGTCAGAGATCGTTGCAATGTTTCCGGTTCTTTCACTAAATGTTTCACCTTCATGTCGATATTTGTGATCCTCTCACTTAAAAACAAAGGTTTGAGAATACTTTTGAATTAAATTGCAAAGAAGAGGCAAAGAAAGAACAAATTACAGTTCAAAGATTGCAGATTTGAGAGTCGTTGTACCTCTGTGTCCTCTGCCCTGACTGATGGATCACCTGTGGAATTCGAGAAATTATCACATTCAATAACTTGCAAAAAGTATTTGAAATGGAGTTAAAGTACATGATTGGCATATAAACTAAAATTAAAACTTAAAAAAACGGCTCAACCGGGAAGAGGCTCAGACATCTGGTTGATGCGATTCTGACAAGGTATCAATTACAGTTAGTCTTCAGTGGGCAGAGATGGTGTTAAATATTTAGTAGATGGACTCGTGTCGGTTGGATATGAGCATGTTAAGTGTCTCCCGTTGTCTCTCTCGGGGAAGCCGGCTCCCCAGAGGGATCTTTGCCCCACTGTGAGCCAGTGGCAACACTTGGCTCTGTGGTCATTATCAAACTCTGTTATCCAAAGTATTATGTAAGAAAGTATATAAATATTAGTAAGTATCAAGTTTTTACAAAAAGGGAAGAGAATTAATTAAATTGTCTTCAATTCATAGTCAACACGAGTACATTTATTTATAAACCCCAGGTGCCCCCAAAACTGGGGGCAGAATTCTTCAGTCTGACGTCCACTGATGTGAAATAGCAAAAAAAACTGCAGAGCCTGGCCTTATAAGAGCATATACGTACATGTTTATAACACAATTCAACCATAAATATAAACATAAACCATAAATATGACTCGAAGGACTCGAAAGTGACTCGAGAGAGCTCCCCAAGTTATGAAAATATCAATTTGTATATCCCTAGCTTAATGCCACACATGATTGGCGCACCTTTCTGGAATCTACGGAATCCGCCAATTGCCCCAAATCCACTGTCAGACAAAGCCCCAAAAAAACTGAAATATGACTTACTTATGGATTAAACGATACTGCATTGGTATGTATTGGTGCATCTGCTTGAGCAGAGCCCCTCTGTTGTGGAACCAGAGGCGTCCAAGGTCCAGGAAGAAAGTTAGGGCATTTTTGCTTTCAGCGGACCTAAAACTACGGTGCACGAAATCTGCACTAAATTAATTACTAAAAATATTTAACTTCACTTAATTAAAGTCAAACTTGGCAGAGATGCTGCTAACACATAGTGCTATTTTATAGTAAAAAAGGGACGATATGCATAATTAAAAAGAGGAAATACATCATGCAAGCTTCTTTTTTAACGAGTTTAAACCAGTAAAGGAATAGTTTGGATTTTCTAAAGTAGGGTCTTATGGGCTAATTATCGGCTGCTGGTACTCCTATCGGTTTCTCCAAACTGGGGGTGTGCTGAAAGCCATCTGTAGGTAATACATTGACTTTGGATCAGTACCTCATAAAACCTCACTTCAAAAAAATCTGAAGAATCCCTTTAGGTCCAGTGAAGATGCATTGTGAAATGAAAAAGCTGATTTTAATTCCCGTACTTGTTGAAGTTGATCAAATGAGTGGTTGAAAATGTAATTTTGAACTAGCCATGGAGTTTGAGATCAGATTAAGATACTTCGTTTTCAAATAAGTAGAAGTGCTGGCATTGAGTCGTTGTTTTCTTATAAGAAGGACTATTCAAATATTAAAAGACGTAGAATAAAAATACAGGGAGATTTACGTATATATAATATAAAATGGTTTGGTTTCAGTTTATATTGTACCATAGATCTCCCCAGCTATGCAGCATTGTCTGAAGAGCAGATGGTTCTGTGTTAGGGTCCCAGTTTTGTCACTCAGCAGGTATCCCACTTGGCCGAGCTCCTCGTTCAGTGAGGTATTCCTGGCTTGGGCTGGTCTGTCTGCCGGCTGCCAATACATGTCCATGTCCCAGCCGATAAACAGGCTGTGGACCGAGTGGATCACCTCAAACCTGTGGACACACAGACATGGAAGACACATACACAGTAAGACATGTACACACACAAACACAGGTCTGTTTCCCTTTATTGAGTGCAGTGTTGTAGGTGGAACTAACGAGATGTAGAGAGCAATGGGCATGGCCGGGCTGAGCAGGATGATGTAGCTCCAGAAGATGAGGAACCCGGTGTAAGCGGGATTGTCGTCAACCACCAGAAGAGATGCATCCTCTGTGTGGCTCATGACCCAACTCGAAAACACGCCAGCGCCGATGGCAAGGAACAGAGCTGTGAGCAGCACACACAGGACGATCTACAGATCCAGACACACAGTTTAGAATAACTCCGCGAGTTGCCTCGTGCTCGTCGTCCACCTGCCCTTTACCCACTCACCCCGATCACCACTCTGTTGAAAACTCTTTCCGTTCGAGTCCTCTTCACTCTCAGTTTCCCGCAGTTCCTCATGATCTTGGTGTCCGCGCCTGGTACAGAGCAGACAACTGTTAGATGCTATTGCTCCGGCGGCCTGCCCGAGCGAGTCGTGAGGCCATCCTGCAGCCAGAGGGTGAAGGTTCAAGCCCCCGTGTCAGTGAGCCTCTTGAGCAAGATACCGCATCCCTAGCAGTTCCTGGGGGTGTTTGACCCCGTCTGCTGAGAGGTCAGAGAGAATTTCCCTTGCGGGGATTAACAAAGTATCACAGTTTGTGTTCTGGTGATGTCTCAATCTTTCATAGACATACCGAGAAAACACATTCTCACTCCCAACTCAACTCAAATGCAGACACTTGGTCAGTGGTCCAACACTTCAAACTATGAAGTCCTAAATACCCTTATAGAGTCAGTTTTGGACTTTTCAGGAACGACGTGTCAGTCTTGAAAAAATAGACCTCCATGTTCTCTTGAAATGTACAGTTTCTGCTCATTACATGCAAACTGTCCCTTTTCGAAATAAAGTGGCTAATAAAGTAGGTTTCCTTAGTTTTTAGGTTGATTTACGCAGAATAGGTTTAGAAAAATATCGTAGTTGGGGTTAAAAATAATACATCTGCGGCATTGGTTAAGTACTGAAGTTACGGAACAAAACTATGGTAAAATAACTCAACACTGACCTAGGTTTCATAAACACAACATAAACCGAGGTCTCCTGGGTGAAAGTCGTGTGTTTGTTTGACCAGTCCAGCTTTTGTCGCTCTTTACACTACGTCAGTTGCTCTGACCATCTAAGAATGATGCTGATGGATTTACATTGGAGTGAGTTGAAAGACGAGCGCCTCTACAGACGCTAACGGCAGCATTAGACGCTGAAGGCTACTGACCAAGCGTCCGTATTGGACGAGTTGGTAGTGAGAACTCAATTTGTCTGAGAATGTGTTCCATATCTTCAAACTGTTCAAGGACAGAAACTGACTCCAACTTCATCTTACTACAACAACATCAACCTTGATCATGCAAAATCTAAAGTAGGGTGTGTCAAGCGAGTGTGAGTGGGGTTAAGAGTTATAATCAGGCTGAACCGGGGGTCACACCAATAGGCAGTCCCTGATGAATGGTATAAAACCATCTCTGGAAGAATTTGATCTATTGATCTGCTTTACCAGAACTGAAAAGGGTCACAGCAGTGAGATCCATGACACCTCCGCCTGGTCCAGTAATCTCCGATCAATGATCACTTAAAAAGACAGGAAGAGCCTGTAATCTGCCAGACGTTAACAGACCCACATTTAAGACACAGCTGCAAGAGTTAAGTACTGTCCATAATTAGCAGTGTAATGTATTCCACATAATAAAATTTGTCATTGAAACAATCGGAGGCCACAGCAGAAGGTGAAATGAGGATCGGTGGCCTGGACACAAAAACATTGTTATCTCTGTTATCATACACCTCTATGGGGCATTGTGTCATGTAGCAGCGCTTTAACCCATTTTTTTTAACAAAAACTGTCCCATTTAAACCTCTCAGGCATAGAAATTCCCCAGATATCCCGTTCTCGACGCTGAATAAATCCTGCAACATGTACCGGTGTATATGGCCACGCCGTAGGCAAACTCTGTGTTGCGTAGGACGGTTCCCCTCAGGAGGACGTGCTCATTTTCCAGCAGAGAACTCTCTCCTCGCCAGTGCAGCTGGCCTCTGAAGACGTACAGCCGATTGTTGGGCTCCTCGCAAAAAACAACGCCTGTAAAGTGAGCGGTTACATTTGCTTTTACGTCGGTTTACTTTGTTTGTTTTTGCTTCGTTTTAGAAACACATCTGAATTTGCATTCTTAATAAGAAACACATAGCTTCACCATTAAAGGCAGCGAGCGTCTCCTCTGAGGGCTGAGAGGTCAGCTCGTCGTGTGTAGCGCTGAGCGCCTGCCGGAACTTCAGGTTCGTCTCTCTGTCGGAAGAAAAGACATTTTTTTTTTATGGATATCTTTATTGTTCGCTCGTATTGTCTCGGGCTTCACAAACGCTCCCTTTAAGATAGAAAAATAGAAAATCAGAATTGTTTATTAAAATGACAGAGGATGGAATAAATTAGATGTTATTCCAACTCATTACACAAAGGACGTAAAGGGTCCTGAACTTGTTGCTTTCGTCCTGGTTTGTGAAATGTGCAGCTCAACCAGCTGTCCGTTTAATCTTGCTGGCAGTGTCGACTATTTTTCTTTTAGCTTTCTTTTTGTCCATACTGGCAAGCGATGTAAGAAATGACACTTTCCTCTAGAATAATGTAAACCATCCTCAGGACTTCTTTGGCAACATCAGAGCTGTTTCATTTCCTAAAAGAAACAATCTCTGCATTGCCAGTTTAAGTTAAACTCATTCTTACATTTTTAAAACTACCCTTTGTCTTTACAGCTTGGTCCTCAATTGTAATTGGCCAACACTTCGGCTGCCCACCCCTATCGTTGACGAGCTCCTTAGTCATGTTTGCGTTTATAAGCAAAGCACCCTCTTGGCACCGTGGTAATAGATTGTTGATATGCTTAATGCAGGACACCTCCAACTCATCATTACCTTTAAACATTAAAACCACCACTGCCATATCATCTGCGTACTTAATGAGACTAAAGCTGCAGCCATAGATAAACAGTTGATCCAATCATCAGAAATATGCAGTTGGTACACACATAGAGGGGTATGTAATATTAATGTGTTTGATTGATCACATTTCCGTACTGTTTAGAGACGACATGTGGACTCGAGTCATTGTGACTCGAGTCAACTCGAGTCACTGTTTAGGGGACCGGACAGAAAACACACTACTAGAAAGTTGACTTGAACGTCTGTAATGTTCGTTTAATTATATTTTTTTCACTGAATATTAATAATTATACAAACTGTGTTCATTGTCATACTTTTTTTAACAGGTTATTTACATTTGCCAATAATATAATTATTAGGCAGGTACTGATACCATGTCTTTTCGCTTTATAATAGAGGAGGGGAGAGTTACTTGGGACTTACTCGAGACTTGGACCAAAATGACTTAAGTCACACATCTGCTGTTTAGAAGTCTGGAAGAAATTAATTTATTAAATATAGACTCATTAAAAAGTTTTTACAAAGCACTTTCACCTCTCACACTGGTTCTAGCTGGAAACAAAGAGACTCGTGTGTGTCTTTGACCTTTCACACTTCTCTGAGCCGCCATAAGCCTCTGATGTGACACACAGAGTGTAGAAATTATTTTAGACCTTTAGAAGTGACCAAGTTTCCGTTGTCCCCATGGCAACAGAACAGGAGCCTGAAGATCGTGGGCATCGAAAATCAATGTAAAGTATATATAAATTATATATTTTTACACTATACTGTATACTATACTTGTTTATGTTGCAGAACTTAATTGTTTTTACTTGTTTTAATATTATCCTACTACTGCTACTCCGACCACTATTACTAGTCATAAAGTAGATACATGATATATAAGGAACTAAATGTTGAATTTGCGGTAGATTGAGAGAACAGATTAGTTTCTTACCCGTCGATATCTGCGGTCTCCACATAGCACAGACTGTGAGGTTCTGAACTACACAGAAGGAGAAGGTCAGCCTGGGAGGAAATAGAGAAACCAGTCAAATAAAATAGAAGTTACTGGACACACAAATAGAGATGTGGAGCGTTTAGAGCGTTAGCAGCTGCAGGAAAAGACTCCGATGCTTTCAGGTTATAGAGGTTAACAAGTATTTTATACGATCATATGCAACAGTTATTACTCAGACACTTTGTTTTCTATATTGCTGGTAATTTCTGTCTTTTAGAAAAATTGAAAATCTCACAGGGATGACTTGGTCTTTGTGGATCCGCACCACATCTCCCACATGCAGATCCCTCCACTGGCCTTTGTTGAATCTGAGACAGATAGGGTGAGCAAATATTATCAACGGCTTTCATATGATAACATTTTACATAGTTTATTGGTCACAGATCTCTTAGATATGCAATGCTACCATATATATGTATATACAAACACAACAACGTTATGTTTCATAGAGCAGAAGTAATGTTTTACTAGATTTCATATTAAAAGACACAAATGTAAAGAAAATACACTATCAAATTTGAAAATACCCAAACCCAAAACGATTTACTTTAAATACATAAACTAACATGACACACCAACTATAACAGTATACGTCTACATTATTAATGTGTTTTCATCAAAAACAAGAGCAGAGCAGGTCTATGTATTAACACATTATACAGTTCAGGAACACAGAAATGTTTTCCTTCCTTCTATAAGTGAACTCTTTTTTTGGGATGCACAATGTTGGATTTTCTTTGATATAAACACTTTTGCAGAATAAAGTTTCTCCTGTAGTGGAGTTAATACATCACTGCAGACATAAAATACAATGCTTTTCAAAATGTACACATTCACTGGGCAAAATGGGAAAACGTCTTCAACTTTGGCAAATCAATTTTTTTAACAAAACTGAAAAAATGCATTTCACAAGTTGCAAACCAATGCACCTCCATACTACAGACATTTATTGTTGCACCTTTCAACTGTTTGCAGATCTAATTTTAAAGCCTTTTTCTGCCAATACCAAAAAGGTTCCGATAACATTGTGTATTCTTAATATGTGACTAAATTAGTACAGTGTCCTTAACTGAAATGATATCCGTTATAACTGCGTTATTCCAGTTCTCAAGCAGTTGTCGGTATAAGTCTGGTGAAGAAATTATCTTTTGACATTGTCTCTTAGTTCACAAGGTACAGCATATCACCGAAAGGAGAAGATGTCATCAAGAGGTTGGTCAAAGTTCATGTCCTCCAATGGGTGTGGAAAATGTTTCTGCCCTGCTCTAATGCACAAAGGGACCATCGAGGGATTCACTCATTCACACTTCATTAGAGCTTCATTACAGGGCCGTTTCAAACGGGAAGTCCTGGGAGAATAACAAACCATCTTTGTCCTCACCTCTGGGAGATGAGTACGTCACAGGGTCGGGAGTTAATCTTGGCGTCACTGCGTCTCCTTGCCTGAACCAGAGATGGAAGAGAGACAGCGAGAGACAAAAAGGAGAATGAGAAAAGAGACAGAGATAAGACGGAGGAGCGTGACGGATGGAGGAAAAAGAGTGATGGACAGAGAGCGTGTGAGAGGGAGTGAGGGTGGCCGTGAAAGGTTGAACAGGAGAAAGGAGAACCGCCATTACGGGACTCTACAGTGACACCAGCTGGGAGATTTACACCCTCCACTAAATGATTAGTCAATAGAGAGGGGTCAAGCAAGCGTTTCACCCAGAGCTGTTAACGACCGTAACTCAGTGATGCACTTAACCAGAGAATTCTCCATGCAAAACATCACGCCTGCATTTAAAAGGAAAAGCTTTAATGATGGGAGAGAAAATTAATGCTACTGGGATGACTGGTTTAGTCAATGAGGAGAGGACAAGGAGTCAATGCGGACAATGAAGGAGGGAGAAGAGTGCGCGCATTCTTAAGTGCCAGGTGCATATATGCATGCACCAGGCCGCTCGTATATTTGCGTTTAAGATCATGCATTTGTGTGTGTGTGTGTGTGTGTGTGTGTGTGTGTGAGCGGTGGATTCATCGATGAGGGGAGTAGTGTAGGGGACACTAGGGAGGAACTGGTGGTCTCACCATGTCGTTGGCAAGGTCTTTTACCCCTCTCACAGAGAGTACAATGGTCAGCGGGATGATGGTGATGTACCAAGGTATGGCTGAGATGGCAGGGACACACTGGAAACCACACGCAAGCAGGAATACACACACACACACACACACACACACACACACACACACACACACACACCCATGGAAACATGGAGTCACACATACTGTATAAACTATACACAAAAACACAAAGTCCTTGCACAAGTGATAATAAACAATTTGGAAGAAGATAGTAAGTGAACCTTGAGTTAAGAGAGTTTTGTCAAACTGAACTCTGGAACTCATGATGTCAGGATTAAGTGACTAAATAACTTTTTGGTTGAGGTGAATTTGCCCTCCCGCCCCTCATATCTATATGTGTAGTAGGTCATGGTCTTCATCCAGGAAGCGATGTAAGAAAAACAATTTCCTCTTGTTTTTGTTAGTATCCACTATTTGTTTTTTAACACTCATTGATTTCTGGGATTCTCCAATGCTTTTGTATCTTTGTGCTTCTCTTCGATAAGAAAAAAAAGTGGGTGAGCAAAGTCTTGTTTTCAAAGCAAGGAAACCTGCATTTTAAATTTGATTTTTTTTAAACACATTAATTATAAAATGTGTGGGTTAAAGACCCTTGGATGATATTTCACGCGCTCAGCTGCTCTTCCGATGCATTTTGATTTACTCGTACCACTAGTGCTGACTCTGGAAAAAAAAAAATCACATGTCTACTTTGTTTAAATTTGTTTAACAGTACCTTGTTTTTCTACTGCTGAAATTCTTCTTCTTTTTACAGATTTGTTAGGAATGTGTCAGAGTATCTGCACACGGCAACCGTATGTAGTGTTTAGGGGGCGTTGCATAAGCTTATAATAAACAATGGGCCACATGCCTCAAAATTGTCCATTCATAAGTCAGCACAAGAACATTTGGTGAAGACTTATTTTTTCTCTGAATGGAAAATATAAAAGGTAATGTTGCTGCATGAGCCTCGTCCCAAATCACTCATGACCGGCCATGATGTTGGGTACATTTCATCTAAAAGAACTGCATACGTAGATCAAAGTTCATATCAGTATCAATCCCATGACTTCAGACTGTCTGCACATAATTAAATAAAACAAACATACTGTGTCCCACAATCCTGATAATAATCTTGTAAACATGATACATTTAACACTGAAGCTGAGCCCATAAAAAGGGACTCACGTCAGATAGTCAAAGCATGAGGCTTGGTCTGACCTGCAACACCACCATGAGGAGGAAGTAGAGATTGGCCACTCGCTGAAACTGCTCAAACAGCGTCAGGGGCAGGAAGGTCAGGGGGGAGTACTTGTGGCTGCGGAGCACATTGTCCTGGCAACCGGCACGAAAAGCACCAGAGGGAGAAGCACGAGGGGAAACACACATTAGCACATTAACCTGTGCATCAGCATGCCAACAGGTGTTACGTTTACCGTGTGCAGGGGAAGAGGAGCGCGAGTGACTCACCGTGTATCTCCCCCAGCGACAGCACAGGAAGGATTTCTTCTGTTTGTGTTTGTGGTAGTGACGGCCGTTCGCCCTCACCTCCCATGTAAGGCCTGTCAGAACCCATTTACAAACCCATTTCATGCATTATTTACATCTGCAGACAACAGATGGACAGAAGTGTGTATGCGCGCTTCTGCGAGTGTGTGTAGTGGGCTGCTGTTGAGCTCAAAGGGAGTCTTGCGTTGCCCATTTAGGACCTCAAGAAGGCCTAAAACGACTCTATTAGCATCTGCTGAAGAAACATGATCCCCAATAGGAGAATATTTCCAGATTAAAGATCACATAACAGCTGCTGCCTTTATATGACACTGACAGTTTGTGTAAATGGATATGAATGTTACACAACGATTCACTTCAAAATCCTAGACGCTGAACGCCTCAGTGTCAGTAAACACAGTGAGGAAAAGAGACAGAGAGCAGCAGGTGGAGGAAAAAAAGGAAGATGGAGATCAAAAGAGACGTACCAGATTCAAGGCTTTCCTTGGCCATGATGCTGTGGAGACGTTTGGAGACGTGGGAGTGAAATGGCTGCTTGTGTCCCTCTTCAAGAAATGGTCTCGCTACTCATTACACTGCTTTACCATGAAGACGTAGCACAACAAAGAAAATCACTGATGCGGATCTAAGCAGGCACCCTCAGTGGAAGTTCTCCAAGCTGTACACACCCTCGATTGACTTCTTGACCGCATAAACAAAATGTTGAAATGTGAATTGAAGACAACTCTGGACGTGTTTGTTTTTCTTCCCCCGTATGGTGAAACACTCAGAAATGACCAACCCCTCTGACTGGATCTCTGCTGGAAGCTGGATGAGCAATGGTGGTGAGAGAGACCCGAGGCTGCTCAGCTCTCACCGTCTGAGTCAAACCTGCGAGGATTAACATGGAGAAGAATCAGCACGCTATATTGTACCGGTTGCCAAGTAATCAGAAAACATTTGTCAACAAATTAATAGACGGAGTAAAGCCTGAGGGGGGGGACAATGAAATGGTCTCTTTTATTATTAATGAATCCTGTTTGTACAAGTGTTAATAGCGGCGTTGTTGTTGTTGAAATAGAAAACAACGCACACAACTTACCTGCATCATTAGCCAGCTCTGTCTGTGGGCGTTGTGGAGCACTCGCAGCCAGGTGATGCAGGCGAGTCATCAATCACAAAGCTCTACCGACCACAGATGTAGATAAACACGGTTGCTTTCATAACCATTCTTCAGCTGCTTTTCATAACCACACAGCAGTGTCATCCCCCCTCCTCCTTTCTCTGAAGGCCCCGCCTTTCTCTCGCTCCCAGGTGAAGGATCCGGTATCACAGACTGTTCTCCCCGTGCACCTTACCTGAGGAGAGGAAGAGGAATGGAGGAGGGGCAGCAAGGCCAGAGGAGTACAAACATATGAAATCATTGTTTTGTTTATGTCATTTTCTGCAGCTATTCAAATGTGAAAACAGAAACATGTCTAGACTTTGGGAGCAAACTAACATTCGAGACGTGCTGTCTGGGTGAACTGTTCTCACTAACCTAGATAACTTCGGTGTCCCAGAACATCTTTGTATCGGCGGGGTGAGGTTGACACAGTGGGAGTATTGGTTTCCAGGAATGTGAAAGCAGTAAAACTTGGCAAACAGCAAACTCAAATTCTCTTTTACAGCTTTTTTTTTTCTCTTTCTCCTGCAATCTATCTCTACATACTATATTACAATATTTTGTGTAGAAATCTAATCAGACAAAAAAATGTGTACTATGCATAGGTAAAAAAAACTTTGCAACCAGTCGAGATAAAGGTTGATAAATGACTACAGTGGGAGGATGGGTGTGTGTGTGTGTGTGTGTGTGTGTGTGTGTGTGTGTGTGTGTGTGTGTGTGTGTGTGTGGGTGTGTGTGTGTGTGTGAGCAAATGCCTCTGACCTAATTAACAGTGTACTTAAAAATAAAGGTATTTCATACATACCGAAGGGCATATTCACAGTTTTATTTATACTGTATGTAAAAAAAGAAAACCCATAAAAATACACAGAAGAAGAAGAAACAAAGTTTGGCTTGACCTCTGGTATTAAATTAGTAAATTATATACGTTCAGATAAAAATGACCGCTTTTCATTCATATGTTCTCAGAGTTTAAGGTACTTGGAGTATATGCAGTTAGTCAGTGAGGACAACACTCATATGTACAAGTATTTTTCACGTGGCTCATTTTATTCAAACTAATCTTTGTCTGTATAGCAAAGTAAAGCCGTATATGATGTAGATTAGGGCCGGAGTTAAACTTTCTGCCTTCTTCATGAATCTAATGCCACCTGGTGGAGGTAAGCACCTACTGCAATGTACCCATCAGATAAAGGTCAAAAAGGGTGAATTTGACAACAATGGCTCCTCTGAACAAAAGGCAGCTTGCTGGATGTATACATGCGCTCTCAATGTCAGTTAAATGTACCATTTGTGGTTTCATATCTTTGTCTCATTTCTCTTTCCTATGTAAGTGAGGTCGCCCCCACAAATGCCACATATCAACACCTGAAGGTGTGCGTATTTTACGTCTTTCGTGTGTGTGCGTGTGTGTGTGTGTATGTGTGCGATTGTGCATATCTAGGGCGATCTTTCCTATCTATTTTTACAGCTGGGCTGTGCAGCAGAGTGGTTAGGGAGACGTGCCGATGGTGTGGCCGGTGCACTCCTACAGTAGGCCTCCACAAATAATGGCAGTCAATAGGCCGGGCTTTCCCACCACAGTGGAACCGTTCCCCATCACGGCTGCCAAACCTCACAAGCATTAACATGTAGGAGAATACTGGCTTTGGGCCTGAGGGTTCCTGTCTAATTTCTACTTTGCTAAGTAGATGAAAGATAGGATCAATTTAATAATAAACCAGTATTAAATCAGAATTTAAAAATATGATTGATTATATATATATATATATATATATATATATATATAAATAAATACACATATATAAATAATCCAAGTCATTATAAATCCCAAGCCAATATCAAAAACGTTATTCTATCTTTAAAATAGAGAAATAAAATATTCAATTACATCTGGAAATTGTAAGCAGAAATGAAGAGCATGAGACATTAAATATGTAATCATAAAGCAAAAATATAGAAGATGAACAAAACACTAAAAGAAGAGGTACACATTTGTTTAAGTCCGTCTTAAAGCACATGTGTCTAATCGTTCCTCCTGTCCATTCTGACCGAAAAGAGATCGAGATGATTGCAGAAATTAACATCCCATTGATGTATATATAAGTAATGTTTTGAGAAAGACTTGACAAAATGCGAATACACTTTAGATGAACATGTATGGTATGTTTGTCACTGCTTTGAGGTACAAACTAGTCAAAAACCGTCAGATAATCTTCCTCGTACCGGTTCTTAGGCTCCCAACATTAGCAGCACTTCTTTTTAATTTCTGTAACTTTTAAATTCTTAGAACAAATTGCAGACAACTTCACTTATCATATATTTATTTCCAGTTCACACCGAGCGAAGATTCACATTCTTACCGCAGCATCAGCAGCCAATGAGAAAAAAACAGAAGAGGAGGAGATGACAAGTTTAACTTCCTCATGTTTTGTTCATTAGAAAACAGCAATGTGAACAAACTGCTAAACCAGAAACAGCTTAGAAAGCCGCAATGCCCGTCAGAAATGTACAGTAATAGATTCATTGCTTGAAATCTTGAGGAAGTCACTGTGCTGTACTCTATTTTTACATATTATTGACTCATTTCTTTCACTTTTTCTTAAACTACTACACAGATAAATCATAATTACACTTTAAACAAACCTTACACACGACCATAAAAACCACAATCTGCAAAACCCAGACACACACATGCATTATCTCTCTGCATTTTGTCACACAGTTAAAAACAAAGGCAGAGTTTCCACTATACGCTTGTTCTCATCTCATATGACCTCAGCAGTGCGTGACCCTCAGACTACCTCTGACTTCACTACCGTGAGTGTGAGAAAGCTCTGGGCTGTGGGAAGCTTCTTAGTGCTGTTATTTCACAGTTGTAATGTAGGTCTACATTACAACTATAAAGATTTCTTAAGTGGCACTGTGCGAAAGTCACACTGCAGCTGACGAGGAGGAGGCGATACCCTCAACTCAACTTCCTGTAAAAAGTGGTTAACTGCTCAGTTGTGAGTTGAGGAGCAGGAATCAGGCCAGCAGACCCCAAAATATCACACACATAAACCCCTTGAAAGGGTTGTAAAAATATATAGGGTTTGAAATGACATACAAGCAGATGCGAAATAGGTTAAGATGAAGCAAAAGACAAAAGCAGCGGTATTTCTGTTGAAGTGGAGTTTCAGTGTACTGCAGTTTGTGGAAAGTAGAACATGGTGTGTGTGTGTGTGTGTGTGTGTGTGTGTGTGTGTGTGTGTGTGTGTGTGTGTGTGTGTGTGTGTGTGTGTGTGTGTGTGTGTGCGTGTGTGTGTGTGTGTGTGTGTGTGTGTGTCAGGAGTGGGGGGGTGACATAACAACGACAAAGTTTACAACAAACTGATTAGGCCTAACCCCCAGTGATGAGTAACCGAGCCATCGGTGACTTTACACCTGAGCCGAGTGTCCCGATGCGATCAGGACATCGCCGTTTATAAAAGGATAACATTTAGAAGTTCATTTGTTTACCGATTATTTTTGGGATGGAGGCAACAAAACAAAAAGGGATCTGTATCGGCTAATATGGATCATCAATGATCGCAATTATTATTGGCGGCAAAAAACGTAATCAGGGATCTCTAAAAGTTATACGTGCGCCCTTTTTTCTTTTGTGGTGATCCGATCCCTGACTTCGATCCCTGACTCCGATCTGAACTGTGAGTTATGATCCGTTGCACCACTACAAGTTACTGATGATAAAACTGTGGTCTAGAGAGCATTGGTGACACCGTGTGATCCCGAGGGCATATCTACCAGATAATGTTAAGACAGTTTCTAACCGGTACCGTCTACTGGTACCAACTCATACCTTATGCAACTCGACTGCGGTAAACCTAAAAGGGTGTCACCTTTTTGCATGACACTGCTTCTTCTACATAGCATCAGGACGCCAGCCGGAGAAGATGTCTGATTTAAAAAGGATATTTTTACCTCATCCTAGCAACAAGCATTGTTCATGTAACTAACACTTGAAATATCCTATTTTTGTGCCAGGGATCTCCATGGTAGTCCAAAACACAGCAATGAGGCGCAAACCTTGATAGGAGGAGCAGAGCAATGAACTGCTTCACCTCAAAGAAAGGTCCAACCTAACAAGTCAATATAAACGTAAGTGTATGCTATACCTCAATCGGTTAGTTAGTTAGTGTTTTCTTGTGACTTTTGTGATTTAAAGGGTTTGTTCTGATTACCAAAGTCACTAAATAAAACTAACTAACTAACCGATCATGGCAGCAGCAGACCAGCAACTCCTGTGTTCTGTCAGCTGAAGTTACTGATTTTGTCAATGGAGTCTGTGGCTTTGAAGAGACGGCTTCAGTTTTCTGTTGGAAAGGGCTGTCGGAGGGCAAATATACATACTATATATAAAAAACAAAACACAAACAAAACCGGAATAGTAAGTGCTTGCAAACTACTGCTCGAACAAACTTAGACAAGCAGGTTTAGAAATACATAAAAGTGTAAATGCTACAAATGGTCAGATCCCCTCCACTTTATCAAAAGCAGCACCAGACCTATATTAATCCAGTCGAGTGTAGTCCTGTTTAAGTTGTGTTTGCTAAAACTACAATGCCCACTGTGCAAGAAAAGTAGCTGGGAAGATATATAAACTAATTGTTAGGTTTCGGCCTTTGCTTTGTTGACAAGATAAGAAAAGCATCATAAAAAACCAGCCTTAACCTTTAACAAAGGAACACTGCATCGTTATTTTGGGGAACAAGCAAAGCTACAAGCAGCAAGGTGGTAACCGGACAATCACCCGTACGAGGGAAATGTCACGATACGGGTTTCAATGCTTTAATAAGCGGCGTGATTACCTTTCCGACACAAGTGTTGCCTAAACACTGGTCACTGTATTGTCATAAAAGCCCATCCTGCTCAAGATAAATCATCCACACAGAGAAATCATCTGCAACAGGATGCGGGTGTTGCCACACAATGAGAAAGTGGCAGTGGTAAAGCTTATGCAGGCATACCTTAATATACCACAATGCTTCCTGAGCGTGCTCATTGGAGCAGTGAGTCATCCTCAAAGGGAGCAGAGATAGTCAGTGCTGAAGCGTACAGTCAATCAAAGCTGAATAACTTAAAAACCTCAGTCCTGCATTAATTAATTAACCCGTATCATTTGACATTTGTACTGGATGGCATGACCTTCATAAATACACACCTTGCTTTTGCCACAAGGTTGTGTTCAGTCTTTGTCCCTCGTGTGTTTATGTGTGACCATGGTTGAGATCCGAATCACCTACTTTTTAATTTAACTTTTAGTACGTACTGCAGCTGCAGAGCATTGTGGGTCAGAATAGCCAGAAAAGGATGCTGGTTTGCATACTGAAAAATGCAACCAGATGCATTTTTGGCATACTGCATTTGACATACAATGTATTGGGGCATACTAGCATCTTAGTATGTTAGTATGGGTATTGGAACACATGTTTATATGTTTACTTCTCATCAAAGCCTTCAGACCAATCAACAAGAATCAATACATTCTGATATGTTACTACCTCTTTAAAAAAAAATCTGGAAACCAACTTTTACTGAGAGACTAACCTGAGTGTGAACACGGCTGACTTCGGCATTTGTGGTTGCAGTGAGTCAGAAAGAAAAATCTGCTGGAATTTTCTGAAAACGCAGAGCTGATGGCTCAGAGGACATCCCCCCTACTGTTTGGACAGCCCCCACACTCAGCAAGCCACAGAGACTTCTTCTGCACAAACTGCAGAAGAGTGATCGAGCACGAAAAGCAGTTTTCATGCCCTGTTTCTCCTCAAAATGACAGAGCTTGAAATAGGAGGAGGTCATGATGGATGACGTAGCGCGTCGTCTTCCAATGATGCTTCTTGAGTTGACTCGATCAGGCCATGGTCTATAGTGGTGGGGAGGGTTGCAGCCCATATTTCTGGTCTAACAACACGATTTGTTGTTGTTGGATGATTACTGAGGCGATGAGGACGGACTCGATTGAGGTCATACTTGTATGCGTTATAGGTTCCGGACTTTCGATTTAAGAAAATGCAGGGATTGAACACACAAGAAGATCCCAGCATCTGACCACCACAGGAGTGGATGGTACCTGGACCAGTGATGATGGACATTGCAAGAGCTAGATGTAAAAAATAATATACATTTGTGACTTTTTGTGTGTATCGTCGACCATACAGCTAGGGCCAATACGCATTTTAACAACACTACTTTCCTGTAGCACCACTGACTCTAATGTTTATTAAACAGCAGATCAAGTTGAGAAAATGGTGAGTTTAAGATGTTAACCATATTATCTTCTTATATTGCAATGCAAACTTTACATATTAGTAACAAACAAACTGCCAACATGTGTGTGACAGGCGTATGGTGCCATTCATCCATAATACATGCATCCATGTGGTCAGTGCACCGCCAAACAAATGTAAAACATCTCTCAATACTTAAACCGAGACTATAGTTCAAGACTATAGTGGATAAGATCCGAATATATTGTGATATCTATAAATTAGGGCGCATTATTTTTTAGTAGGTATTGCTAAGAATGCTGCAGAGACCAGGCTGCTCCACTATATCTTGGCAGAGCAAATAGTTGTTTGCTGCTATATCAATGATCATGTGGGGTTAGAGATGAAAAGTTTAGTTGAGCATTTAAATTCAGCAAAAATAATTTGATAAGTCCCTCTGAACAGAAACAGGAGCCACAAGTTATTATGCTGCAACAGAGTGGATTGAGAGCAACTTTGGAGGATGTTAATAATGTGTTACGGTGCAAACAGGTTAATTCATCAGTAAACTATACCTTATTGATTAAACAAACATTTATTTCAGATCTTATTTTCAATTCAGTTTAAAAATGCATGGTTTCTGATGAATCACATTTATATAAGCTATATCATTTACGGTTGTAATCACTCAGTCACCAATAAATTGTGTTTGTGTTAATGCAACTCCCCGTGCAATGTCTGCTCTCTGTGCAGCAACAGGAACGATGAGTAAGTAGGGCAAATGATCCAAAGTGACTCATTTCGCTCTCACCTGTTGGTTTGATCGCGACCACAAGTGTTGTCTTGGACTTCCGCTCTCCAGAGTGAACTTGCCGATCAGTTTCCACACATATTACAACAAACAGCACGAGGACACAACGTGATTGGCTGCACGCATTCAGTATACTGTGCGCGCGGGGCCAGCAGCTCCGCTCTCTCTTCAGCACCGCTGATGGTGATTGACAGGTGACAGGTAAGCGCAGCCTCTCTCTGACCACACACGCAACATCCACACACACACACACACACACACACGTTGATTATTTTGAGTAATATACGTCAAACTCTGTACGTTACTGTGTGTGTTGCAGAATTACAAGAAGCTCTCTCAAAGTCGATTCTGTCTGCCAAATCATCCCACAAGCGTCCTCTCTGTATTCAGGTCAGTGCGGCGAGTTGAGCACAGTAAGTCTAACCCCGGTTTGGGGACTTGGTTTGTGGGAGAGAGACATTAAGTCTATTAATCAACAGATTCCGTAACTTATGGTTACCTCACCTGCCTGTAATCATGTCTTTAAATAAACCTCACGATCCGATTCATTTCATTTTGTTGTTGTTTATTTTGTATATGGGACACAAACATAGATAATTACAATTATACAATGCAGTGTATCACAGTTCAGCGAAAATAAAGATTGTTCAGATTCTTTCCTGCCTCGATGGAAAATGCTCCATTATGTTAAAACCCTGCAGCAAAAGTTTACTCAAGTAGACTAAAAAAAGACTATCCATAATTAGCTATATTTCCCTATATGTAATTACCAATGCATGTAATTAACTGCTATTGGTTATTTATATCGGAATACGTAACCGAACAAGTGAAATATTTGAATGAAGTACATCAAACTTAAAAGCAGCCCTCAGTTAACATAACTTTCCATTGTAGGTCCATGTCCACCTCGAGGAGCCCCTGCGGTCCCGGGGCAGCCGCTCCGTGCCAGCCCTCCTCCTCCTCCTCAGTCGAGAGCTACTCGGAGCCCGATCCGGACTCGGGACTCTGCTTCCCGGTGTCCCGGCCCTCCCTGCTGACGCGCCGTCTCCTGCGTTTGCGGGCGAGCGGCCCCGTGGCGCGCCGCCGGAGGGAGATGACCCCCACGGAGCAGAAAGATCCCGCCTACTGGGATAAGCGACTCAAGAACAACGAGGCGGCCAAGCGGTCCCGGGACAAGAGGAGACTGAGCGACCTGATGATGGAGGGCCAGCTGCTGGCGCTGAGCGAGGAGAACGCGCTGCTGCGGGCGCAGGTGCTCACCCTGAGGGCGGAGAGGAGCTGCACGTGCGCCACTTCCACGGCACCGGGTTCTACTTTGCCCCGATCACCTCGACCGCTGCACCCCTCTGCCCTCTTCCAGCCACGGCTCTGGGGAAGCGGCAGCCCGGCTTCTGTCCTGGGCGCGAGGCCACAAGAGACAGCCCTCCACCCGTTGGAGGCCAAGATCTCATGCTCGGGCGCAACAAGAGGCGCTGGTGCTTTTACGCCACACGATTATCATCACAACGGCGCGCGGCGAGGCATCTCCCCCCTCTGCCTCTCTCCCACAGCCGCGGTGGAGGGCGGGAGGTCCGCGGAGACGGATGCGCAGCGACAGGTCTCCTCCAGCGATGACATCCGCAGCTCCGCAAAGGCATTCCCGCCCACGCCGGACGCGCTGCGCCACGGGTCCCTCCTGTCACATCGGAATTGGCTGCTGCCCCATCTGAATCACCCGGCACTGATGGGCAGTAACTTGCTGCTGCCTCGGCGGGCGTCCCATCTGGCCCCAGCAGTCTACTCCGAGCTGTCGCTCTACATGCGGGAGAGACACGGCCTGGGTCAGGGGGGTCCCCTCGGGATGCACCTCAGTCCGGATGGACGCTGACGCTGCGTTTATTACAAAAGCCTATACTGTGTGTATGTTGACGCTTGGTGTCTTTACATTTTGTTTTTATTAAAGTTGAGGATTATACAAATTGATAACAATTGGGTTTAAATAGTTCAATGTTGTTCAATCACTTGGTGATATTTGTCCCGTACAGAATATGTTGATGCGGAATGCACTTTGTGGATTTACTGTCTGACTTTCTGTGGTTTCAAACGTGTTTCTATTTTTTCTATCAGCGGTTTCATTGCGTGCACGAACCAGAACTCTGTCAACTTTGTTAACAACAGGGATAATAATGAAGCCAATCTCGAATCTTTGCTAAAAGGATACTTGGATTTATAAAAGTAAGCTTAATTTGTGATTTTTTGTTCTCTCTCTCTCTCTTTTTTTTCTTCACCGTTTATCTGCGGTGAATGACATGGCCAGTGAAACTAGGTGCTTGGTATTTCCCTTTGTCCGCACTGCGTGACTTCCCAGCAGTGATTCAATGGGAAAGCAAACGTTGAACCGTTGGTTTGGAGGCTTGCAGCTCTGAGACATCGTCTTCTTTTCATCTGCCTATCTTTTGTGCTTCATTTTATTTTTTCGTGTTGAAGTCTGGATATCAACACAATGACTACATGCTTGCAACCATGTGGTTCCTGAGGCGGACTGGTGCACGTCTGTATGGCCACATAACCTTTCATGAAAATGTCAATAGCTTATGTCATATTATAGATCTCTGCAAAATGTTTCTTTAGCAAAAGGTTGGGGAAATAAAAGACTATATTTGTTAAGTTCAGTAGGTCCGAAATGGTGTGTTAACACCACAATGATCCAAAATAAAGTCATCTCATGTTTGTTCATTTCTGGTCATTCATTAATATGCATGTAGGAGGCTACAGCAAGCTAGTGCAAATAACGGCAACACTGTGGTGGAAGCATCTAAGCTTTTATTCCATTGCATGCAGTGCAGGGGAAATCCAGACGGAGAGTTTTCATATAATTAGTAGGCTAAAGCTCTACGCTTAAAATACGGCGCTTTGGCTATACATTTAGTTTTGAATGTTTATAAAGAGATGTCAAAAACGTATTCATTCCTCCTGGTTGTCATGTCACCTCTGAACCAGATTCTGTAATGGCTTCGTAACAGGTGGTCACGATGTTCTAGAGGCCGCCGGCAGAGGGCGCTGCAACACAGCATTGGTGGAGAGGGAACTAAAAACCAGAGGGCTATTGTTTCCTAAAAATGGAGTTGCTTGATTTCTGGCTCTCTGTATCCGTTTTTCTCTCTCTTGAGGGGAAAGAGGCAAACTGTTATTAAAGGGTGAACTACATTTACAAAAAAAGTGAAGAGGTGGCACATTCTGCAATGGGCAGTTAACACACAGCTGGGAGTTGGATCCAATAATCTTTAGATTTAAAAAAAAAAATAATATCTGTTGCACTGATGAGACCCGATTAACCCCTGTATATTTCTGACCCTGTTAGGTTTTGTGCATACGCGTTTGTAAAATAACAGATCTTGAACTTGTTTTTTCAAACTAAACTAACTTTACTAACGTAGGAACTTTGCAACAGGACAAAAGGAATGTGAGGAATAGTTAGTCGGACTTCATGGTACATCTCAATTTGGAAACCAATATCAACACAAACAAAATTGTTTTATTTTGTTATTTTAGAATTGCAGTCCACATACGTCTTTTTTAAATGTATTTTTATGTCAAATTATGTTGAATCTAAACAGTTATGTAATGTACTTTCTGCTTTTGATAAGAGGACTTTCATCTACCCCACAGAGACGACTGACATTTACACTAAGAATAAGTCTACACACACACACACACACACACACACACACACACACACACACACACACACACACACACACACACACACACACCTTTGTAGACATGCAGGTTAGACTGCAACCTCTTTGCCGTATGACAACAATAAAAGGCTCACATGGACCTGCATTTCTTTCTAACATCAACGGGTTAAGCGCATCACAACAGGAAGCAAACCTCGTACTGGTCGACATGTGACGGTGTCTATACATAGAAACGGAGCTTGAGGTAAAAGTATCCTTTAATGCCGATTACAAAGTCAATTTGCTTTAATATATAACAAGTGGTTCTATGGTGAGTTTCAAAAAGCAGATCAGGGAGAAGATATTAACTGTGACATCTAGGCTGATAAGTGGCACTTCTCTTTTCTTGCTGTGAATCTGAGGTGTCAAAGATTTATTTAGCACATACTGAAAAAAATTGTCAGTCACTTCACTTTACCCGTCTCTTGCTGCAAATATCTGAAAGACACATAACTCTAAACGATACCTTTCCCCCCAGGGTGTTGAAGCTTCGTCTCTTGTCTTGCTGCTACAGGTTTAAGTTGTTTCTGGAGAGAAGCATCAAGTAAGCACCCGACACGCAAATGTGTGCGTTGCAATTGAAAACACAATACGTCATAATGCAACGACGGTACAGAAACATGCCACAAAGACGAAACGAGTGCATGGATTTACTTCACTAAATAATGGTGGATTACTATACTCTGGGGGGGATACATGCACATGCACATCACTTAGCAGACCAAACCATGTCCGCTTGAAAGCAACAGCATCGAACTTGGTGAGAACCCTGTGTGGGCAAGAGTGTGACACCACAACACTATTAAGATCAAGGGGGCCAGTCAGATACTTTGCATGTGACAACAGAGAAGGAGATTAGACTGAGAGCAACGAGACACTATGAGCCCCCTCTGCTCGTGTGTGCATCAATCTCACAACACCGTCTCAAAGGAGAGTCGACTGCTCTGAGTTGTGCGTTATCACCAGATACTGCTGAATTAGGTCGTGGACTTTCTGCACACTGCAGTTGAAGGTAAGGCCTCCAGTTCCATTTCCATTTTCAAGCGGTGTGGACCGAGTTAACGGACAGTAGATTAAAGGGAGGAAATGGTTTAGTGACTAAAGAGTAGGCGTTTTTTACACATTTACTAACATGCTCTTGTGCACAACAACTCAATGTCATGTGATGTGAAATCGGTGGTCAACTCGCTAAACCCTCAAACACGTTTTGTGGTGCCGAAATAGAGGAATAAGTGAGCCGGGCCTTTTTTAAAATATATTTTCAATGTACACGTTATCAAAACAAAGTCATTCAATTTCAAAAAAGATTACCAGAAGGTGTTACTCGATATTATCTGTCAAGATTTGTTTGAGGAAGAGGAAGTGTTATTACATGGTAAATATCAAGATGATTTAGGACAGTTTTGGACATGGCAAGTTTCTATTGCAAAAGTTCTCACAGTCAGATGTTGATAATGTTTATAAATTGGCCAAAGCTGTGATGAAGTAACTCAATTTGAGAAACCAATCGGAATCAGTGTGATTCTAGTGGTTCTCATTGTTTTTTTTATTATTAAATCCCTCTATATTTTGATGGTACCACAAGAGCAAACTGTTATTTTAATATATAATCTTTGGGGCATTTTTACACTAGAAAAGTGAATGATGTTATCTAGTAGAACAAGTCTGTAATACATTCTTTAGAAAGATACAGTGTCAACTTTTTAATTGTACATGAGGTTCCTTAAACAAGGACAGCATTTAACACAAACAGCATACAAATCACAATAAAATTATACAAAAATTATAATTCGCCACATCACTAACAATAACTAATCACAATTTTAAATATGTTTTTAAAAATGATAATAATAAAAAAGTATAAAACATTCTTGCATGCTATGCAAAACATCTGCAGGTCTTCTTACAGTCCATCAAAGTGATTATGATCTTTTCTTTCTATGAGAGCTATATCTCAAATTAATCAACCATTTTATTGATGGAGGCTGAAGGTAGAACCATTACAGTCTTAGCAAATATTGTCCAAGTCAAGTTCAAGGCTCTGCTCCTCAAGGTCATTCCAAGAGAGTTGTGTGTGTGTATATATATATATATATATATATATATATATATATATATATATATATATATATATATATATATATATATATATATATATATATATATATATTTGGGGTAGAATAAATATAAAAAAATACCTTACCATATATCAAGGTCCAACACAACAAAATACTCTAAGTTTTAGGTGGTTAGGTAGTTTACGTTTAAGGTGGTATTTATTGCAGTGCTATTGCACTGTTTCTCCTGTTTTGGTTATTCCGTATGAATTATTATAAGAGAGTCCTGGTTGCACAATACACATGTAAGAAAATTGAGATGGGCTGCAAACACCTCATGAGAAGCAGATATTCTGCTCATAGGCTGCAGCAGACACATGTTTTCAAACTGAGGTCCTCGTTCTTAGCTATGAAAAGTTATTTCAGTTATTTCGGCCTACTTAAAATTCCACAACCGGCCTTAAGCGCAAGCTTTCAATACATAACATTTATGGTTTTAAGTGCAATTCCAGAGTTACCAAAAAACAAAGTAAACATGTAACTATATTGATTATTGGGCAATATCACTATAAAGCATCACACTGTATAGTATGAGGGTAAAGCATTAACTTTAGAAGACTCAAATAAACCACTGTACATCCAATAATACATGATAACATCAATAGCGTGGGACATTACTCCCCCTTTCTATGGCGCCAATGCCTTTAATGTGTTATAAAACATAGTTATAGTTAGTTATTATTTAATTAAAGCACTGTACAATCATAGTTTAAAGTACTCATATATAGTCATAATGCTTTATAACAATAACCATAACACATGATACCGCATTTTCTTTTATTTCACTTGTGAAGTTGGTCAAGTCAAGGTTATCAGAGATGAGACGATAACCAAAGATTCTTGGAAATAAGTCATCAAAGAAAAGGATAAAACAATGATTAATCAACTAAAGTCATCTTAGTTGACTCAGACGAAACTAACCGATTAGTCAACTAATCCAAGTAAGAGAGGGACGCCTTACTACTGAGAGCAACTTATGATACCATTCTAACAGTTATTATAATGTATAATACAGAAATTATAATGTAGTACAACTATTGGAATTACAACACTATGATCGAGAAAAAAAAATATTATGAATATTTATGAGCTCTAGAACTTTAAGCCGTTTAAAATGTATTATAGACATGGCGCCATAGAGTGTGACCAGCATTTCATATATTTGTTTCCTCTTTTCTTGATGCCATAAATACTTAGATCTCAATTGACTTTCCATAGTAGTCAGTTAAAAAAAGTCAACGCTGTGGTTTTATGGGGCATTCCATTTAAAACATACACAACGGTGCTATGAGGTATACGCGCTGCTCATCAAGGAATTTATCCGTTAACGGACAATTCAAGCCAAGAACTGTGGCAAATTCTTATATTCCCCCAAGAGAGCATTCATTCACTCTAAATTCCACAGTGGCAGTTTACAAAAAAAAACATGTGAGGTGGAAAGCCACACAATACGGACTGATCAGTTTCTCCTGCATATGGAGGAGGTGTAGTTATTTTAACAATAGCTGCAACACAACAGCAGATGGTAGAGTATGAGAAAACGAATAGACTAAAAAAAAAGAAGAAGTTCGAGAGTTCCTTACTAAAAAGCAGGCCGGCTATAATTAGCCAATAAAAAGCAGGTGCAAATGTGCAGCAGAGTCGTGAGCACAGAGGGCCTCAAGAGAGAGTTCACTCAGGAACACTCCCTTTTTGTATTTGCTCTCTCTCTCTCTCTCTCTCTCTCTCTCTCTCTCTCTCTCTCTCTCTCTCCCTGTATGATTATTGTTTTCTCTCTTCCTGCGGTTGCCTTTTTTGAGTTTGCTGCACAGAGTATACTACGTTTAGTAGTCTTTGTGTCACACACACACACACACACACGCCAGTATGCAGGTGTGCGTGTTCTCACACAACAAACAAACACACCAGGGCTTCGGGTCTATGGCACAGGCTTGAATATTTTTAACCTGGTGTGCGCTCTTCACCACCGCACACAGAGCGCACACCTCTTTGAAAGTTTTGTTTTGATGCCTCTGGCTTAGCCTGACTGGCACAAGAAAACATGACTACATTGGTCAGTGATTATGCTAAGAAGTTCCTCATAGTGTCAACGACAGAAATAAAAATGAGAACTTACTCACTGGACGGGACACTGCATGATCATTTTTGACGTAATAGACTGTGAAGTTATGGTCTCTGCTTCGGTTCCTCTTGTGTAAAATCTCGAGTGAACTTGTATTAAAAAAAAGGTGTCGCACGTAGCTGCATGCGCGTGTGATCCGATTAGAAATGGACTTGTCTGCCATAGTTTCTGGTTGCAACAGTAAGGTGTGAGGGAAACATCAATGAGTTGAAAGGCGTGCGTGTCAGCGCAATGTGTGAGTATGATTGCACGCACAGGGGTGGGTGGCTGTGGTTTCAACACAATGCTCATCTTTCTCGCACAGCTTCCCATTAATATACCCACAAACCCACGCGACTGAAAGAGACATTCCTCTCAGGCTGGTTATTCAAAATATCTCCCTGCTTGATTTTTACCGTCGGTCTTAATACGCAAACAAATGGACAAGCCCTTTACCCGCTGCCTCTTCTTCGTGGCAATGAAGAAGAGTTATGTGATGCAAGTAGACAAAAGAGATGAAGAAGATGCTGACTGGGTGGACCATCAAGTCCATCAGAGGGGAAGACGGGGCAGATAAAGTGAGAATGGGCTTGATGATGAATAGCTACAGTAAATCATGTCCACTCTAATTACAAATACTGTTTGATATACTTTGCAAAAACAGGGACAGAGAAGTCTCTGTGTAATTGAAAGTGAGCTCTCAGCAACCGGTGGTGCAGATCAGTACAGTAGCGAATACATACACTCCTGAAGGATTATTAGGAACACCTGTTCAATTTCTCATTAATGCAATTATCTAATCAACCAATCACATGGCAGTTGCTTCAATGAATTAAGGGGTGTGGTCCTGGTCAAGAGAATCTCCTGAACTCCAAACTGAATGTCAGAATGGGAAAGAAAGGTGATTAAATTAATTTTGAGCGTGGCATGGTTGTTGGTGCCAGACGGGCCGGTTTGAGTATTTCACAATCTGCTCAGTTACTGGGATTTTCACACACAACCATTTCTAGGGTTTACAAAGAATGGTGTGAAAAGGGAAAAACATCCAGTATGCGGCAGTCCTGTGGGCGAAAATGCCTTGTTGATGCTAGCGGTCAGAGGAGCATGGGCCGACTGATTCAAGCTGATATAAGAGCAACTTTGACTGAAATAACCACTCGTTACAACCAAGGTGTGCAGCAAAGCATTTGTGAAGCCACAACACGCACAACCTTGAGGCGGATGGGCTACAACAGCAGAAGACCCCACCGGGTACCACTCATCTCCACTACTAATAGGAACAAGAGGCTACAATTTGCAAGAGCTCACCAAAATTGGACAGTTGAAGACTGGAAAAATGTTGCCTGGTCTGATGAGTCACGATTTCTGTTGAGACATTCAGATGGTAGAGTCAGAATTTGGCGTAAACAGAATGAGAACATGGATCCATCATGCCTTGTTACCACTGTGCAGGCTGGTGGTGGTGGTGTAGTGGTGTGGGGGATGTTTTCTTGGCACACTTTAGGCCCCTTAGTGCCAATTGGGCATGGTTTAAATGCCACGGCCTACCTGAGCATTATTTCTGACCATGTCCATCCCTTTATGGCCACCATGTACCCATCCTCTGATGGCTACTTCCAGCAGGATAATGCACCATGTCACAAAGCTTGAATCATTTCTAATTGGTTTCTTGAACATGACAATGAGTTCACTGTACTAAAATGGCCCCCACAGTCACCAGATCTCAACCCAATAGAGCATCTTTGGGATGTGGTGGAACGGGAGCTTCGTGCCCTGGACGTGCATCCCACAAATCTCCATCAACTGCAAGATGCTATCCTATCAATATGGGCCAACATTTCTAAAGAATGCTTTCAGCACCTTGTTGAATCAATGCCACGTAGAATTAAGGCAGTTCTGAAGGCGAAAGGGGGTCAAACACAGTATTAGTATGGTGTTCCTAATAATCCTTTAGGTGAGTGTATATGATTATTGCTGCATGGATTCACTGTTGTAAACAACTGTGTATTGATTATCAAACACATTCGTCTATGTCACATTTTCCCTTGTGGTCTAGACAGGCAGGTGAGCTGAGGTCAGGAGGCGCCAGACAGAGTTAGGTGCTGGTTTTGTGCTTGACTGGCAAAATAAACTTCAACGTGACATATCGTAGACAGATGTGGATATCGTATATTAAAACTCTCCACTATTCCTCTTGATTTCAGGTCTCGGTTACTCATTATTCCTCTACCGTGGAATCCATGTCGTCACCTTTTCATGGAGGCCAAGAAGGCCACGCTTTTCAAGCGGAAGAGGAACCGGTGCGTAAGGGACCCCGTCGCAAACGGGAGTTCATACCCGAGGAGAAGAAGGACGCCCTCTACTGGGAGAAACGCCATAAGAACAACGAGGCGGCCAAGCGGTCACGGGAGAAGAGGAGGATGAGCGACTACGTGCTGGAGACTCATCTCACAGCCCTGAGGGAAGAAAATACCAGGCTTAGCGCTGAATTAATGGCCATCAAGCTGCGCTGCGGCCTGGTCCACCCGGCCTACGCTGCTCACCAGAGTAACCAGCTGCAGCACCATGTCCACAGCAGCACCCAGCCCATCACGCCCACTGGCCCATACCACCAGTCCCTGCAGAGGGACTACTTCTGGGGTGGCAGAGACTCTTCTGTCATGCCAAGACACCAACCTCCTCACCCTGTCTTCATCCCTGCATATGCCCTCCACCCCATGAGAGGCTATTCATATCTGAACACGAGCGGTACTGCCGGGACTGGTTTCCTCACTCCCCTTCTCCTCCCTCGAAATCTGCCCACCTATTCATCCCTTCCTGGAGCTCCCCTGCTGAAGCCCATTCCTACCAGAGCTGCCTCAGATGAGGAAGAGGAGGAGCAGCAGGTCCCGGGGGTGTTGATCCCGTCCTGCCCTGCCCCACACAGAAACTGCTCTTCACCAAGATAATACATGTCCGACTGACTGAAGGGTGTATCAACTGGACAGATTGATTGACTAAGAAACAAAGTCTTCATTTATTTTTTACGTACTGTCAAATACCCCTGCTGAACCCATAACTTTAAGAGCTCTATTTTTATGAATTAATGGTGCTTGCATGTTGCTTTTTTAAACTTAACAGTCGGTCACCAGGGGGGCGATCGAGATGTTTTGACTTCCCTTTTTTGGGGTTGCTATGTCGCTACAGTCAACCTACAGTCAACATACAGCGGCAGCCTGTCAAACCCTTTTCTGAATGTTAGGGCTGCAGTCCAGAGTAGAAGAGTAAGATCATTTTGCAGACGGGCACACTGAATAATGCACAACCCGTAAAAAAAGAAAAAAGTGAATTGGCATTTCCATACATTCCTTCATGTACAAGTTAAAAGCACGCTCAGCTCTGCACGCTCTCCTCTGTGTGTGCTTTTATGTCTAAAGACTTGGTGCTAATGTACATCTGTTAACCATGTGTTACAGTCTGGACTAGATTGATATAGAATCATTATCCTCCTTTTTTCATACATGAAATGCAGTTGAAAACATGCATTGCTCCAGATTAAAAGAGATAAAGCCGTGGACAAAAAATGTAATAAAAAGTAAACACAGGGTTTCACCCCTGACTGGCTAAGCTTCCTCCAAATGGAAACCGAGAGGTAGGAGGGTTTGGTTTTCCTCTGTAGGCAGATGTAGTAGCCTTCTCCATACTGTGGCCACAGTGTGTTTGAATCATCTAATATTCCAATAAGCTTGAGAACAACATTGTGTTGAATACATATATCACATTAAAAAAATATTAAAACAATTACATTTTAAAGTGTATTATTCTTTAGTTACATACCTGAAAAAGCAAGTCCAAAAAGTACTCCTCTTCATCCAGAATCCAGAAACAAATATTTAAAATCACCCTGTTGCTTGCTTTCCCAACAGAGGAGGAGACGAAGGGTGTGTCTCAATACAAACACTAACTCTTCATTAAGATTGAGGGCTTATGCTAAAAAAATGTAAAGTACAAATATTGTATTTGGTACAGAGGCAGTAGCCGAATGCTCTCTTCTCCAATCTGTGGTTTCTTCCCGTGTATTTGTTGCAGGCTACGTCAGGTTGCTGGCTCTTTGCCCCAACAGCCCTGATGGAACATTGTCTTGTTGCTGGACAAGCAGTCGACCTCATCCTGCTGGCTCAAAGACAAGCTAGAACATTGTTGTTTATGGTCAATAATGCAATGACTAATTAGCTGCTGTGGTCATGACGAGCAAACTTGGCTATTGAAGGCGTAAATAGCAATAATGCCCTTGGCAGATCCTTGATACACTGGAAACCGGACAAACTTGAGAAACAAGTGTGCATATTTACCTCTAAATGACTCATGAGTCATTACATACAAGTACATGTACAAAGATACATGTAAGTACTATGCAGGAAGTGTAGCTTACCGCTGGTCTCTGCCACCAAACACTTCTCGGTCATAAATGATATACATTATTTTTTTTTAAGGAAAATCATACATAGTTTACCTTCCAATTTTCTTTTTGGATAGGATATATACTTTATTCATCCCCAAGGGGAAATGTGGTTGTGGCAGCAGCATTTAGTTACATACAAGACATTTAAGAAAATGAAATAATACAAATGCAAAAATGTAACAACAAAAAAGTATATGAAGTGTGTGAATAAATATAGAATATACAGTATATTTTGTTTATTTAGCATAATCCCTTGACAAATCCAAATCCAAAACATCTAAAAAGAATTTGACTGCTTACAATGGAAACACAGTATTTTCATCTAAGCTAAAACAAAAAAAACATTGCAAAAAGAAATAGTTAATTGAGTCCATAAATGAATAATTGATTCCTTATTGATTCCTTAGAAATATTACATTGTGTGCTTAAATTATCTAATTCATTTTCATAGACATAGGCATATTTAGTTTTAATGGCAGTAGAAACTGTCCAGGTTGTTGATTTCTGAGCAGTTAAGTATAGCAGTCAATGAACTATATCAACACTATGAGTGTTAACCTCTGGCCAGCAGTTATGTTGTGTAATACAGTTGCCCTCAAATTATTTGTATTTAACGCTATTAGTCTGTTTGTCTTTTCCTCATTCGACCCACTTCACACACACAGTTTTCAGTGAATTCATTTTCTTTTGGTCTTCCTTTGCCGGTTACACCGCTGGCGTAAAGGACTTCGCAATAGCTAGCTCGGAACAAACATCCGCCATCTTCTTTGTACGACATGTTTACTCTCAATGTTTAAAAAACAAAGCAAAACAAAGTAGTGAAGACATTTTTTTGTCTGTTTTTTTGCCTGTCAAACTGCTGTGTGTAGGGAGCATTACCACCTATTACTGGATGGAAAATAGGACTGAAGAGAGTCACCGACTCCGGTAGTGACCTGACAATCACAAGGTAGCCCGCCCTTAAACAAACCCTGCTTTATCGTCTATCGCTCTCAAAATGGGACCATAATTTACTAAATGGACATGTTGTATTGAAGAAGACTGGAAACTAGCGATTGAGACTATAAACTCATGACCACAATGTTTAATGAGGAAATAAATCAAGTGAGAAGTAGAGTAATTTTCTCATAGACTTCGAAACAATCTGACTTCTTTTGGAAACCAAAGGAATCGCCACCTGAGCCCCTTCTTCTTCTTCTTCTTTGGTTTAATGGCGCTTGGCATCCCAAATGTTGTATTTACGGCAACTACTGAATTTAAACTACATTTCCTTTTTACAAATTAACCCTTGAAATGATGAAGGCACTTGCAAATGACACAATAGTGCAAATTGTTACCATACTTTGGTGTTTTAACCTCATTAATTCAAGATTTCAGCATACATTGCGGATAGATAATAGAGACGAGATAAAATGTATAATATCTCCTTCTTACCCACTCTGCTATAAATTTGCTATTTTTTTTGTTTGAGGAAGCCTTAAAGCTTCTCTCAACTGCTGCTGCACACCTTCCCCAGAGACCCAGAAATCTTCCTCCTGCATTTTTAATTGGGTCATTTTTCTCAGATTCCTTTTTACTTTCGCAGTGCGGTTAATTACTGTCACCAAAAAGGTCAAAGATGTCCAACTGATCCTTACAAACCTTCCTGACTGATCTATCCACCTTAACTCTGTGTCGTATCTTAGATCTAATAATGATTGTTTGGCCATATTGCCCAGCAATACTTCAAAGCTGCATGATTTGCAAAAAAAATTAAAATCACACTCCTTCTGGCAACTTACAAACAAACCTCTTTTTCACTCCTAAAATTTCTGCATTCACTCTGGGTGAGACTCCATCAATTACACCTTTTTTTTGGAGCTGAAAACATGCCACTGGCTGCGTATCTATCAATCAAGATTTTCTCTCGACTCTTTAACAAACTCACCACGACTATCAAGCCGGATCGTTTTATATCGATCAGTCAAACTTCGACCACTTCCTTTTTAATCCATCTTGCCAGTTGCCATTGTGGGCTCTTCTTGACAAAGCTGCACATCCAGCCATCTCTCACACCACAAATCTTCTAATCAACCATGTATGCTTCTCTCTCATGTTCACTCTGACTCAAGTAATCCACTTTCTATTTTGAGATTCCCCCGTTTCAAAATTCAAGAGTATCAACATCCATTTTCCCGGCTCCTTCCTCCTCTACTGTGCCAGTGTCTCGGTGATAACCCACAATTTTGCAAAAAAAAGAGTTCAAGAGGTCATGGATTCCAGCATTTTGTGGCTTTGAAGAGCGAAAATGTACCCAGTTTAGTCCAGTACTTGATTCACATATTGATACAGACCTTTTCACTCTTTTGCAACCTCACCACCATCAACACGCTGCCGTGGCAGTGATGAATCACCACTGAACCCTCTCAGTTGAAACTTGTGACTCACAAAGTTCAGAAACACAAACTAAACTTTGGTTCATGGTCCTGGCTTCCAAGTTCAAGAGATGATTTACAACACACAGAGTTAGAGGGTTTGAATGAATGATCACCAACTAAAAACAAACAAACAGACACTGCCTTTGAATGATCACATTAATAAATCCTGATAAAAAGATGTACGCGCACAGAGATGTGTTCTTTGCTGGTGAGCTGTTTGTTTGGCCTCTGCTAAACCACTACGGTCCCACGTTTCAAAACCATGGTAACATAAAATGTGTGATTACCACACACACACACACACACACAGTTACATCATTTCAATCACCCATCAATGTTCCCATTGCATAGCTGGAAATAGTTGTGGTGCAGCAGAGCGTCTCCTCTCTCAGCCAAATGAAGGAGATGCTTGAGGGGAGATGTTTCAGAGCTGTGTGCACTTTACCGCTGCCGTCTGCTCCAAGTACACAAGGTAAATTATTAAACAAATTAAAAGCAGCCAGGACTCGTCCGGGTGCTAAATGCGACCTCACAGCGTGATGTTGGTGTCTGATGCTCGGCAGATGACACATCCCTCAGTGGCTCGTCTGAGGTGTGGGTGACACATGTTGATTCCTCTTCAGACAGCCCTCCTCCTCTCCTCCACAGTCATCTCTGAACTGAGAGCGAGTTTGAGGTGTGTCACCTTTGAAGAGTGCTTACAAACTGGAAGGCTAAATCATTCACAGTGATTTCTAGTCAAAAAAGATATCATGTCTCGATCAAATTCAATTTCCACAGAGTTTTGCTGAAGGTTTTAACTGGGAGGTGGAACCATGGTGTCCATTTCAGTCTTCACAGGGAAGTAACATGTAAGAGCAGCAACAGCATAACGCACGTTACTCGATGCAGAATATTTATGTACATCATTTACTAAAGTGAATCATGGCAAGAAGGGTTTCTAAGCTGTGAGCAAAACAAAGCTGTGGGCACCAGCTCCCCCTCTCAGCCTCATAGGTTTATATCTACATCAAAGCAGCTTTCAGGAGATTCTTGCTCATAAGAGACACACATTTCTCAAATATTGACTTTCATGATTTTGAATTTGTATCAAGTCAATTAGAAGTTCAATCAATCAATTAAATGTATTTGTATATATATATATATATATATATATATATATATATATATATATATGATTAGTTTTAAAGGTGCTGTATATATATATATATATATATATGATTAGTTTTAAAGGTGCTGTATATATATATATATATATATATATATATATATATATATATATATATATATATATATACAGCACCTTTAAAACTAATCAATTGCGATTCAAAGTGCTTTGCAAATGATTGACAAGACAAAAACACAAAAACAAGATGAGAATGGACAAAAGACTAATGCACACCAAATTATTTTAAATAAAAAATACAACACTGAATACATTGATCTTGATAAAACAGTGAAATGTTAATAAAGTTAAATTATTGCAAAATAAATTAAGAAATCAAATATGTATAAATACTAAAAACACATAAGACATTGTATAACATCTGAGTCCATAATAAACAATAATATATATATAAAAAAAGAAGTTAAGTACTAGATAAAAGTCAGATTGCTCTCAGAGCCTCTGAAAGGTAAAGATCGAAGTGAGTCATCGTCAAGTCAAATGCTAATCTGAGAGATCAGAGGTGTAAAAACCATGCTGGTCTACAAAGGTGTTGGATTTTAAAAAAATTAGCGACGATCAGATGAGTCATTCTCGGGTGTGGGCGGGGTGTGGGTGGGGTGTGGGTGGGGTGCAAGTGTGACAAACACCCAGAGAGGAGAGAGGGGTTCAGACGTGAATGTTGAGGGACCCACCCGTCACTGCAGATCAATACACAGAGATCTGATCCAAGATGGCATGATGAGTGAATCACAAGCTGTGGTCTTCATGGCGAATAACTCAAGCCTTACTGGACAATTTGTGTTGGGCTGTTTTTTTTTTAAATTATAAATGAAGGGAAATCTTTTGGAAGAATGATTTCCTGAGCATTTTGCACAAATTTTCACACATCTGTGACATTTTAATTTTCTCATGTACCAAACCATATATTTCACTTGTATATTACTTATGGTGTTCAATACATTCAAATACAGCAGCTCGTTCTGCACAGTGAAGGTGAAACAATGAGGTAACAATGAGCAAAACACATTTGAGTGGAGGGGGACTTTTCAAAGTATGTAATTGGATTCATATTTAAGTGCAGTGGGCGCCTTCCTGTCACTCTCTACTTCCTCCTGAAGTGCATGCCAGTTTATATTTGTTTTTTCACCTGATCGGCTACCAGTTAGATTACTGTATGAATTCACTTCACCCACTGAATGACAACGGGGAGTTCAGTTATATATGTTACACTGATCATATTAATTCAGTCACTAAGGCGCAAAGATTCGAGAGCCAGGATCAAGAAACACATCAAAGCGTGAAGGCAACGCTATTTTTAATCTGCTCACGGATCTCATTTATTAAACGTGTGATGTGATTGATGCATAGAAAATGAACAATAATCACACTCCTTATACAGTATAAGCAGTACCCACGTACATCATTAAGTTGAGTGAATCATGACAACGTGTCGTGTCGATGGGACATCCACTAAAAAGGTTAATATGACAAAACTGTGGAAAAAAACCCAGATCCAAAATTTAAAAAAAACTTGCAACACAAAATGTCACAGTGACGGGGTCAAAGGTGTAATGTCGCCGCTCAATCAGCTTCTCAGTCTTGCACCGTAACGGTGGAGTGACCGGATGAAAGAAGAAGAAAAAAATAGGACAGGGCAAAGACATCATCATAGCAGATAACATAGCATGCTTTATAAACAGTGTGCTTCATTTTTTTTTAATAAAGAAATACAATACAAAAACGTCTAGCACAATTCCCCAGACACAATGGTTTCCATATTTACAGGATGAATTCAGTTAAGGACAATTAAAAGTATCTCCAGTTGTTTACATTTTCCAAAAATGCAGACAGAAACTGATGTCAAATCAGTCGCGGAACATATTCACTGTTCATTATTAATAATTCTTGTGAGTTAAAATCTGTAAAATGTGTTGTGCTGTATAGATGTGGATGAACACAAACACTAGATGAAGTAATATGGGACTCCTCTTTATCTCCCCCCTCCCCATATCGTGCCATTTGAGTCATACTTTAAAATTAATTTTTCCCCTCAAACACAACTGGATCCAGGTCAGCCCTTCAACACACCTTCACAGTCGCCTTTGGGGAAACTGAACAACTCGCTTGCTATTAAGTCTAAAGGTCGGGGAGGTCAAATCGTGTTGTGCTCTAATTAATAGTGAAGAAGTCAGTACCATCTCCAGCCAGCAGGGGGCAGCAGAGCAACACTGTCAGACCTGCAGCAGTTGAGTGGACAGGACGAGTGCATTGGTTCCCAAGTCTTAACCCGCAGATCAAGAGATACGGTTTGAATAATATCAGCAGGTCACATCACTCTCTCCAAATTCCGTTTGAAGTTATACTATTGAACCGATCACAGATTGCTTTACAAGGCCCAACGATGACACATTTGCATTTGCTGTACGTGCCGTGACTAAGGAACCAAAACATTAAATTACATTTTACTCTATTAATTCTCTGACTCAGTTTCGTCTCGACCTTTGTTCCAGTCTGCAAGTGTTTTTTTTATTTTTTTTATTGCATTTGCATTTTTTCCCCCCTGCGTGTCTCAAACACGCCGAGGTCCTGCGGTGAACCTGCTTAACTCCTCCCACCCGCCGGTCAGCCAAGCCTCACACTGACACTTACAGACAAAAATAGGCAAGCGAGCTGACCCCTGGTTTAAACGCCCTTCACGGTTTGTCTTGTGAGCTCAGGGATCCGACGGCATGAGAAGGTGGACTGCATCTCGATGATTTAAAAAAGAGACTTTAAACCGGAGAACAACAGCAGAGAACAGAAAAACTGGATTGATCACTCAACAGTACTATAAACAACCACAAGGTTAAGATTACAAAATATATAATACATCTTATACAGCATATATCCTACCTATACAGTATGAGCTATTCGCACCCCAACACGTTCACAAATGATGCACGTTATTCAAAGCAAGAAGCCAACTCTGTACATGCGTTCCTCTTTTACACACAGTCCTTTTCAGTCGAGAGTCTATCTGGAGCCTTTTACAGTTTGTACTGAATAAACAATGGAAAACCTAACAGCAAGTGTGCATCTCCATATACTGATTTGTCACCACACGAATGTGCATTTGAGTCCTTTTAATTGTAGCTTAACCTTTAGTCCTGTTTTGTTTTTTTTACCCTCTTTTGGTGGAGTCCAATGAGAAGAAACTTCTCTCCTCCACATTGCATGGTACTTTACGGTCAAATTGGCAGTGTTGCAGAGTCTCTTGGTGTGTTATTGTACTCTGTAAAAAACCAGCATTAGCAAAAAAAGTAGAGCCTCTATATTTATGTCACAATAGTGCCCTCAGTGTCACAAAAGTCCTGACTGTAAATAAGTCTAAATATGCAGTATATAGCTGGAACTATTCAAATACATATTGGCAAGTCCTTGGCATTCATTGAGCACCACCGGGTTATAATATATTCCTGGGTTTGGGGATAGAGAGCGAAAACAACCTCAGATGGAGCGGAGAAGTGAAGTCCTTTAATAAAGAGTTCCTCGTGGAGAAGAAGAACGGAATTGGCGAGACATTTGTCGAGGTTAAAGACTGCTTGGTCTTTTAACAGTCTATTCGAGATTTGGAGACATCTTTATATATTTTCAAAATCCAGGTTTGCTCTGCATGACAACGTGAACACACAACAAAAGCAATATAAATATATCAAATGCATGCAGATGTTTCCCTTTTCTCATATATACAACAGCTTTAATAACAAAACCTTGTCTCAATAAAACTCCCATGAATAACTGCATTTCGTGTTTTGCTAGAACAAAGGTCCTTGTCAGCGTCTTGTCCATTGAGCTTGTAAACAGTATCAGGGTAAGAACACCAATGAGAGAAACAGATCCCCAAAAGATCAAATCATTTTCATGTTGAACTTGCGTGCCCCACCCTGTCCTCCACTGGCAGCGGGTCCATCCACCTTCCTGAAGGAATACTCCACTGAGAAATTGTTCTTGTGCTGCCCTCTGCCTCGACTCCACACAAACAGCAGAATGAAACAGAAGAGAACCACCCCCAGGAACATGATACAGCCCATAGCGGTGGATATGAGGATGGTCTTGAGGTCCAGGGTGAACTTCAAGAAGACTCTGGTGTCATTCAGATTTGTGTCGTTCAGGTCCCCAGCGTAGTACGTGCGGTTGGCCATGAGGGCGGCGTCGAGAGGCAGCCCGCTAACCGTAAGCGTGGCAAAGTAGGTGTCATTTCCGCCGGCATTGCTGGCTATGCAGATGTAGGTTCCGCTGTCTGTTACCTGGGCGTACCGTATTTCTAACGTGCCCTCTGGTAACACAGTTAGGCGGCCGCTGCTCTTTGTGTTGATGCGGCGGCGCTGAGGCGAGATCCAGAATATCATTGGTGCCGGCTCGCCTTCTGCTCTGCAAATGAATGACACAACCTGCCCCTCGCGGGCAGTAACCTGCTGCAGTTTCCTGTTGCGGATTTTGGGCTTCTGGCAAGTGAAGTGATCAAACAGAGCCGAGTCAGAGAAAGCGTTGAGGGCCCGTCCCTGCACCTCCACCGGCGTCATGCACACTGGGGAGGCGCCGTCGAAATTGAGGGTCTTCCGGCGCTGGAGGATCCAAAGCAAGCGGCAGTCACAGGCCAGAGGGTTCCCGTCCAAACGCAGCGTCTCCAGGGTGTTGACGGACTGAAAGGCTCCCTCTTCCAGGGACACCAGGCCGTTCGTGGAGAGGTTAAGAAGGCTGATTTGCCTGAGACCACCCAGCGCATACGGCTGCACGACCACCAGATTTGTGTTGACCAGATGCAGCTCCTTCAGCCTGACGAGGTCCCGCAGGGCCCAGGACTCCAACACGGAGATAGGGTTGTAGGAGAGGTTGAGGCTGGTGAGGTGGGCCAGACTGCGGAGGGCAGAGGTGGGCACAGAGGTGATGTTAGTGTGAGTTATCGACAGCCAAGATAAGTTAAGCCCCTGCAGGCTGTGAGGGGAAATGTGCTCCAAAAAGGGCCAGTGATCGATCTCGAGGCCCTTCAGGTTTCCCAGCTTACGGAAGTTCTGGTCCTCTAAGCTGGAGATACTGAGGTAGCGGAGCCGCAGAGCCACCAGGTTGTGCAGGTAGGACAAAGACTGTCCGGACACAGAAGTCAGGTTGCACCGCTCAATGGTCAGCTCTCTCAGACCCACCAGACCCAGAAAGGCCTTGTTGGAAATATAAACTAAATCATTGTCTCCAACTTCCAGGTTATTCAGACTTTTCAGGTCTTGGAAAGTAAAGTCCAAAAGAATGACAATCTTATTCCCACTGAGGTCCAGCGACGTTAGGTTGGAGAGACGGGAGAACGCCCCCATGGGGACCAGTTTCAATTGGTTGCCCCTAAGCGAAAGCGACTGGAGGTTCTGGAGACTGGAAAAAGCATTCGGCTCCAGGATGCTGACCATGTTCTCACTCAGGTCCAGCTTTTCAAGACGGGAATATGGAAGCAGGTCACCGTGCTCCACCCAGCGAAGTTTATTCCCGCTTAGGTCCAGGATCTTGGTGTCGAGTGGGATGCCATCTGGCAGCGCGGACAGGCGTTTACCATAACAGGACACAGTCTTGAGTTTTGCAATGCAGTCACAACGCTGGGGACAGCCTTGACTCTGAGTGAGTGACACTGTGATCATCAGTAGCAAGAACAGGAAAGGCAGGAGCCAGCCGACATCCTGGCCCAGGGTCGCCCCCATGGCCCTCCTTTCCACTGCGTCCTCCTGCTCCCGAATCACTGGGCCAGACACCTGAGGAAAGAGAAAGAATGGGAAGAAGAAAAGGGGAATGGGGGAGCGCGAACAGGAGGACAGAAAGAATGAGAGGGAGAGACAAAAAGAGATTGTGAAACAAATTCATTGAACTCAATTCCCCTCCAACAGCAGCTATCAAACACTCTAAATGAGTGGAATTACTATTATAAACTCTAATTGACCCGACACAGTGGCAAAATTAAAGCTAGAGCTCCAAGATAATCCTCAAAGGAGTCTGTATTCACTTGAAACTATTTCATTTACACTGGGCAACTGTGCCTTTGCAAGCACTCAGGTTTTAAAATCATATGCCAGTAAGAAATCCCCAAATAGCTGTGTGTCAATATTATATCGGATGGTTGTTTTGCTCTCTAGTTTCTTCATGCAGGGAAACAGGGAAATTGAAAATCTATTGTATTTATAAGACCTCATGTGAGACATCTTAAAATGCATGAAAAAGGGAAACAATTGCCGCCTCTCAAAAGCATTAGGCAGCACTGCAAAATCCACTCAAATGGTCCAGTGAGGAAGGAGAATATGAACAAATAAACTCTGTAGGGGAACGTACCAGGATGTAAACAGGCTGAATAAAATATGAAAGTGACACAGAACAATTGAAAACAGATTGGGGATCATATAGCACAGTATACGTATGCCTGACAAGGTCAGTCGCCGGAGCAGAAGGCTACGACTCAGTGCATCACAATAGCTCAGTCCATCACATCATCTGCATAAGTCTCTGAAGCATGAGGCTTATCATGAGAGGAGCCTGACCTGCCTATGGGTTTCATGTGACACATACGGACACACACACACACACAATTCCACCCCTCCGTCTGCTGGTGGATGTTGGCAGCAGTTGGTAGTCCCTTTCTAAACCCATTGTGAAATACCAACGAGCGGGATGGAAAGTAACTCCAGAGAACATATTCCATAACATCGCCATTGTGAGGCAATATACCGGTGAGGGATTAAAACATATCGAAAGGCCGCTGTGCACTGTGACTTTAACTGGTTTACACATCAGGAGGTCGCCGACCTACAGTGTGTGCAGGCTATGGCTCTTAAAATGACATGAAAAATGAGCTCAGTGGTTCATTTGGCCCTAAAGAACGTAGAAACACTGGACACACACATCACAAGAACTGTTTCCCTTATTCTATACATATATATCCCCTTTTAAAATAAGGAGAAAGTATTTTTACAATTTTATAATTCCCACCTTCTACGGTAAGAGCTGACTTCATAACTCATTGAATGTCCCTAACCTCTCTACAGTTTCTATTTTACAATTCCCCCTGGCTCAGAGACGGATATTCCCATTAGCCAATCTGTCACTGAATGAAATTAGCTGTCTGGAATGCGAGCAGAACTGTCTGATAGCGGACTTAAAATGAGCAGAGCTTTGAGATATGAACATTTCAGAGTTCTACCATTAGTCGTATCAAATAAAAAGATGGGTGCTGTCAGCACCCCACACATGCATACAACTGTCAGACATCACAGACTGACACGGAACCCTTCACACACATTTAGTGTCACTCACTATGGTCTTATAAGGCCCAATAAGAGAAAAAAAACAACTCTTTCTGCATCCAAAGGCAGTCTTTGGGGTTTGGCTCATGCTTTATGAATGAAAAAACATGGCAGCTCCGACATGGCTAAAGTTTGTACTTTGACAATATATAATATATAATTGCACTTCTATAACCCACAAAGTGGCAGCTCCACACAGACATAACGCTTTTTTAAAGAATCTAAATTGCTACAGCCAGAATCAGAGACATTGTCTTTTTTTATTTCACACATTCTTCCTTGTAAAAGCCAGGCGCCCACAATACCCAGCGTCTGTCGATAGCTCAGTAATACAACATTGAGTTGCCAGCTCCAACCAGAGATGAGGGGCGGGCAACAGAGACCTGGAAAGCTTCGTTGTTTCTTTTTTTTGTGTGACATCACTTGAGGCAATTTAACAAACTTGGCCCATTTCCCTCTGGAGCCAACCGAGGCTTCATACAACAATTAAATATGTGAAAAAAGTATGTTTACAAGACCTGGAAACTGACTTTGATGTGTAAGATAATTTGCGTTACACTTAAACTAATGCTGAAATCAGTATCTGAGTAATTATGTGGCATTAAATTAGCCTTAAAGTATCTTAATCATGTTCAGTTGGGTTTTCCAAAATTGTTTACGTGTTCTATCATTGGTGAAAGAAGCACGACTCACATCTTGCATGGAGGAAAGGAGCTCTCAGGAAGTAACGTGGTAGTTACAGTTGTGTGTTAAAATAGAAACATATTACTGCTTATTCGCACAAAAGCATGTTGAACCATAGTACACATATTGAGTATGAAGTACATATTTTGCAATTTCTAACGCATCGTGTGTGTGTGTGTGTATTCTCTCATTAGGAAATAACTAATAATTACAATTTGTACTGTAAATATTCAACAGCATTTACCTCTATGATGTCATAAAACTGCACGTGCACTCTAGGATGCAGTGAAGTTTAAAACCTTTTTTCCCCATAAACAGCAGGTGGGCAGCAACTGAAAGAGTAACAACAAACCTCCCCCTCCTCCGACCTCCAACCAGCCCACATTTTTAAAATGTCAGTCACATGGGCCTCTTTTCGGAACCCATATCTGGTAGCAGTCGCTCACTAATGAACCCGGAGGCCCCCGGCCAGCTGAGGCACCGCAGGTCAACAGCAGGTGGATAGAGCGGTGTGCACAATGCAGTGAGTACAATGACACAAACACACACACAGCTGCTGCCGTCCAAGAGACTACTTTTACCTGGTGGTGCGCTGCAGTCAAAAATTCCCAGTTGTGATCTTTGATTACGCAGCAGGAGAACAACCTTCAGCGGCTGCAGGTGACCGAGAGCAGAGGTCCCACTGACGCAAAGGAGCCGCGAAGAGAGTGACTGAATAACCCCTTTGCTTCGTCCTCCTGCTGCAGTTCTACCTAACTGAACATCGGTGATGTGCAGCACACTGAACACTGTGGTTGTTATGCAAAAGCTCGCCGGGTCGGCATGTCTTCCAGGCAGAATCAATCTGTAGCTCTGACATAAACTGCAACGCTCGGATTGGCTTCAAAAGGACAATACTGTAGGTGTCTAATGTTGTCATGGAGACGCCTGCACCGTCTCCCCGAACACCCCCCAAAAAACCCTTTTCCTGCTTCATACTCTCTTCACAGTCTCTCATTTCCCATGCCAGGCTGAAACACACGTGGCCACGAGACTTTCCCGAATGTGTCAGTCATCAGCCACCTGGCCACACAGCTGCTGCTCATTTGTTTATCAGCTCTTCAGGAAATAGAGGTTGCTATTTTCCCGCACATCACAGATAGCTAATATTGCCGTGTTTAGTCCCCGTGTTTTCTGCCTTAACTCAACCAGCTGGGTCTCCGTGTTGAAATTCTCTTTAATGCTGGAAACAATCAATGAATCAAATGCAAAACAAAAATGCTGTATCTTTGGCTTCCAGAAGACTGATAAGACAGATGACTATTTTCTAATAATCAAACAGATGCATCATATATGGAATCATTTTTGTCAGTATACTCTGCACACATCCAGTAGTAGTCGTTTATTTTTATTTTTTTTATCTTATCATTTGGTTTCCAGGCATTATTTACGCATCCAGTACTTTCTAATTGCCTGAACTTATGTTCTATTCTGGAAATGACTCAATATTTACACACAGTTATTGATTTTTGTTAATGAAAATTGCATATGTTATGACTTGGTAAGTTTGGAGCATCATCAGGTAGTCAAGTGCATGAAAGTTTAACCGATTGTTTTACTTAAAAAAAAACGTATAGAACCAGATGGTAATGAGCCAAGAGGCCGATCGACCGTTTTCACAGCAAACACTTTGACTTGTAAGACAAACATTAACGAAGGCGCCGCTCTAGTCACGTGTCCAAGTGAGCCACGCCATTTTGACAGTGAGCTGACATGCACAACCCCAGCACCCTGATGCTCAATCAGCTAAATGGACTCCATGATTCAATTCATAATTCAAACCTGCGCTGCAATAACATGACAAAATAGAAACAAAAAAAACACTTTAAATGTAACAGTTAGTATTTCTCAGATGGATATCTTCCCTCCCAAAAGAGAGGCCTCATATAAATGTGATCTGTTAGTTGTGAGAGCCAGAAACAACTTCCTGCTGACACATCGCCAACTCACGGGACGTTCTCCAGAAAGAGACGCTCGCTGGGCCGCCTTCACGGGGAACGACAGAACGGAGCGCAGATCAAAGCAGACGGCTTCGCGCGGTTGTTGTCGGCTCCTGAGACGCTTGAAACTGCAACTCACACTTGCATTGTGTTACAAATTTTAAGGCTGACACTTTTGCAACAAGGAACAAATTCATGTAGCCCGAAGCATTCAAATACGTAAAAGGAGATGTGTCTGGCTTAAAAAGGTGCAGCGTCTAAGATCTGTTTTTTTTTACTGACATCAACAGAATGTCAAGAGGTTACAGTGCTTTTCGTCAAATATCTTTATGTATAGTGTTGCAGAGATATCTGCTGCGACGCTCACGCTCACCGTCCTGTCTAGTAATACCACTTGTGAGGCGATAGTGAGTCACCTGTCTGTCCTTAGTCCAACATGAGCGGACGCAGAAGTAGAGCCATCTGAGTGTCAGCAGTTAGGTCGAATTTTGGGTACTCTTGTCCTGCTTCAAGTTTTTTTATTTTTAATATAACTGATGACTGTAAATTTAGATTTTATGGACCCAGAGGTGAACTGTTGACCCCTATTTGTTAAAGCCAGATATTCTAGATAGTGAGCCATAGCACCGGAAACGTCTGCTGTCCTTATGTCTTCAGTCAAAGCTATGATGTCCATTTAACACGAACAAACACTTAAGTAACATTCAGAATTAAAACGTAATTGAAGAACAGCTTAACTGTTTTTTTTTCAATCACTCATGCACACATAAATAAACAACAGTGTCATAAATCAGTCGGATTACAATCTTCAGTCCACGTCTAACGGCAGTGGTGTGCAGTGATTACCGTGGTACAGTGATCAGTCTTCAGTCATGAGCTGATGGAGACAACTTGGAATATGAGGTTATTACAACTTCATTAAAGAGAGGAGCTGTTGTTGATTGTCCATTTTTTCATGATGTCACACAGGAAATCGCTGCTGATGAAAGCACAAGGGATGATTAGTTGGTCATGCCGCTATCTCACTTCCTGAATGACCAGTTTCTTCTAGATTGAACTTTAGCAGAGCCAAAAATAAATGCCTGACCCCATCTTTAAACTAAGCCATGTATTTAATAGTTATTATCATACACTTATTTCAGAAGTGATCGATGGCCACTTTTACAGCCCAAACCAAGATGGTGGATTACTTTAGGGGTTCACCACTTTGGTTCGCCACTTTTCATAGCGCCATCATCATGTCAAAATCTAAATGAGTTGTTTATGACCAAAGTAATGTAAGTAAGCAATGACAGTGTGTGTTAAACGCTAAATGACATGCTCACACGCTAAACTAAGATGGTGAACATAGTTATATTAGCATGCTGTTGACGCTCACATTTAGCTGAGAGCGATGCTGATCCTAAACCTTTGTTTATACTCTGCAGATGGTGCGCAAGCCTGTAGAGAACCCACATAACCCATAAACCAACCTCCACAATGCACAGGGGAGATTTTAATTATCTATAAACTCATATTTCACATTCATAGTTTACTTTATTGCCTTTGAACAAGCCCTGTAAAGAAACAAGTCAAGTAGTGCATGCATTATGAAGAAACCAAGGTTGGATAGCTGTAAACTTTTTGATTTTGCTGGCGAAATACATCCTTTAAATGAAGATTTTAAAGACAACATGTTTCTAAAGCATCTAGAAATTAATTGGCCTTCTTTGTAAAATCTCTTGACATGTGAGCAGTGCTTTTATCAGCAAACTATTTGTGACGTGATCATCCGCGCAAGTCGTTAAAAAAAAGTGGTATGTAACCATGTAGAAATGTCCTCCATTTCTCCCAGGTTGCCCAGTGTTTCCTCTCTGCAGCTGTACAGCATGGGTCGCTCTGAGCTCAGAGTAAAGTACAGACAGCAAAGAGGACGACCTGGTAATCACATGCTATCTGACTGCAGCTCAATAACCATCCAAAACCCTGTGGATACCCAGTGAGTTAGAGAGAGAGCCAGAGAAGTGTGAAAAAAAAGTGCAGGTTAGACAGCGCCAGATTTAGACAGTAAGGTGGGCTGTGAAGCTGGAGGGGCAAAGGGCCCAGTGAAAGGTTCTGCCATTTCTCTACCTCCCTCACCACCTCTCCCTGCACACACCGCTACGTCATTAATCCGCAAGACTACCCTCACTCCAGACTTAACCTCCCTCTGCACTCTTTTTGTTTAAAATTAGAGGCTTGAAAAGACAGAAAATTGCACTAATGGCCCTTATGCAAACGCTGTCCTTCTCGCCTATTCAAAGCAGTAGATAGTGAAGCCACCTCATGTTTCAACATGGGGACATTAGGATGGGATCAGACAGAGGGCACTGCTGATGCTCGGCCGAAATTGTACACATTAAACACGCACACTTCCCATTAACGTATGCATAACGCTTCTCTAATAAGCTGAAAAATGCTTGTGTGTGTGTGAGTGGAGAGAAGAGAGATTTAAATGCAGCCCAGAAGCTAGTACTCTGGGCATGTATCTGTGTGCAAATGCAGATTCACATATTAAATAGGTTTAGAAGGTGATATTCTATACTTTTGATGAAAAAAAAAAAGAAGAAAAAAATAAAAATAAAAATCGGCTGCTCAAAAAGGAGGAAGTAGTGCATTTTAGGGGGGAATATTTTCAGCCACGGATTAATACCCATTTGGTGCTTTAGTCAGTGTTTCGTGTAACAGGACTGTGAATGTTTGAAGGACTCAAAATAAAACATACAGTATAGTGCACTACTAAAAAAAAAAAAAAAAAATCAATATCTGGCTTTGGATACGCAGAAAACTCTTGATTGGTGGATTTTGTTCATTCATGGGGTTTGTTGAAAATAAGAAAAGTATAGAAGAGATATTGAAAGAGACATCTTCAAAAAATTCAGCACCTTCATTCCTGGACAGTTCTATTTAAGAGCCTCCAAATACACGCGTATATATAGCCCTCCACTGTACATGTCTACGTGTTACCTATAGCAAGAAAGGACCGAGGAGAATCAACAGCAGCAGAACAGAGGGTGAGACAGCCTGACCCATAATCATGCTGCAGGTGTAGGAAACGGCTGACAAATGAGCAGCAGGCGTGTTTGAGAGTGTGTAGGTGTAGCCGAGCGCTCTCCAGAAAAGGCACACAGGCTGAGGCATAACATCCACTGAAGCTCCTCAAATGGCTGCTCATTCTGATTTCAACCATGCCCACTCATCGCGCTTTACGTAAGCACACACTGAGAGTGTGCGTGTGTGTGTGTGTGTGTGTGTGTGTGTTCCCACCAGAAAAAAACACATTGCTCATGTACACCGAGGGAAGCCATTGTCAGTGTCCATCAATCCGTGCAGGGAGACCCTGCAGCCCCTGGCAGTGCACGGTCCAGGGAACACACACACATCCTCACACAGGCCATTACACACACTCACCTGATGAAAGAGAAAGGCACAGAGAGAGAAACCACTGAGTTGCTTGTTCCCTTTCATGTCTGTGTAACTTCCACCTTGCATTCTGGTGATGGATTGTTGGTGCTGGCACCACGGCCAAGGACACCCAGACCAGACAGCCGGGGTGGCTGGCAGGAAGGATGAGCATATGTGTGCATTTACATGCCAATATGTGCATCAGCAAACAGGCGAAGTTATAAAAAAAACAATATGCGGACACTGAGGTGACACGAGACGTCAGAAGAAGATGGATGAGGGGCATCTTGTGCAAACAGTCCACTTATTTAAAGTGTCCTCCGGCTCTGCAGTCAACTGATATGTCGTAATTTCCCTGACACCACAGTCCCGCAGATTCATAAACACTATTTTAAAAAGGTGCTAAATGGGATTTTAATTATAATAATGGGTTGCAATGAGATTCTTAAAATGCACTTCTGTCCTGTGCAAAGCGTGAGCGGTGAAGCCAAAGGACACAAAGAGGTGATTAAGAACGTGGGCTACCATGTGCCAAGAATCTTTAATGAGAGAGAACTGTTTCAGGGATTATGAACATAAAGGTGTCTATGAAAAGGAGCTAAATATTGAAAGATGCAGGGCTGCATGGTCGAGTCCCGCTGACGTGGAGACTTGAACCTTACCTGGAGCAGCAACAGCCACATGCCCCAAAACATAGAGCGTAAAACACATGCTACTCCAACGACTGATGGCAGATAAAAACTCAGTCTTATGACACAGTTACTCAAAACTTTTGTGCTACATTTTAGTTTCAACCAAGGTCTAAAAAATAAAGATTCATGTGACACAGGATGACTCTCTCAGTCTAATTATTCAAGCGACTCCACCGAAATGTGCATTACACGTCCTCCATCTTTTCAGACAGGATAATATGCATGACTACGGCAAACGTGCCGAATGCTGCGTTTCCACGGCAGAGCGGCTGTATGGTATGAGAGCACTGCAGGGCGGCGGCCGTGAGCTCACCATGTAATGTCATTTAAATGAAATGGAACCAGTGGAGCTCGCTCAGATGCACCAAAAGCATGAGAGGCTCGATAACAACACACGGGAGGGAGCGTGCCTTCACTCTCTGCTCAGGGAGACAGGACTCCACTATATATTTACAAAGAAAATAATCGTTTGCTGCAATATTAATGATCACAATGTTACGGCTCCTTTCTTAAGAGCCATAACATTTTTTTTTTTTAATGCAGCAAGGTGCTTCAAAATCTTATCAGATCATCTGGTCGTCAAAAGGAACTCAGGGATGAATTGTTCTCGTGTTCGCAATTAAATTATTATGCAAACATGCCAGAAGAGGTCGTGGATTTCTTTGTTTCTTTCTTTCAAATAAAGTGTAAAATAGTGCAACCTTCATGAAAATGTATGCTATTTCTCCAAACACAGTCTTTAGATGTGGACCTAATTTATTGTACTGAATGCGTGTTTGATTCACCATGATTAAGTAGTTAAAAAGTGTTCAGATCTGAATCAGTATCAAGCTGATGTTAAATGAAAGTATACCAGTTCAAATTGCATGTCCACAGATCAATAATACACCTAATTCCTTTTGAATAGTTCTTAATTGAATTGCAGTGGTAGATTTCAGGTTAATAACAGAACAAGGTGTTTGACCCACATTCCAGTATTGATCATATAGAGGCTAATGCATTACAGAGGATACCAGTGTTGTCAATAACTGTAACCACAATAGACCAGAATGCTGAGAAGCACGAGCGATCAATAAAAGAAAATAAAAAAACACCAACATCTGGCTTTGTTCTTTAGTGAGAAACAATCAGCATTCATTCTGGAGAGAAATGACTCGTCACAGGTGTTCAAGGGTTCTAGCTCCAATCAGCAGAGATGGAAACACGACACCCGGGTGGACATGCTGGTATACGTATGAGACCCTCGTATTCAAGCAGTGCTTGAACATCGTTCCACATTAGTCTGCACCGGGTTTAACATATATATCAAAAGAGGTAACCACGGTAACATTTTTACTGGTCTCTGTGCTGCTTTATACTGTTTACTTGCCCCGCACGTGACAAACCAAGAAACCCTGAAAGGCATTCTCGTCTACTGGAAAAGAGACTATCGCTTATTTTTCAGCTGGTTTTTGGGCACAAGAACACATTTTGGAGGAAGGGATGAGGAAAAAATGGGAGCAATCAAAAGCAAATTATAAAACCTCAACACAAAAGAGAATAAAATAAATCTCGTCTCCTTGTGGTGGAAATATTCTGTTGCTTGAACTTCAATAAACTACTGTTCAGATTGTATTACATCTGTCCACATATGCTGAATAAAAAAACTTCACAATAAAATGTGAGAGGACAGGTAATGCCACTCACTCACTATAATAACAGGGTCTGACCTTGTTTCTTTTTTTTGTTTTTCCTATTTGCACTGAGGCATGTTCATAGCAGAAGGTTAAAATAAATGTTTGGGTTCCGACACAAAGCACACCCACAAAACCCTAACCCCCCACCCACCCCACCCTAGCGCAGTCAGCTTGAGTTAACACAACGGGAGCCGAGGCTCAAAACAACATTAAGTTTGATGCCACGGCCCGTCACTGTAATGCAGGGTGACACATCTTCCTCCGGTCGCACACACACTCTCAGTGCTGCCAGTCGAGCCTTAAGAAGCCTGAGCAGTGAGATCGTATCGACACACAACCTAACACACTTTCATTAGCGACGTTCTGTAACAGGAATGCATTACTGCGCTCCATCAACTTAGGCCTATTACATGGGTGGCAGACTTATTTATCCCGTGCTTGTTTATTTCGAGGCCTCATGGGAGTTGAGAGCTCACAGTGAAGCAACTAATGATGATTAAAAAATTACAATTACAGTAATTAATGACTCAGATTAAATATTTGATATTTTGGCACTGAATGCTTTCCATTAAGTCAACAGTCCGGTTTCTGTCAATACGTGTCCAAAAGTAATGTTGAGTATTTAATCATTCTGAATGGATCCAGTACATACAAACAAATAGCTTATAGTGAACGCCTGTACAGCAGGGGCTGTTTGGTCACATTCACACAAATGACCCTGCAGAGTAAAGATGTTCTTTCATTCTGTCTCAACACACCTGACATGATAGTCTAGAATTTAAAACCACACTATTAATAACAAAGATTGGTTTGCTGTTGATGGATGTTTCCAGTCTTTATTCTAAGCTGTAGCGTCTCCTGGTTCTAGCTTCATATTTACCAGACAGACATAAGAGTGGCATCAATCTTCTCATCCAACTCGCACCAAGTAAGCAAATACCATAAAACTGTAATTAATAGCCTTTTATTTACTTTAACCACTGAACTCAACGGGTTCAGGCTTTTAATTGCTTTCGCACTTAACTCTTGGGAAGATGGGAAATCACATCAAATTGAATATTTAAATGAATGAATATTACTTGTATAAAAATGATCGTATAACATATTACTTACGAATCATTAATTTGATCTAGCGCCGCGACAGTTAGCGAAACTCCTATTACGGCACCAAGGATTCACGTCCCCCAACACGACACCTCTCTTCATCTGTAACCCTGCTCGTCAACGACAAGCTGGTAAACTAAACAGAGACATGTGGGCACGCTTTTATTTTGAAGCCAGCAAGGTAACGAAAACCAGCATACCCAACCACATGGTGCAGGAATAAAAATGGTACAGGAATACAAATAACTTTGATTCTTTTGATTGGTGGACCCGTACAGACTAAAATAATATAAATAGAGGAATGGACACATACTCAGACTTTGCGACTTTAGGGACTCTCCCATGCCGGTAAATCTGAATGCTTTGTACTTTGATGCTCCTGGTTCCCGTAAAAGGAACTGAGCGTTTTAATCGTAGACAATCTACTGAAACCAATCTAACGATGTGTAGCATGTACACACTGACGGAAGTTACCGGATGTCTAATTGATTTATTTGTCAAAACCTGTCGCCACATCTGGCGACTAACAGCTGCGCTGCATCTAATTGGGGGTGAAGCGTATTTCCCGTGTCCCCAAAATGTCCAAAACTATTCTTTGAAGTTGCCTATGGTTCTTTTTTTAGCCATTTTGTTTCCATTTTACACCATCACTCGTTTAAACAAATCTCTGTGTCACTTCTTTTAAATGGCCGCCGTGTCATTTTGTCTCCCTCCCAAATAAAAGAATGCCACCGTGGAGTCATCTGGAGCGCTTGCTCTCGGACAGGGTGATATGGGGTGTCACGGTGGAGCGACGACACCGGTCAGCCACCCGTTTGACAGCCAGCGTGCCATATGGACGCGCTGCCAGTGGCATGTAGCGCATTAAATGTCCATCCTGTCTTTAAGCCCCCGTGATCAGAGAGTGTCAGTCAGCCAGCAGTCTGCCCCTCTCACTAACCCGACTGCAGCCGGGATGAGCAGTGACAGACCACCAGGACGGAGAGGGCGTAATTGGGGGAATGGACGGACAGATAAAAATGTTCATTTGTCCTTGTTTTTTTAAAGACAGGAAATGAAACAGAATTTGTTATTAGGGCGTTTGCCTGATTGCGTCTGGCAGTAACTGATAAATTCAGGGGCCATTTGACGATGAGATTTGTGTCCTTGAAGGCACGGTCATCAAATGCTGAATGTAATGACTCGGAAATTACAGCTATTACTTTGTGACTCCCCTAACTTTAGAGTAAATGGCTGTTTGTCAACTCCCCTGCCTTGACTGCTACAGTACGCATGGCATCTGTTCAACCTATTACTGTATATGCTGTTGTTTCCATTATGCTGCCTGGTGAAACAAAGAAGCAATTTCACACAGAAGAATAATGTTGTTTTCCCCTCCTTCCCAATTAGTTCAGACACAGACCCAAATAATGACAATTCATCGTCTGGCATCAATATTTATGGCAAAATAAACTGCGTACTTGCAGCACAGTTATCCCATATAAAAAGCAAGTCAGAAGGAATAAATCATGAAGCAATTTTCAGTCTGAAACCAAATTAAAGTGTGTGTGTGAGTGATTTTCCATCCAAGCGTGTCAAAGGTTAATAAGAGTCATTTTCTGAAGGTTAAATGACCAGCTACGGCTTTAGCAGCCAACTTTAAGTCCTATTAAAAAAAAAAAACAGAGTCCTGAATGACCTCATTTGTCTTGTAAATGCACAACTACAGCTGTTTATCGGTATCACAGGGGCACTTTGCAGTCTTCACTTAGATGTATGGGCACCAAGAGGTGGAGGTGAGTGTGATCAGTATCTCTGCTGGCATCCATTTCCTGCCTGCCTGGCCAGTCTGCTGTGTCACCAGCCATCACTTCAGCCCAGGCCTCTTTCTCTGCCAACTGGCTCGACTCCCCGTCACTCTCGCACCCCCTGCCACATCCAGGGAGGCAGAGACTGGACATATTCGGCCTGAATCACACATCGCACGCTTTTATTCCTTCACGCGTCGCTCCGACACACACTTGCAGATTTCACGTGTTCCAATTTACACATGACAACGGATGAATGCACAGAGATACAGAAACAGACAGACAGGCATGCAAATTCAAATAAACAAACACTGTGTGTGTTTAGACACACACACACACACACACACACACACACACACACACACACACACACACACACACACACACATTGTCCTCAATCTGCAGAGGAATGTGTGTGAGTTGAAAAATGAAAGGTTAGTGTCTTGGGGACATTGACCTTTCAAAAAAAAAAATCCTTTTGTTGACTATCATCTCTGGATGGAGAGCAGCTAACGATCCAGGTATACCAGAGGGGGAGATAAGAGTATTGCACATCACGTACACTGTAAAAGATGTAAACTCACATTTTATATTTTGACTCCAAACTCTTTCCTTGTCCCTTTTCAGCCCCTCAAGGTTGAGAGACTTGTGGCAGCATCATAAGCCTAAATCTGCTGGAGCCTGCTCTAATCCTTCTTGAAGCCCCAGGCTCTCTGTGTCCTTCTCATTGGCTTCATTAAAAAGATCCCCGTCTGCTACCCTTTCACTGCCTGCTGCCTGCGCCTCGACCAGGCCAATTACAACCCGGTTATCTGGAGTCAACGAGTATCTGAGAGGGGGGCACACATGCACTGCTCCTTTCCTCTTCCTTCCAGAGTGGAAGTGAGAAATGTTATCCACGCACAGGAGGAGTCAAACGCAGGGGCAGCAACCGGAGCGCTCTTTGTGTAACTATATACAGCGCATTGAGCATCCATAGAGATTCATTTCTCAAACTTTTTACGTGACTGGCGGGGTTAGAGTTTCAGGCGGCAATCTAATACTGCCCTTGAGGTCCCTTGAGAAAGAAGTTTGACGAGCGCGGCGAGCCGGCGAGGCAGCAGGGGCAGCGGTGTGCAAATTGAAAGTAATCCTTAGGCCTGGCCGGTGGTGCTGCTGCTGGATTCGCATCTATTCATAATTCATCACTCGACAGCAGTGAGGTGGGCAAAGTTCTGTCCGTGTAATAAACCAAGAAGAGATGTCTTTGAAAGGCACTGATAGAATGAGGCAGATCAGCCTCTGCTGGAGGTCCCAGGTGAGAACAGCACTTGTTAAAAGCAGCGAGACAGAGAGCGGATAGCTGGAGGTCTGCGTATTTCACATCATATTAGATTCTACAGCTGTCCATCCACACGGTTCAAGAGATTAGCTGACTGAGCTACTGTCAGTCCAACAGGAACTGTCAAAATCATAATGAGACAACGTCCAGGCCTGGCTAGCCAAGACTTTTTAGAACTGAGTTTCCACATTTCCTCCAGTTGGAGGCATTTAAGCTTTTACCCGTATGGCCACAAAGGATTTAAAATACTCAGTCCTCGAAGCGAGTGCATTCACCAAACCACGTGGTAGAAACTGGGACAACTACTGAAGCTTGAACCTGAAAAATACATTTCTGGGCCATTTAAGAGAAATAAAAATACAGTCGTGTATACAACACTGACATATCATCACCATTGAAGTTAATACAGCAAACTTATTAGCAGCCAGTTGCCCATTTAGACATCCAGCAGACACCAAGCAACATTATCGTTCATTTGGAGTTGAATTTATTTCCACTTGACGAAAGTAAGGCCAATATTCACTCTCATTTTAGCTCTCCACCAATTCCTGAGGAAAGTATTTGCCACTGCAAATGTTAAGCTATGTTCACCAGCTGGTCTCTGATGATGTCCGAAGAAAGAGATTGTATTTCTATATGAATTAACGAAAAGGTAGGTTCAAGTGGATGAAAGAAAATCTTAATGTGTGTAATACAAACTAGCGCCTCCTGTGTCATTTACATTAATTTACATTTACAACTGTTGTTTGGCTTTGAGTAAATAGCATTATTAGCCTACAGTGTGTTTTTAGGGTGTTTAGATACAATGGTGTGAAGGTTAACCTAAACAGTAAGTTGTAGGCCAGAAAAACAAAAATCAATGAGCTAAAAGAAGCTAAAATGCTCCATCAAGCTCAGAGTCGGGCATGTTCAAAATTCAAAGAATCAAACCAATTCACTCATCGTATTTCAAGGCACATCTGAAGTCAGAGCATAACGCGCTCACATGAAGTCCTTCCAGATCTATACTGACAGTTTTGGAGGACAGCTACAGACTTCTGAGACGACTTGTGTCGGCAGACCAGATGACGGATCACACTCACTCAGCTCGACTGCAACAGACAACGTTATGAAAGTTAAAACAACTTAATGAAAGATGGTAAAACTTCACACACAAAGGAAAAGTGCGTGAAAAGCCTCTGCAGACTCTTTTCACCTTCAGCGCACATGTTCGCGAGCAGCCGTCCCAAGTTCACTGAAATGCTGAAACACGCACAGCTTGTCTAGTGACAACACATCCTGTCCACCGTGGAGGTGCCTTTCTTTGTCCAGGGATGTTGGCCATAGTTATGACATCAGAGTGACTTGAAGGTGACCGGGAAACAGTGGAGGTGAAGAAGATTTAAAAGGAATATTTTGTCAAGGGCTGGTAGATTCAAAGTATGGAACCAAATGCCAGCGAACGGTGAAAGTCATTTATTTTTCAAACAAAAAGGAGATCCTGAAGAACGACGCTTCCATAAAATACGGGATCAAACACAGAGATGTACACAGACGAACGGACACTTGGGCAGGAGACAAACAGGGTTTAAATACACTGGGAAGGTGCAGGTGATTAGACACAGGAGGAAACAATCAGGGACAAGGCAGACAATCACAGGGACAGGAAGTGACGGGAACAGAGGACACAAGAGACTAAGAACTTCAAAATAAAGCAAGAAACCAGATACAAAAACCCAACACCGTGACATATTTTGATTTTTTTGGAAATACACTAACTTGCTTTGTTGCTTGGCTGAGAAGATTGAGACCACTCTTATGTCTGTGCAAATAAGACGTTTCATTCAGCAGCCTTTAGCAGGTTAGCTTCGCTCAAAGACTACTAACAATTAGGTTAGGTCTGTCTGAAAAAGATAACTTTAAAGCTTCCTAATTAACATGGTAGATCTTGTTTGTTTAATGCATTAGAAAATGAAGATACAAAATTACACATTGTGTTTTTTAAGTAAATGTATGTGCTGGGCTATTTCTTGGCTGGGACCAGTAACTTCCTGGACTTATTACTCAAAATGTTTAATTATTCTATCTATATTTAAGAACCGAGATAGTGAGAAACACTGTCTTTCAGGGCAGTCTTAAAACAAGTGCAGGAATATGATAGAAAAGAGTCGGTTGAGGGCGTGAGCGGATGGCCGTGGTCAGAGTCGGGCCGGCAGACATGTTACCTCATGTGAAACAAAGCATCAAAGCCCATCAGGAGCAGAAATGTAAAGCCGTCTTTTTCTGTGCCTTTCCCACTGTAACATGATGCTAGCCGGCATTCCTGACCTCTCCTTCGCCCCTCTCGTTTTCATCAGTCCTCACTGACTCTGAGCAGCACGGGCTCATCATATTCACTGAAAAGCAAGGAACCGTAATGCCAGTGTGTGTCTTGTCACCTCGTGTAGTTCGTCTCATTAAATCCCCTCTGCATCTGAAAAGGAGATGAGTCTCTCCTGTCTGTTCTCCATTTCTATAATGAACACAAACTAAAGAAATTAAAGTTATGTAAAATAAATACAGACGTCAAACTGCTTTTACAACAACAGGAAGATTACATTGTATTTATTGTTCGTAATGTCTAGATTCCAGTCTTAACTCGGTGTTTCCTAAAATATCGTCAAACATTGAAATTGGATTCTTAATTTTTCATCAAAAAGCATCTATGATCAACATCTTGTGAGTCTGCATCAAGGTGAAAAAAGCAATATGTTCCCGGCCGATAACTATCCATGTCTGACACACAGCCAGGGGATTACAGCCTAATGACATGCTGATGAAATGTGCTGGGCCATCCAGCTCCGTCTATGTCAGATTCTGTTGTCCATATTTCAGCTCAGCCTGCTTGTATGGCCTACTTCACTGTCCCACCCTCTAATCCGGTTGCCGTTGGGAACTGCCAAACTGCCCGGTCCGCTAACCGTCTCTCCTCCACTCTGCTTTAATCTCGCCGCAGCCGAGGCCTTGGACGGCTGACTGAAAGTTACAAATCTGACCACGTGTGAGAAAAAAAAGAGGAAAAACTGAAGTGATATCTCTTTCTTTTATAATAATAAGCAAATAATCAAATCTTGCAATACATACTCGTGTGTATGGTCATGTTTTTCCGTCTGATAATGGGAGAACAGCGATACCGGGGGATTCTGGCGTAATTATCCAAGAGTATTAATTATGGAAAGAATTCTGAAGCAATTACAGGATCTCAAGCAACAACGCGGGCACTGCATCTGCTCTCACGGCACAGGCAGAGAACACAGAAAGAGTCTCGTGGCGCATCACAGCAGCTAATTGTTGATTCATCTTCAAACATCAATATCACATTCAGCGCTCTTCACAGGAATGGCTGCTCTAAATCTGCGGGGATAATCATTAATTTGTTAAATGACAAATGTATCCGCTAGTCCCCATTTTCCTTTTTTTTGTGGCGGGGGATATCTGCTTATAGCTATGAGCTGAAGTAGAAGACGTAGTCCTGTATCTGTGCCACGTCTTCTGAGAGATTAGCTCATACAACAACAAGCTTGTTGTCAAAGAGTCTGAAGAGAGGAAGAGGTGGCAGAGAGGAAGAGGAAGAGGTGGCAGAGAAGAGCCCGCATGAAGGTGCTGACCATAAAAAAGAAACGAGACCAAAGAGAAGTCGGACGCCTTCAAACATTTCTTAGACACAAGAAAGCAGGCGGATATGCAGAATGAAATTGAAAATGGGAGCGAAGGAAGAACAGAGAGATTCTTTTTAACAGCGTGACAGATGAAAACAGAGAAAGATGTGAGATGATTTAGGGAAGGTGAAGAGGGATTATACATCCTGACAGAGCCATGGAAGGAGGAGAACCTTAGAAATGGATTTGTCAAAAGTGAGGCACTTCAGAGGAACATAGACTGTAACCGTCTGTGTGTGTGTGTGTGTGTGTGTGTGTGTGTGTGTGTGTGTGTGTGTTGTCAGATGGGTGGTTGACAGCCGCACTCTCTTATCTCTCTGGAGTAAACCTCAACTCACAAGAGATTTCATCAACGAGTGAGCTGCTGCTGCTGCTGCTGTCCGTGCTACGACTCTGACTAATAGGAGCGCCTAAAAAGGGGACAGGAAAGAAAATCACGAATATGCACTCATAAATGCTGCTAAATGCTAAATTTGACATTACAGCTGAGGCTCAGCAGAGTTAAAAGTGAACCTTGGCAAATGATGCAGGGTGTCGACTTCTTTGATGAAGGCTTCGTGAGAGAAAACAGAAGGAAGGTGGCGGAAGGAGGTGCAAGAGCAGATTGAGGATCAAGAGAGGGAGGAGAGAGTGAGTCAGCTGCTCTCCCTAAAGGACTCCAGGGGAAAGCGAGGGATGAAGAGGCACCAAAGAGGAGGGGTGTTGATGCTGCCTCTGCTCTTCACACAGAACCTCAAATTCTCTGAAATAAAAAGAGAAACCACGACCTTAAATAACTCTTCAGGGGGAAATTTACGCCCAAAGCAAACTGCAAATGTCCACGAAACCAGAGTAAGGGATGAGCAATCTGTGTCCTTAGAGGGGGGACCGCTGTACCACGCCATCTCACCAAGTCTGAGGCAGATTACGACATCGTGGCTATCTGGCATGCGAAGGGGCCTCTTTAACGTCTCTAGGTACAGCTATGGGCACCGAGTAATTGGGCCCAGCCTGCACATTAAACATAGATCTGTTCTGACACCACACAGGCACTCGGCATTGGATGTACTGGGATGAAACAGCATGCTGGATGGAGTCAGAAACACACACTGCACCGCACCGAAAAAGGAAAAAAGAGAAAGGCCTCGTGCATCCAAACAGACACAACCGCAGCTATATCCTGACATACAAATTATTCACAGCCTCTTTTGGAACTGTTTACTCTGATGCGCAACGCAGCCTTCCAGACAGTGGAGAGATCCATTGACAGTGGTTCTGATGAGAAGTTTCAGTGGAGACAAAAGGGAGAGGCAGTGGGAGGGCACAAAGAGAATTCTTTGAAAGAAAGCTATGGGTGCACACTGCGGGACGGAGGGAAAGGAGAGCAGGCAGAGTTGTCTTTGGCAGAGACGAGGTAGGTTCTGACGGCGCACTGCAGGCCCACTGTCATGCAGGCAGGATGATGATCAATGTTTTTCCTCCGAAAAAATAAAAACGATTAATAATTCATCCCTAACCAATGACGATAGGCATGTTAGCCCCATGCAACACCATCCCACTGCGTCGCTACTGGCTCCCATGAGACATTCCTAACCCTGATGTCCGGGAGAAGCTTGTTTTCTTCACATCCGAGAGATCGGAAAGTAGACCAGTCAAACTGAGGGAATGTGACAGGAGAGCATTGAAAAGACACGGACGAATTTATGCACGTGAAGAAAAAAGAAGAGGTATTCATAGACACATACTGAAGATCCGCAGATGGTGATCTATGCAGACAAGGATAACCCTATACATGTCGGAAACAGTATGCAGCCCGCCTCCACAAAAAAAAAAATGGGCCAAGCACGCAGAGTGTGCACACAGTTATTTCACGAGCAGAGCGTATAGCCTCTATAATGCCCCGAACAACAGAATAAAACCTGGCCACAGCTGGGAGTCAGTTCAAAGAAAAGATCCTCAGCAGAGCAGACTAATCTGACGAAACACCTCCGACAGGCAAACCAAATCCATATGTTTCTGCGGAGAGAGAGAGAGAGAGAGAGGAAGAGTGCGAGGGAGGAAGAGGTCGGTTAACCACAATCTCATCACACCCATCTGTCACAGTTGTTCATGGACACGCATACAGCTGCAGACTTATTAGTTCAAATGATGGAGAAACAAAGCAAGGGAGAGATTTTCTTCCAGGCTTTGACATCCTTTTCAAAAGAGAAGCTGGAACAAGGCGTTTGTCTTCAAATATGTTTCCTGTCTCTAGGCTTGCAGGAAGAGACTGACTCACTTCTCACTTGGCGCATGACAGAGATGTGCTCACAAGTCTTTTTTTTGCAAGTCCAAGACAAGTCTCATGTCTCTTACAGTTGGGATGAGTGTTCTATTATCTGCTGCAGCATAGCTGCATTCAAGGAATTCAAAGCATGTGCTGTAGCTATGACCATACAGTATCAGCATTGATTAGATGTTTGGTATACTGTCACTTTAAAGAGGCTATTGAGATGCAATATGAAAAACCAACACAATAAAAACTGGGATTTGCCCTTAAAATGTATATAATATGGAAACAAGAAAATATTGCCAACAGTATTCGGCATGCAATTATAACAACCGTAATCTATTTTTCAATACTATTTAAGAGAACAACCGTATTGTATACCTATACTGGGTCTCCAACTAATGACAGCTCAAAAATACACTGTAATTTAACAAATCCCTTGAACCTTTTAAACCCACTCTCAAACTCTGGTGCATGAACAATAAAATGCATCATGATTTTAGTCCTGCAATATCAAACCAAGCATATGCCATCTGCTTTCCTTCATTAGTTTGTCATCTTATCATCCGAATGCTCTTTTCAAAGGGGACTGGTATTGATGAGGCACGCTCTCTAATTGAAATCATTACAGGCATCACCTTTCATTTTAATCAGTATCCACAACCGCCATGTTCAACATTTGCACAAAATATCCAGAGTGAAAACACTTTTGTTTCTCGTCAAACTAAAAGGTCACTTGAGAAGAGCAACGTCGCTCAAATTAACATCCCAATAATGAGCTAACGTGTCACACCTTCCGTCAGCCGGCAGATGGTCTGAACGCCTTCGAGCTACAAGCTCTGAGGCGCTAATGAACACAGGAAGTACAACAGTACATTTCTAACCTCAGCGGGACCTCTAACGTCATTAAAATGTATATTAAGGGGGAATCAAATGTAACCCCTAAACATTTTAAATTATGATGCAAATTATCTCTTGCATGCAGTTAGCGAGTAGCCGTTAGCTCGCAGTAGTTAGTAAGCTACATGTCAGCTGGTGTTGCATGTGTGACTAATACAAGAAATAGTGCAGAACATAACCCGTGAAACAGCAACATTTCTTTCTCACACTTTGTTTCTTTGCAAGTCTTGAACAAACAGGATACAATGTGTTTATTTGTGCACCGTAGAGGTGCTGGTGGGCGGATTGTCTTACTTTTGGACAGAGCCAGGCAATCTGTTTTCCCATTTCCAGTCTTTGTGCTAAGCTAAGCTAACCAGCTGCTAGCTGTAGCCACATATTTACCATATGATGTGGTGTTGAGCTTCTCATCCAACTCTCCTCCAGATCACAAATCATCGTATTTCACAAAGTGGTGAACTACTCACAGATTGTGGATAGGTCATTGACTTCGACCGACATGTGGAGAGGTTTACATCGGAGCTCTTAACTCTCCAGTTCCATGCCTCCAAGTGAACAAACACCCATGCAAGCTTGCAAAGGAACAAAGAACCAAAGAGCAGCACATCAAGCTACAAACAGAGGGAGCAGATCAAGGGAAGTCAAACGGAAAGAGCCGTCTGACTGAGCAGTTCCTCAGTCATCCCTCAGTTCTACGAGTCTCCACTTCAGGAAAATGACTTGATCAACTGATTATCTGATTTAAGTTCAGCGGCTAAAAAGAAGATAAAAGTCGGCTCTAGTTCTGGCGGTGTGATCCAACGAGCAGAGAGATAGAGGAGCATTGGGGGCTATGGGCTGATATGAAGATGCAAAGAGGCATGGCTCTTTAATCTTCATTCATACCAACGGCTCACTGGCATATTCAAAACAGGTTGACTGGGTTTAAAGACCAATTTCTTGATGAAGAAGCGAGAGGGAAGGAGACAATACTTGAGAGAGATCCATAAGTAACAAACATAAAGGTTATTTTTGCACAAGCAATCACACTCATCTTGATTTAAATGCTGCATCATCATCATCATCATCATTATCCCCACAAACGTCCGACTGAATGCTGACTAACACAATGCTAGCTGTTGAGGACGACAGGACACATTAGAGGAATGATTAATTAATCATGTGCTTAATACCCTTGCACAGTGTGAAGTGCATCTGACCACAACACGCAAAGTTCACATTTAAGTCAGAGTCATTAGGAGGTTTCGGGACAGAGGAGACTTTCTGAAAAAAGAAAATGATACTTTTGATCAACCAAGCAAAGCAAATTTAAATTGGGATAGGCGTGTCAATATGTGTGTGTGTGTGTGTGTGTGTGTGTGTGTGTGTGTGTGTGTGTGTGTGTGTGTGTGTGTGAGAGAGAGAGTGTGCAGCTGCAGGCATCCGGATTTAAATCATATTTCCAATCACAAGATGTTTTTTTTTTGTCCAAATGAGACATTTCATGATTGAGGAAAAAAAGAAAAATGAACCACGGTGAACGTGTGTGTGCCGTAGCTCAGACATTACCACAAAACAAAATTAATCCAATCTTGTAATTACATAATTGAAGAGAGCTGATTAAAGAGCCACCTCGTTTGCGGGGTCCATGGAGAGATGGAATGAAAGATGTGTGTAACCTCAAAGAGCCATGTCTGCTGCAAATGTGGTTAATAGAAGCTGGAAGGAAGCAAAGAGAGTATAAAATCTCTGGAATCCGTCACTTGGTTTATATTAAGTAGAACATTCTTTTAGTGATTGAAAGTTCTTCTAAATTGACGCTTTCATCCACAAGTGATATTCTTTTTGAAATTATGGACTATATTTTTGACAAATTCCAAATTTAGTTAATGGTGCGAGAGTTACGGGTGAAATAAATGTTTTTAAAGAAACATCTTAATAAGCTCAGCCGCTGTCGCAATCTGGGCAGCTGTTCATTTGAAGCAGCGAAACATTTTTCAGACTTGTCTGGAGAAGGAGACAAACAGCTCGAAGGATTTAGTTTAGATAAAAACAACCTTTCAATGTGTATTTTGAAGCGAGGTAAGGTTATATCTAATTGCATCATACTATATTGATTCAATGATGCAGCTGCAATGCTTTCGACTGAGGACAACTTCGTTAAGGCTCAAGTGTTGTTGTGGTAAAGGTTAGTGAAGATAATGATGGCCGCTGCAGGGGACGCATAAGCTAATGGGGCTGCATGTAAAAAATAAATACAAATATATATACACTGCAGTACGAACGCCCTTTCCTCTGGTTATCTGCCTCCTCTAGCTTGCAGAGAAAGGTTAGTGTTGGGGATCGTTGTGACAAGGCAGGAACTCTCCCTGTAGGTTTACAGAGTCTGTTGAGTCATGAACATCTTTTTTATGAACTGAATTTTAATGTTATTTTTGAGGACCGTTTCTACATTAGAGAAGGCATATGCTGTGAAACAATTATTTTTTATTCATTTAAAATTGCTCTTTAAATTAGCACTTTAATGATAGTCACATAATATGTATTTGGAACGATGAATCCGTCTAGCATAAAGTATTAATACAAATAAAAACAAATATTTTAAATCTCAGTATTCTTTAACTGTCACCTTGGCCTATTTATATAATGTGTACATATTTCATATTAGGTGTAGTTCATCTTACTCATTTATGTTGTGTGTTTTAAATATATAATTCACATTGTAAAATATGGAGCGTGAAGAATTAAATCATAAGTTCCTTTCCAGCACTTTAAGTATTATCGTTATTTAAGTGAAACATTGAAGAAACTTCATGTCCCCGGTCTCGGTTATTTAGTTCCAACCTTCTGTTTTATTGGGGACAGTTATGAGTGTAACAATAACCAAGGTGCTCTTCCCATTTCTCAGTTTGTGAATCCTTGATTCCTTTCCTCGTCTTCTCTCTCCTTCTCAGTCCCTCCCACCTAAGATGTGAAAGGAACAGACAAGGAAGAGATACAGGGAGAGAGGAGTCCAAGACAACAGACATTAAACAAGATGAGACAGCCGAGCCTCAGAGCAGTCATTTTAAAGCAACGTCAATTAAATATGGCACAGCTGCAGCATCTCTTCACTGTCACACCTCTTTTAGATGTCACCGGCCTCCTCTCCGGGAGATGCATTTTAGGAATTGAGTCACCCTGAGATCAATTTCCTGGTCACAGGAAAGGCAGGAGGCAGGAGAGAGGAGACGAGGAGGCGCAAAACAGAGAAATGAAACGAGCCGATGTGCAACAGTAGAGTCGTCGTGGGTGTTGATTGAAGGAGATTATTCATGAGAAACAGCAACACACTTCAGTCAATCGACTTTGATGTGTCGGCGCTAACAAAGCGACGCAGTGTGTAATCGCTGGACTGGAAAGAACGGTACCTTCCTGAAGAGGGCACCGGCCAGAGCCTTGAACTCCATTGTCTCCAGCTCTCAGTCTAGATAGTGGATCCATACTGGAGAATATTGTTTTACGGATGGACGGTGGCAGCTCTTCACGCTGCCAGTCGCAATAGAAACACATAAAATGAAATGAGCCAAAGAGAGCGACAAGTATATATAAACTGCCCAAATACCCACTTCATCCCATAGCTCAGTGTTGAAGATGCTCTGCGTTACATGACTTAAAATATCCGCTCACTCACACCAAAGCCTGTAATTAGGGATCTTTCAGCCGGCTTAAGTGTGAATGAATATAACAAGGATTTTCTCTGTTGCTTCACATTGTTAAGAAAATCCTGAGGAGTCCTGAGGAGTATTGTGCAAACAAAATGACTCAATGTAGGAAGCAAAAGATGTAGCGTAGTAACCACTGCCTACCTACACTCATGGGACTCCTTGGCTTCCCTTTTAGTACTTATGTAACGCCACGGTCATCCCATCACACATCCTTTCATCCAGAGATCTTCAGAAAACATCAAATATGCAGCATCCAAGGATCAAAAACTCCTGTTTCTCACCCCTCTGCTTCCTCTCTGTATCGCGGCTGCAGTCCTCCTGAGCCGGTCCAGTAAAGTCACACGGGACCCATCATCGGCTTAAATGAACCAATTTAGTTTAGATAAGACTTCTATGAAACGTCGTGGAAGAGTGAACTGAGGAAGAAGCGTTCAGAGGAAGAGCTCGGATGAGTGCTTGTGCTGGATGATACTGTCGCACTATTGCGGCGCGTGTAATCTGCCATACAATCTATAAATAGGTTCTGCAACCAGAAATGTATGTCAAATTGAATATTTTTGAATTATCGACATGCATTTTCTGAGGGGGCACTGGCATGAATTGCATTATCTTCAAAAACACATTAAGAGGAAGACAAACGACCTCCTCAACACTCGAGTGCTTGTATTAGTCTGCTGCATTGTACCGGGTTGACGTATTGCTTTGGCTTTGATCCTGTTGGTTTAAAAAAAACAATAAAGCTCTGTCGTTACTCGAGGCTCCGTTAGTGTCATTTGAATAAATGACACTAATGGAGCCTACATCCCTCACATGTCGAGAGCGTGATTGTGAATACATTCTTACATTAGGCCCTGCTTAAAATGTTGCTGACAGTGATTCTAATTCAGCGAATTTCTCATGAGCGTCACCCACAGCCGTGGTTCTGGAGATGGGGAAACAAACAAATCCACACTATTTTAGCCAATCAGCAACAGTTCATGCTCGTGCAAAAATAAAAAATTAAATCTAAATTATTTTCCAGAATTGCTGACTGGAAAAACCTACTTCAATCGAATTTCACTAAGTAATCCTAAACAGCTGATTGTAATGTCACGCTGCTAATCGTTCTCTGAGGCAGTGACTGCCAATGAGGGATTCTTATACCACAGAGTTTCCTTCTCCATTTGCCAAGGGTTACGTGGCGGGAGTGGAGAGTAGGTCAACTAATTTGATTTCATAGAAACGATGATGGGATTTAAAAAGCATACATCCATATTTTGAGTCAGCTATAAACATCTGGACACCACATGCGGCAGTTCAGAGTACGAGAAAGTACAAGTTAGCAAGCGAGCAGAGAAACGGTGAGCTGAAAGTAATGGATAAATGGTTGAAATAGCTAAAAGTACGGTATAAAAGTGGTCGTAATACAAGCTTTAATTAACGCAAACATTTACAGTTTCATTTGATAAAAAATATATTGTAACATCGCCTTCATACTTCAATACAATCTCCCTCCATGAACACATTTCTCACATAACGTGTCGGTACAAGAGGCTTTTCTGACAACAACAAAAAAGGTTGAACGTCCACTGCTCAGGTCAGCCCGCCTCCATCGTCACAAAATGCCAAAAGAAGCAATCATGTTTGGAAATAAAATACTTGTAAGGCCCAAATATTCACTAAGCTCTGCATTGAGGTTACAGCCTCATCTGAACGTTCATAATGGCATTACTGCCGTCCGTGGGTGGGAGGACGGCCGGCGTACGCATCCATGATCGCTCCAGCTGGACGTCCCAACCAGGACAGCTGACATGCTAGCGTGCCCGCAGACTCTCGCTCCTCTCCCTCCATCCTCTTCCTCCATCCTGTCCTCCCTCGGTGCGCCGCTCCGCCCTTTCCATAAGAGCATCAATGCCCTTGTACTGCTGACAGCGGCTGCATCTCCGCTTTACTGCCCTCATAAACACTCAGAGAGTTGAAAACAAGAAGGCTCGGCATTGGCAGTGTTGAGCTGAGGTAATGTCACTATTGAGCACGGCTGACAGCTTTATGTGCAGCAGAAAGCATCGAAATGAGAAGGTAAGTGTAGAAGTAGTAATGGACACGACTAACACGCCTGATTGAACAACGCACTCCGAGGGCCACACAGACCCATCAGCAGGCATTTCATTACTGACACATAAAGTGGCATCTCGGGAGCCATTAAGTGCTCTTGTACAATTGCGTTGACTTCAATGCTGGTTTTCTCTTGTTAATTGTTGGACGGAAGCAGCTACTGTGGCTCTCGACGAGCAGCTGGGAATCCATGAGACGACCACGACACAAGCTCAAGCTTAATCAAAATCTCACGAGGCACAAATGAAAAATGAACTTCATTCATCTATTATTTCATACAACATACATGGAGAGGCAAGTGACACGAGTAAAATCTCTGAGAGGGCTGCACGATTAATCAAATATTAAACGCGAACACTGTTTTGGTTTCCCACAGTTAAATGAACATGGTAAACTGCAATATTGATTTTTAAAATGTGCGCTCAGCTCATAGAAAACTCTGCTGCATCAAGAGCCACCATGGGGCGATCGAGATGTTTCGGCTGCCTAGGAAACACTTTGCAGCTGCAGTCCAGCGTAACAGAGAAATACAAACTGTGTATGCAATGTTTGTTTTATTTAAACGTCAACGTGCAATACAAACATTTTGTCCCTAAAATAAATGAATAATCATGATAAAAAAATTATCTGGATTTTCATTTTGGCAATAATCATGCCATGCCCCATGTAGTGATACAAACTGAAAGTACTGCCTGCACCTCATGACATGAAAATCAGGGTAAAAACACCCATTAAATGGTAAATGGACCCGTACTTGTATAGCGCTTTTCTAGTCTTCCGACCACTCAAAGCTCTCTAACACTACATGACATCATTCACCCATTCACCCACTGATCAGAGGAGCTACCACGCAAGGTGCCACATCAGATTATCAACCATTCATACACCGTAGGCGCAGCTACGGGAGCAATTTTAGGGTTAGGTGTCTTGCTCAAGGACACATCGACATGGGCTAGCGGAGCCGGGGATCGAACCGCCGATCCTCTGATTGAAGGACGACCCTGCTCAACACTGAGCCACAGTCGCCCCCCCCCCCATTAAAGGGTTCCCTGGTAGTTGAAGGGTTTAAGTTGTTGACCAAGAATTGTGATGACCCCCGGGGTCAAATCCTGCCAGGGACCTTTGTTGCATGTCGCTCCTCGTTAATCTCTCCTCTAATCTCCTGTCACTTCCCTCCTGTCAACTTTATCACACTGCACCCAAAAGCAATGAAATGTGGCCGTCATAAAATGCAAAGCAATTGGATTTCTATTTTTGAATTGTTTTGAAAACAGAAAGACAGTTACGCAATCTCAATTATAATTTACACATACATGTTTTTGTAATGTATGTCGGCTAATGTGTGCAAGAATTGTGCCGGGACAGCGTTGAACCGTAGTGCTCGACAAACAAGGAACGAGATTAAAGCAAAAGCTTATTCAGACAGTCCTCATAAAAACACAGAGAACTGAACAGAGCCACGACAGAGACGGAGCGCGCTGAGCAAACACAGGCAGAGAGGCTTAGATGTGTCAGGACGACGACGGGCACAGAGCCTCTCACACGGAGATGACTGCAGGGATCGATCAAAAGCTGCCTCCCCCGTTTCTGCCCCGCGTTCAGATCATTATAACCTAATTTGGAGCTGGGAACCAAAAGCACGCGCACAGGGTGGCTGTGCCTGCACGGACGCAAAACATCTCTAGGATGACAATAGAAAAGCACGGGGCGGCGTGAGGTAATGAGAACTGATGTCCATTCGAGTTAGAGAGCAAATTGATCAGGCGGGACTGCACCATGACAGTGTGAGAAGAGTCTGAAGGGAAGGGGGGGGGCAGTGGCAGGACGAGAGAGGACCACAACAAATGAACCCCATGTTCATGATCTCTTTACGCTCAGATCTCTTGGGCTGTGTCAAAGTGTCTGACGGCACATCAAGTGGACCACCAGATGATTGTGTGTGTGTGTGTGTGTGTGTGAAGTTTGCTCACCCAGGACTAGAACTTGCACCGCACTCCTTCCACATCTGCCAGCCTGGAGGTGCTCTGATCACTGCTGGCCGTCTGCTCTGACTGGGTCTATGCTGGATAATGTTTCTCCTCCAGGCACTGTGCTTCCTCCTCTTCCTCCTCCTCCTCCTCCTCCTCCTCCTCCTCTTCCAGCAACAGCAGTTGCAGCTACAGCAGCTGGACTGGACTGCATTCACTCACCTTCCCTCCTCTCGGCACTGCTGCTGAATTATCTACCGCCTCCCAAATGAAGTCTCTGGCTCCCCTCTTCTTTTGTGCTAGAAAGAAGCTCCTCTCACAGCGGGATCCCAGCGTTGTGTCTCGGAGAAGCGTTGAAGGCTGCCACCGGCAGCGGCAGGCAGCTCGGACTGACGGTGCTCTCGTTATTGGATTGCATGTGTATGAGTGTCCTGGCATTTGTGTGTGTGGGATGTGGAGCGCAGTGTGTGTCAGTGTGTGTGTGTGTGTTTGAAAGAGGACCCGACTGCTGTGCTGTTCATAGGGGCTCATCTGCGCTGTTGCTCTCTCTCTCTCTCTCTCTCTCTCTTTCTCTCTCTCTCTCTCTCTCGTACTCGGGCTGTTTTGTGCTGCATTCAAATCCTGTCGGGGGAAAACGGAAGATGAGTTTCCTACTTAAAAATTCAGCTCACTTAAGCTTTCAGGTGGCGGGTATACAATACTCTACAGAGGCTGTATGGGAGTGGGACAAAATGGATTTCATGAGATATTATAAAATAAATATATAGAAATGTATAATGTGGTAAAAGTGCAATTTTATTTATACAGAATTATTATCATTAAACATTATTTTTCTGTTTCTAATGTATTTGTATTTTTTTACATTTTGATTTATTTTGCTCACTTTTAATTTAGTGACATTAATTCTCGCCTCCTCACTCTCAACTGATCAGATAACAACGTTTTGGAAATGGATAACAGGAACTGAAAAAGTGGTTTATCAAGTTCACTTTTACCTGATTACTGATTAATTCTCATTTGACCATCATAGTGTTACACTGGCAAATAAAGATGAAGGCACAAAGATCTATAAAACGTTAACCCAAAGAGCAAAGATTAACGATTCTGTCCGATCACGCTGTGATTTTACTTGACTCACTCTCACACACAACTCAACTCTCAACGGTGTATTTAAAGCTGTAGTCATTGATTTTCACCACCTGTGAGCAGCAAAACAAGTCATTAACACAAAGACATGTTAACATCTCATAAAGTTGATGTGGTGAATGTTTGCAAACTGTTGCATTATATAACAGACACAGAGATACCATTAGTTGTGTTTCAGGGGAATCCGTTTGGTCTCGATATTCCTGAGGGAAATATCTGGCTATTTAACTGCTAAAGGCCCCATTGTTTTCCCCCCGCCAGCTAGTCACTAACAATGTCTGTCAAGTAACTAACAGTTGGTTTCTAGATTTGTTTCCCACTGAAGACAGTTGCCTGCAGTGGTGAGAGAGAACCAAAATAGTAAAGGTGTGGGCCCGTAAAAGCAAAAACAATGAGCAGAGCTGAAGGATATGTTGAACCAACTTTCTCCTCAACCTGCCTGGTCCACTTTAGTTTCTTATACTCCCCAAAATGTCTTTACGCAACAATCAGATAGAGATGTCTCGACATAGGGACTTGATGATGTATCATTCATTTAGGAGAGGTTTTTTAATCTACCTATGCGCATGGGGAGCAATTCAAACCACCAACTCTCCAGCAAACCACCGACACACTACCAGCTGAGCAGCAGCTGCTCTTGTACAGTGAAACTGGAGAGAGGCTGGTGGGGAGCTGAGCCAGCTGGTTGAAACCGTTATAGGCCACTGACGGGGATTGTATTTCATTTCATGGCGAGTGTATAGGAAGAAGCTTTCCCTGTATGTTACTGAAGCCAAAACTATTTGTAACGCCATTAAACATCCACTTTTATATCCAAAACAAATCATATTTCAATACAACCTCCTCCCATGAACGCATTTCTCACATAACGAGTGGTATCAGTACAAGAGGCTTGAAAACCAACCGCTCCAGGGTAACCAGGTCAGCCAGCTTCTATCGACACAAAATGTCAAAGGAAGCAATCATGTTTGGAAATAAAATACTTGTAAGGCCAAATATTCACTAAGCTCTGCATTGAGGTTACAGCCTCATCTGAACATTCATAATGGCATTACTGCCGTCCGTGGGTCCATGATCGCTCCAGCTGGACGTCCCAACCAGGACAGATGACATGCTAGCGTGCCTGCAGGTATTTGACAGCCAGGGGCTCTCGCTCCTCTCACTAAGCTTTCATAGGCAAAGAAGAAAAAAACTATATTGATGTGTTTTATCGAGCACATTAAATACACCACAGTCAATATGATCACATTACTATATCAAGCAGGTATGAAATAAACAAGGTGTAGAGAAATGTACAGTTTTCCCCACATCCTTCTTAACTTAAGTGATAGGAATCCCTTCAATAGAAAGGCTCTTTAGTGGACTCAGATGGTGACAAGGATGGGGAGTCTCACACTTCCTTCAGGCACCCTCACACATCTTTTACATTCCACTGCTGCTTTTTTAAGAGAGCATAAATCGGAGCCCGAGGCAGTGCAGGAGTGTCATATCCAGGTGAAAATGGAGGCTGTGCCATGTTTCATCCTATCTGCAGTCTGCGTTGCTGTGCTCAAAAGACACAATGGAGCATATGTGGTCTCTGAACGCTACAGTGGCACTCACCAAGTGAAAAAGAAAAGAAAAAATGGAGAAAATACACGTTAGAGTACAGGATCTGAATGTCGCTATTGCATTTCTACGTGCAAACTGCTGTGCTGCAATAGCTCGTTGTACAACAACCTTCATGAATGTCACACACACACACACCCCTCTCCCTGAACCATTTCCAGGTTACGGCTTTGCTGGGAGGTGGAGGATACTCTGTTGCTTTGCTGAGAAGCTCTGTAGCAGCTTTACAATAATACCACAGCACAGTAATCATCACAGCCTCCCTCCATGCTTCATACTGGAGGGAAGTAGTGAAACCAAGTCCACTCTGGGTTCCAGGGGCTCCTCTGGCTTCATATTTTTCAAGGATGTCTGCAGAAGTATTGAGGGCATGGGTTTTGATAAATACGTTATACATAAAACATAAAGGCAACGCACCTGCCTAGTGTGCAGGTTGAAAAGGCTGTACATCAACTCGAGGGCTCCATAGTCATTTGTCAAATGGAAAGTACTGCTTACCCCTGCGTTCTCTGTGTGGGTGTGAGGGGCCGAGTTAACACACACAAAAACGTCATCATCAGTCATAGTCCTGCGATTCAACTACTGTGGTGCTCAGGCAGTGACCAAAGTGCATGCAAGTAGGCTTACGTAAGCACTGTCAGTGAGTACAGTTGTGTAGTAACGCCATGTACTTTGTGAGATTTACTATGTTTAGTTCACAGCATTTCAGAGGGAAAAATTGGGAAGGACCCCAAATAAAATAATCTGCACACTGTTGTATCTTTTGTATTAATTTGATCAATAATGTTTAAATTATCATTTGGTAAAATGTGTATAGTCAAATCTACTTGGTCAGGTATATTCATATATCAATATATTACTATATTTTAGATTTTGCTGGATCTTCTTATTTGGTGCTGAAGTCTGCTGTGTGTGAAGACAAGACAAATGAAAGGATGGGAATATGAAATGTCAGCTTGGCAGAAATACTGTGTCAATAAAATGGATATTTCTGGATCCACGGCAGTTTGTAGTGTTTGAAAAATATCTTCCCTGAACATTCATCTTGCAGTGTTTTCAACTGGTGCAGCAGCAGCGACGACAGTAAATCACAATTACAAAAGGCATCAACGAAAGTGAGTCATTAAGTTGAATACTAATCAGCAGTGTGTGTGTGTGTGTGTGTGTCAGCAGACATTTAACATCACAAATGTACAACAACACTTTAACACTATCCACATAATCTAAATAGAAAAGAAAAAAAATTATGAGCTCCACAAAACAGTTATTTACTAAAACATTACTACTCTAAACTTAAGACATCTAACCACAGCACTTTGAGCAAAGGCCATTAGCAAAGATTTACCAAACCTCTGCATGTTTTATATCTCGCCCACTCATACAGACAAAACAACAAGCTAATGGCTTTGGGCAAATTAAAGCAGTTTTGACCATTAACGCACACCCGTTCACTCAAAACAAAAACACAAAACACGGAGGTAGAGGCGCAGATTTGAGTGAATGGATGACAAAGAGATGCACTGCAGTGGGATGTGGTACACGCCTACTTTACATTTCCTCAAAAGTAAGTCTGACAGAAAAGAGTGAGTGGGTGAGTGTGGGAGAGTTTGAGAGTATTTGGCTGAGGAACAGCAGCATATTAATAAATGAAACGCCACACTCTCTTGTAAAGTAATTGTGATCCTATGGATTTTTGGCTTAATTTGTAAATCGTAGAAAACATCAAGATATGCGAGTGTTTAGTCTTTTTGGCTTGTCACATTTTAAAGTAAAGTCATATCTGCTCACAACCAACTGTGACAGGTTTCATATACTTATGAGGTGCAAGCAGTTCAAGCAAAGAATCCTGTTCGCTTCTCAAATTGTTTCATTTGAGCAGCTTTTACAAGTCTGAAGATTTCTTGTTTATTTCACAACAAACAAAGCCAAGACGACCCCGTAAGGTTGTACAATGACAACACAAACATGCACATCTTCATTAGGGATGCAACAATCCAACTCCCTAATACCTGGGTACTGATCCGATACCAGTGTTTAATTAATAATGAATTTGGAAATATTTGGTGTTCTTTTTTAATATTTTTTTTGCAATGCATCCGACAAAGTTTAATCGCCCGTCTTTTTGATCGCTTCATCATTGTGCATCATGCAACCGATGTGCGATGATTCTGGAGGAGCTTGATTAAGTTGGTTGTGTTGTGTGTGTCTACTACAAGAGTCTCACCCTCCAGTCATATCCAATTTATGCATTTCCAAGACCGTTTAGGGACCCCAGAATGCAAAAATATTCAAATACACCATTTAAGAAGAGGCAAATATAACACATTAATATTGCATGCAAAAAACTTCTTTCTTTTTTTACCCCAACTGCATTGTATTATCATAAAGTGGGCATGTTTGTAAAGTGGAGACTTGTGGGTGCTCATAAAAACTCATTTTCATTCAGATAAAGTATATTGAGGTGAGAGGTCACGGTAAACCTCCAAAAATCGGCATGCCAATTTTCCCTGTGCAAAATCACTCAGGTTTCAGGAGTCATGTTCTCACTAACAACGCACAACATACATTACAAAATACATTGGATATCATGGATAGTAGTTGGGCTGCAGCACATTGCAATAAATCAACAATAATGTTTATCTTACACTTGTCAAGGTGCTAGAACACAACAAACTAGAAAAAATACAGATACAGGAACCCATCTCTATTATAATACATAAGATGGTAAATGTGTGTGCCTGAGGCATCTCATTGTTGAGCATCCATGTGTGTCATACCTGCTTTGCATGCTCACCAATGTGTGTTCAGAAGTGTGTCCTGCAGCCTTACACTGGGTGCCGTGCTGGGCCCCATCTGGCCTTTAGCTGCTGCTGGACTGGCCAGACCTCTGCAGCGGTGAACCACTGAGGAGAAGCGCAATCACACAATTTTCAGAAGCATGTGTGTGTGTGTGTGTGTGTGTGTGTGTGTGTGTGTGTGTGTGTGTGTGTGTGTGTGTGTGTGTGTGAAAGAGAGAGAGTGAGAGTAGGCATGCAAGCACAGTGTTAAATCTTCACTGCAGCCGTGAAAAAGGCTGCGTGAGTAATCATCGCTGCTCAGCTCGTTTCCCTGCTTCGGCCTCCCTGCGGCTGAGGCGAGCTCAGAGGTGGCGTATGGACTTCACTAGTGGTGCAGACAGATTTAGGCAGCAAGGTGCATTCATCCCACCACGAGCCTGAACATGAACTGTTGGACGCAAACACACGCAGAAAGCAGGCACAGAAAGGTGGTGTGGTGAGCTGCGGATTTCTCCTCTGTGCTGTCTGCGGTGGGATTAGGAGGACATGCGTCGTGAGGACAGATATTAAGAGACAATGCATTACACAGGATTCATCTGGATACCAAAACCGAAGCCAAAACCAAAACCAAATGAGACATGAAGGACATTTTACATACAAGCTAGAAACATGAGGCAATCAAGTATGGTGGCGACAAACAAATGTTTCATTAAGGTCTCTGCTAAATGTCATTTTTATGTCATGTAGTTCCAGACAGTGACTCAATGTCCTGATCATCGCAATTTCTCCCTAAATAAATGTCTCTCTTTGTAGGATATGTGTGTGAAGAGGTTTGTCTTTTTTTTTCCTTTGACCTTTCTTCTTCATATGATGTGTTGATTTGAAGCAAGGATGTTCATGCCGTAGCCAGGCAGAGGCAGGATGAGTAATATGCCGGTGTTCCAGTGTTTGCGTGACATATTATTGTGTGTGTGTGTGTGTGTGTGTGTGTGTGTGTGTGTGTGTGTGTGTGTGTGTGTGTGTGTGTGTGTGTGTGTGTGTGTGTGTGTGTGTGTGTGTGTGTGTGTGTGTGTGTGTGTGTGTGTGTGTGTGTGTGTAGGCTGGACGGTCCCACACCCGCCGGCTCGGACAAAGGTTGGTGAGTCACCAGAGCTCCGCCGAAGCAGGAAGAAAAACAAAGTGATATAGAGAAGAAGGCAAGGGACTGGATTAGTGGTGACTTACAGGAGAGGAGAGGAAAGGATGGAGGGATGGAGGTCTACAGGAAGCCCAAAGGGAGAGGAGAAATGTGTGAGCAGGGAGTTGGAGAAGGAAAGACGGGACGTCTGCTTGCCGCCTGAGGACTAGACTGTGGGGAGTGAAGGAAGGATGATGTGAATAAAGAGAGGAAGAGAGCAAAAGGGGAGGCTGGCGGCACCCACTGGGACTCTGAGGAAAGCAGCAAGGAGGAAGAGAGGAGACAGCTCGTAGGAACTCTGGAGACTAAAGACACACACAATGTATTTGGGATGTGGGCAGGAGAACATATTTGCTAGAGTAAATACAGAGACCGTGTGTGTGTGCGGACAATTACACACTTTCTTTTCTTACAACAGTGTTTACATAAACAGGAACCAAAGACTGCAGTGGGCCTTGAGCAGCTTCTGACCTCTTCCATTATGTCAGGCTGCTTTGCAAATCAGCACAGCCAGAACTAGAAAGGTACGCCGCTTAACTGTTCCCACTGGGAATAAGCATGATGCTGATTAAACGGACTCCTTACTTTCTGGAACATCCTCCTAAAGGCACCCTGTGGCGTTTAGACTTTACATGAAAAGTAGTAAATAAACAGTCGGTGGTTGTAATTTACACGGACGTGAAGGAAGATCGGAGGTCAAGGTAAAAAATCTAAACACACAAAAACAGGTTTTGCAAATGTTTCATTCAGTAGTAAAACATGGTGTAAACACTTGTGTTGGATAGCGTGTTTGGCTAATAGCTAACAGGACTACCATTACACACACTGCTGTACGTTGCTGCCACGAAGCCGCCGCTCAGCTGTATAAAGTGTGATATACGACAAATTGGACTCCATTGCTTTTCTAATGTTACATACTGGATAGTTTGAGTTTGAATGAATACAACCTGTGCTGTAAAGCGGATTCAAACTGACTTCATTCAGGCACACAACACAGCTGTGGTCGGTGGCGGTGCAGACACAGCTGGCGGAGAACTGCTTTCTAGTGAGTGCACCTTTCTAGCCGGTCGCTGAAATCATTCTTCATGCCCACAGCGGCCCTGAAGCGATACTTCCTGGTAGTCGCATGATGGTGTAAAGGACAAAACACTGGCAAATGTGAGCCTGCTGAAGCCTCATATTAGCTTCAGCTGAAGTTTAAGGAATTTAAATTTTTTTATTCGACTTTCAAATGTATTTACATTGGTTAGAATAACTGCTACAGTCAAGTCTGCAGGATAGAAACATTAAAATGTTCAATTCCTCAAGAATTAAATCTGAACTGCCCACACTTTCTTTCTTTTTTTTTTTTAACACACACACACACACACACACACACACACACACACACAAACCAAGCTGCATGTTTCTGGGTCAATATCCGTCGTGTTACAGTGAGAGGTTGGCGCTGCACTTGAGACGGCCCCTAGCCTTTAGTGTTGAGGGTCAATGCCTCCCAAAAGGGATGTGGAATATCTCTCCAGCTCTGCACACATCACTGCGTCACATGAATAACCCCAGCAGCTTCCTGCCACTGTCGGGGACACACACACACGGGGCATTCAAACACCCACAGCAACAACCGGGCGAGGAACCAAGAGCGACACGAGGACATATATGTGACAGACCTCTGATTACACACAGACGTACAAATGGTAGTTCATTTTTTCCCGCATAGGTGCATAAGTCTGTGCAGCTGACGGTGGCGGAGCTCGACAGATCCAGAGCCATGCAGGGAGCCTCAATGAAATGTTAAATAATTGATTGTTGCCTGGCAATGAGAAAGTAGCAGGTGTGAATGCTGTTCGTAGTATATGACTGGCTCACGCAGCGTAGATTAATTCATTATTCAAGTCAAGGCTTCGGGACTTAACCAAACCCTGAAGATGAGAGTAAATTCCCCTGCTCGGTTAGCTAATTAAATCCTAGCAATTATTTATAACACAGATGTAGTTAAGTTAAATACATATTTAATTTTAAACCAAGTGTATAGTGATGGGTATATATATGCAATATATGGCAAGGGAAAGCTATACTGGGGAGTGTTAGAGAAAAGAGGAGCTGAAAATGTGTCATCACACTGAGGAAAGACCAAAAACATAAAAGGGACACAAAACATGGCCGCAACCCAAGAATAATACACAACAGCTGAGATTATCGGTCGGATAAAGCTTTTAGCCCCTAACGAGCTGAGGCAGCGAGCGAAGGCGCAGGTTAGAAATCAGTCACGGATTTGTGCCTCGATGAAGCTGAGGCTGGCAGAAAGGAAGTGAGCGGAGGGAGGAGGAAGAGGAGGAAGCAACATATAGTAAGCTGCAGGAAAGTGAAGATGACGGAAGCAACAGAACAAACAGCCCGAGTAAAGAGCAAAGCAATTTATATTTAATTACACAATGTCACGTCAAAAACTATTCATCCAGTGCTCTGACTGGCAGCTCCAGGTCATCATCATCCTTGTCTCTCTCCTTCTCTCTCGCACACAAAAAACAAGTCTGAGCAGACTGCTGCAGCATTTACGAGTTTTAAAAATGGCTCAGCTATGAAAGATCTTCCATCTGCAGAGGAATCTGTATTGCACTGACTTCATACACACCCTACCGACAATGCACAGCTGGATGTTTATTTCCACACTACATGACATCGTGGAACACGTCAAATCAAAAAGGCGCATTATTTTTTTGGGGAGCTTTTGGAGCCGTAAAGCTCGTTTGTATGGAGAGAAGATGCCATGTTGTTTATTCGCAGGGGAAAAGACAACAAAATGCATATTAGGTCACGGTGGAGTTGCCTTTAATTGTTCCTTTCTATATTTGACGTGCACGTTTGCATTGCCAGGATGACACAATGGTTATTTTGCCCGCGGCAACGCAGGCCTGTGTCATTATCAAAGCAACAAGCTTGACATTCTGCTTCATGGGACTGCAGTTTGTGTTTCTCGCTGCCGACAGGGATTGAATTATAACATTTTGTTGGCAAAAGAAAAAAAACGTTAACATTAATGGAAAAATCACGTGTTAGTTACTTTTTTTAAATAACGTGAAATTGAAATGCTTGGCCTCTGCCAACACATTCATCACAGCACTATTGGCCCCATCTGCTCTCACTGATACGCATGACGTACAGACCTTCCACTGAGATTTACAGTTAAATACAAACTATTCCCACTGGACAAACACACCAACACACACTAAAATCTGGCTTTGGTCTTTAGTGAGAAAGGTTACAAATGGCATTCATTTTGGAAACAAATTGGTATCCGTCACAGGTATTTATTGGCTCCAGCTCAACAAGGATTTGGGCCGTTTTTTTTATTTTTCAGTTTTTATTACACTGAACAAAATCCACAGAAGAACATCCTGGATGACAGAAATAGAAACAATTCAAGAAATAAAACAGCTAGAAATAGAATGTGTGTGTGTGTGTGTGTGTGTGTGTGTGTGTGTGTGTGTGTGTGTGTGTGTGTGTGTGTGTGTGTGTGTGTGTGTGTGTGTGTTTTACAATCTTTGATCCTAACTTTTCAGACCTGCTGAGAACACAAACCATCTCTTTACTTGTCAGCAGTCGACTTTCCCTGGTGTAGTTCACGGTTCCCTGCTTTAGTCCGGAGATAAAGAGTCACTTTTTCCACTGAGTCTGAGTGCCACTGGCCTGGTAATGGAGGGTCACATATCAACCAGCTCCTTGAGATTCCAACTGAATTCCCTCCATCCTTTAGAGCTGGTGGACGTGTGTTGTGCTCTACACATGGAAAGCCAATCGCTCTTCTACAGTTCAATGTTCAATTTCACACGTATTGAATTTCTTTCGTTTTGTTTCTGTAAACTTCTGTACAGTTTGGAAACGATCTATGAAAGTGTTTGCATGCACCTGTCAAGCAAGTACAGATCCCCAGTTTCAACATTTTTTTTAAAGATTTTCCCTCTAGGAGTGTACATAGCTATTAATCCTTTTTCTCTCCACTTCATAAATGTATCATCTATCTCTCCAGGTCTAAACCTGGGAGATTGGGAAGGCCAAATCAGAAGTTTACTATCTCCTTCAAATTTTTATTTCTTGACCATTTCAATCCATATTTTCAGTGATTCTTCTCAAATGGAATTTCCCTCTTTTTGGTCTGTACACTTTACCGCCCAGCCTGGCGTGAGGTTGACCCAGATTTAGCTCAATGCGTTTCCATCCAGCAGCGTGATACTGCAGGGACTCACCATAAGACAATGTAGCTCATTTGGGCAGCAAATTGTATTCTCTGAGATCTGGCCGTGCTCGGCTCCCATTCTTTGTCAATTAGGAGTCTTAAATCCCACCCCGGGCCTCGCTACCGCCCAGATAAACCGGGATATCCGTTTATCTGTAGACGGAGCCTCTGGGTTTCTAACCGGTAGTGATAAGAGGTATAGCAACCGTGGCAGTATATTAATTTTCAATAATCCGATTCTTGAACTAAAGTCCAATACTATTGTTGATCATTTTGTATGTCTTTCTGTAACCTATTGTTTATTATATTGCAGCTTGTTCCATATATTTTGTTCAATTCCTGAGTAGCACACCCAAGTATTTTATTGATTTTGCTTCCCACACCTTCCTTGTATGTAGTTCAGGGGTACCTGTGTTTTTGAGATGTTCAATTTATAACCCGACATCAGACCGAAGTCATCCATAATCGTTCATGTTTTGGAAGTGTTGAGTTTGGATTTTGGAGATAGATACTAATCTCCGTCCTCCCGGAGCTTATTGCCACGAGGTGGGCTCTGAATTTTGGAGATTTTTGTCTATGTCGTCATTCAAGATGTTCTCCATTTGTTTTTTTTAAGTTATTTCATCCGGTTTGTCAAGCCTTTGTCCTCATCTTTCGGTTGTTGTTTCTCTAGTTCTCTCAATGTTTTCTCAAATTCATCATAATTTGCCCTTTTTATCAAGTAGGCCGTTCTTTTAGATTAGTCTCCCTCTCACTATTGTTTTGCAGTGTCCCATACGATTGTTGGGTCGACTTCTGTTATTTTGTATATATTCTCAATTTCTTTCTGAATCTCCTTTACAACAGTCTCATCGTTTGAAATACTGACATTTAGTCTCCATAAAGTACTCTTTGGTCTAGAAGTATATAGTTAAATAAAATGCATTGTGGTCTGATACATCTTCTGTTCCTATGGGGCGCTCCTTCGCCCTGTGTCAGTCTATAGTGTTCATTAGGAAATAGGTGGAGTGCACCTGAGGAGTAGCTGTAAAGTATTTTTCTAGTGTTTGGCATTTCCCCCAAAGATCGTACATACCCAACTCTTTAACAAATTGAGGTCTTTTGACCTATGGGAAAATATTTTTCTCATAATGCAGAAGGCGCTGGTTAAAGGAGAAATGTGTGTCAAAATACATACACATATATTTAACGTTCTATTTGTGTTCTATTCTCAATTGTAATAATCATAATAATAATGAGCAATAACTACATGCAAGCACACGCATACAGACGGGGAGTCCGGCAGTCCATTTAGGAACATCCCATGTTCCCCTTTGTTGGCCGGCCTGTGTGGCACTGGGGCAGCTAATGAGCAATGTGAAGTCCAGCCAAGCGCTCGGTCTGCTGCCCACAACATCGTGGCAGAGCAAGTCTGGGCTCAGAGCCAACACTCAAAGTGCCTGGCTGTCACGGCCACGCTGTGTGTAGACACGTGTGACATTTGTGTGTAAGTTTAAGCTTGGATGTGTGTGTTTAAGCTGGAGTGGAGTGGAAGAGGGAGGGAGATATCGATTACTTTTCAGCTCCTTTCGGGATTTAGATGTTGGTGCCCTTTAAGGTGTGTGTGTGTGTGTGTGTGTGTGTGTGTGTGTGTGTGTGTGTGTGTGTGTGTGTGTGCATGTGTGTGTTCAGACAGAGCCATCTGTTCCAGTCTATATATTTAATGTATTATCCACTCTTACTGTCAGCACTGGAGTCTACTAGTTGAATTATGTGTAATTGTGCCAGAAGAACTAAATGAATTACATTTGAAAGTGGTTGAACTGAGAGAGTAAATGTGCAGATTTTAGCCAACTCTTTTTCAAGGACTCTTGAAAATCTGTATGCGCCTCTTCCTGCAGGCCGTTCTCTGATTAATTTACATCGCTGAAGTACAAACAAGAAGACAGAGGGTTCAGACAAACTAGATTTACTCGCCAGGCAGGAGCCTTTGCTCCCATTTTATCAGACGGTAATGACAGAACTGTCTGCAGCTGTCACCCAGAGAAACACACTCGCCTTGATTAATCCACCTCTTCTTCTTCTTCTCCCAATCTGTCTTTTTTTTTCTTCAGTTTTAACAAATAGACTGTCCAATAGAGAGAGAGAGAGAGAGGGGGAGAGAGGCTGGAGGACTCACAGAAAAAGAAAGAAAACAATGTCAGGGTCAGCTATTGATGAATCCCTGAAGGAAACACGCTAGCCTGGACTGCAGCGAGATGGGGAGGAAAAGAGATATCAGGAGGGAGAGACAGGGAGAGAAACAAGAAAGGGGGAGGGCTCACTTCCCCGTGTAAGGCTGGTCGACTCTAAATGTGAGCGTGGCCGAGGAACAGTGTGGAAAATGTGATCACAGTTTCAATTTGAAGCTGTCAGGAGTAAATAAAGAGTGTGTGGCTGGAAGGCGCAGAGGGCAGGATTACAGAGCCGCGCTCGGCTGCAACTCATTTCAACCTTTACTACAAAAACACCCAAAGAGTGAGAGACTTTACATTGCTTAATGCCAGCAGGAGGAAGGATAAGCCAACACAAATATATGGATCCGTTGTATAGAATTCTTAATGCATCATGGTGAAAACTCACAAGCTAAATGTGGATTATCACGCGTCCTTTCACTGCTTGTGAATCTGTGTTTCCTCTTTTAGAGAATCAGCTGCAGATGTGATGTCACTCTCTGCAACCTCTTAGCCAAGACAAAAATAACTTCAACTCGGATGTAAAATATGCAGCCTGTGGAACGTGTCAGAGGGGATTATGGGAGCTTGGTTGTAGTAATATTGAGCAGTAAGTTAGAGTTCATCAGAGTGCTTAGTGAGAGAGAAAAAAAAGGGAAAGTTGGAGAGAAAAGCTGAATTTTTGTCATAACTTTAGTCTTTCCTCTCAGCATTTTTGTGGCTCACACGCAAATCAGTGAGGTTAAGCGTGATATATAAATGCACATACAAAAGCAGACATGAACACACGCCGCTGGAGGCAACAATTGCTCATAAAGACTCCCCTGAGCTTTCTATCCCATCTATTTAAGCTTATTGAGAACAGGAAGTTGCATCAAAATAAAAGCTAGCAGAAATGTTGTCCCCAAATCATATTGCAGTACACCAACATCCACAGAGCATACTATCTTCAGCCTCTGGCCTTATTTGCTCCACATGTGCAACAACTTTTTATTTGCTGTTGGTTTGGAAACATTTAACTGAGATCTATACCCAGAGAACAATGAACTGCAGGCTGTAAAAACATCATAGGCTGTGCAAAAACATGCATTACAGCAGAAATATCTCCCTGCTCCACTTCATCTGGGGCCTTGATTGCACTTCTGGTACCTTTATTAAATGATAAGTGGTTTACATGTTTGAGGTTTGAGGTCTGTGTGTGTGTGTGTGTTTGTGTGTGTGTGTGCGGTGCCCATATTTAATGTGGCATCAGATCAGTGAGTTCACACAATAGCCTCCCACACCGTATGCAGATCGAGGCAGAGCAGGGGATAGTGGGTGGATTAGAAAGCTCTGGGGTTATGTTTCTCTTTGCTGTGGTTTCCAGCCGGTTTTAAAACAGCTCAGACAAGAAGAATCCAAATCACGGCACGTGATACAAGCGAATGAACCATGGAGAATACAATAAAAACCAATTAGATGAACTCAAAAGAAGATATTTTCCATGCTCTGGCTTTGCCGAAGTGAATTAAAAATGTTATCAGCAAGTGTACATTTCAGAAATTGGATTTCTTAAATTACTTTAAGAGAGCGGAGAGATCATGTTCTCCCTTTGGCCTCTGATGTTCTGCTCATAACTTACACAAAGTGCCGTTGCGGCGGATTTTGTTATATATGCGCAGCATGTCTTCTGCAATAGGAAAAGTATCCATAAACACACAATGGGCATTTCTCATTTGCACAACACACACACACACGTTACAGCAACTGCAGGGTGAAAATATCTGTGACGGGTGGATTTTTCTTGCTGACCACTGCTCTGTTTTGCTTTAGGCTTGTTAGCGCTCAGGCCAGGAGAGCAGATTAGGATGGGTGGCCGGTAGAGTTAAGCCGAGCACTGCAATGCTCACGCACACATTGCTACGAATGTCAGGAAGCGAGGGGGAGTGTACAGAGATTACAGGGTGGAAAAAGATGCAAAGTCCACCCCTGTGAATCAAAAGTTATGCAATCACTGAAGGTGTAATAGACGGCATCACAGCAGGGTGCTGCGATAAATTAAACATGGCTTGATGAGTCAATTGCAGAATATTTCCAGCTACTATCAAATCCACACAAAAGGCTACTCTTGGCCCCTGAGTACACATCACAGAGATAAGAAAAAAGACAAAAGACCACAAAAAAGGTGTTCCGATTGTACTCCCACTATCTCTGCCACCACTCTGTTCTCATCTCCTGCTTATTTTTAGACCTGTCAAGTGGCCTCTGCTTTGGTGCCTCCAGGTATCAGGAGTGCTCCGTGCCCGGCAGTTCATCAGTACTGCTCACATGCCCCTGGCTATACTCTCCTGTTTTTTATGTTACGTAAGTGGACTGGAGCCAAGTAGCAAATCTAGTTGCCAGGTTCTGTTCCTGCTACTAATGGTACAAAGCTACTCCGACACCACTCTCCATCACTGCATCTCTCTCTCTAAGAGCCAGATTTTCAAAGCGCAGTCAAAGCCTTGACAAGTCTCTGCTCACTCTGGATGCTTTCGTCTTTTTGTGTGTCGTGCCTCACTTCAAATTCAAACGCTGAGACGCTCTCCTAAAGCTCCATCAGTGTGGGTGCACAGGCAATGAAGAGGCCAAACAGGCTGTGGCCCTCCATGGCCTTTCACAGTCAAATCATTCACACAGCTGAAAAACCTTTTGAAGGATCGGAGGTAGAAACTCACCCTCGCCAATAACCAGCAGGCAAACAGCCAAGGTGAGGAGAGCTGAAAGTCTATTAAACGATGGGGTCTCCAGACGGTATAGTTTCCAAAGAAATATGTCACACACAAAAAAGTCATTGATGTGGAAATGTTATTTTCCGAGGCCGACGGCCCTTTGAGATGCCTCAACCTTGAAGTACTGTTGAGTCTATGAGGTGTCCATGGTTTAATTTCCTGTTGGCTCCAAAACCACCGATATCATCAACACGCACACGAGCCTGAGGAGGTCTGAGGGACACATTAATATACCTCTTAAATCGATAACTCACAGGTGCACACACCGGTACCTTTATGTCTCATTCACAATCCATTAGACTCAAAAACCAAGGTGCTCTTTTTTTTGTCCTGATCCCTGATACAAATTTTCAATATTATTTCAAGAAAATCTGCATAAGAAAGCTTCTTTCCATCCAATATCTGTATGCGAATATTAGGAATTGATTTATCGAGATAAGCAGTAGGTGGCGCCAACTCCAGTCTGAAAACATGATACAATTGCAGAAGAGGACGCAACAAGATGACGTAATTAAACAGGCTTCAATCCAACCTCAAACAGTAAAAAAAGTAAGCTGCATATACTACTTCTTCCTCATAACATCGCACCTTGAACTTTGACCTTCTTACTTGTATATCTGTTGCACACAAGCATTGTGGGTCATAATAACCAGAAAAGCATGCTAGCTTGCATCCTGCAAAACGCAACAGGATGTAGTAGACTAGAGCATCCCTGGTGTTCCTGCATTTGACATACTTCATCTTTTTCTGGCATACTATATATGATGTTAGTATTAGAACACACAGACAATGAAGAAATCTTGCTGGAAAAATATGACATTCCTGTTTGTTTCATGTACTGATGTGAGGCAGGTTACATCAGATCAGTTTGAAGCGATGCAGAGACGGTTTGAATCTCATTTTTCTTCATCGGAGCACAAGCTTGAGTAGACGTGGAAAACATGCACTTCATGTACATCATTATTTATTCGCGAAATCTGTTTCTACTGCACTGTCTTGCATTTTGCTTACTTATCCGTCCTCAAACTTTTCAACCTCCGCCAAGTGTTAAAAAACTTGAAAATGAAAACAGGCAGATGGGCTATTGTTTGCTCTGCAGCCACGAGGGAAATTCATAATCGAAATGAGCTGAATCACTGATAGGAAGTCTTCAAACAAGTTATCAGCACTGCTGCAGCCAGAGAGCAAACCTTTTCCTTCAGTGTGTGTGTGTGTGTGTGTGTGTGTGTGTGTGTGTGTGTGTGTGTGTGTGTGTGTGCGTGTGTGCGTGTGTGCATGCATGGGTGTATGCGTTTGTGCATGCGTGCATGGGTGTGTGTGTTCGTGCATGTGGGGATACATGCAGACACTGAACAAGGACTGCAGTTATTCTGTCAGAAAAGATGACACATCCCATTAGTGCCAGTGGGCGCATCAAAGATGCAGGTTTAGGATTTGACTTCCTTGCTGTGTGCGTGTGCGCGTGTGCGTGTGTATATGCATGTGCGTGCGTGTATGTGTGCGTGCATGTGTGTGCGTGTCTCCCTGTGACTAAGGGGAAGCTTAACATTCTCTGCATGTTATCACTACTGTCACTCAGCTGTGCTTGGCACACTCTCAAAAACATAATGGCAAACAAAATGACAGCAGACAGTGAACCACAGAGAACAACATACCGAAACCCCGGTGTCTGGGAGATGCAGAGCTACGAAAAATGTGTAATTTCTGCAAGATACATCATGTTATCTAACCGCAAAATAAATACTGTTTTCATAAGCCAGAAAATCCGTAGCTCCAGTAAAATCCTCTGCAGTGCCCCCCCCCCCTTAACCCCCCCAACTCCCACAGCAGTCTTCACCATCACAGCCCTCCATCCTTTTATTCATCTGTCCCAGATTTTGTAAGAGAAATGTTGCACAAGAAACAACAAAAAGAGATGGGTTAATTGGACAGCTGGTAATTGGAGCGCTTTAGTCTCTTTGCTGCCACAAACATTCATCAGTGGGAACAGGCAAGTGGGGGATTGAGGAGAATCTCAATGGCTTAAAAGCACTGGTCTGATGTAAAATCAGTAAAGAAGTGTGGGCTTTAAAAATTAAAAAAAAAAAAAAAATCAAAGAACCAACTGGACTTTTCAGCGCCAAACAAAGTATGTTATTCCACTGTTGTCTCAGGATCCCGTAATGTATGTTGATTAAGTAAATATATTTACAAGCTTCAAAAAAGCTATTTCTTTTTTGTTCCCCAATATAATATTTAATTATTCTTTTGATTAAAGCTGCTTAGCAGTCAATCACTGCATGCTTTTGTGTGTTTGGCTTTCCCAACAGTATGCAGGATTTGCTTTCTCCAATGCTGGGCAGTAACTCGGTATTTACTCGGTAAGTACTGTGCAGAGCTAAACCCGTGTAGCCGGTTGAGTTGGACCTCAATTTTAACTATTTTATATTATATTTAAAAAACTACAAAATCCAAAAGATTACATTTTGTTGACATATTAGAGTCAAAGGTTTTTACAGATGACATTTTAGATATGTTTTCATCATTCCAGAGAGACTGTCAACAACCATAAAATAACATTCCGGCCATGTTTTTAGAACGTTATACAAATCAGAATATGAATTATATATGAACAAACCTCTCTGTAATCACCTTCAGAATATAGATAGAAATTAAACTGGAATGTTTTGTGTATTTAAGTGCTACTGGAGATTTGTCGCTCAGAGTATGAGAAACAACTCATTTTGACAAAAAGATTTTGATAAGATATTAAAAAGCCTTAATTTTTTTTAAGAGACTACAGGTAAATATGGTAATACATTTTAACTAATAGATGTCCCTATAAAACTTCCCCAGTTGATTAACATTATAATAAAATTTAATTGAATTTAGGAGAAATCTAAAGACACTAATAGACAAAATGTATGAAAATAAACACCAAGATATGTATTTTGGATGTTGTGTTCTGGAAGCAAAATAGCCAAAAATATCTAAATTGGCCATAGCATGAAGAGACAGACCATAGTTATAGACGACAGTATTTTAATAACAGTCCGCTGACACTTTGGTTCCTGTAGTTACTGACCATATTACCATTAGCAGCTATCTTAATGTTAGCTTCATGTTCGGGGTTCACGCTCTCATAACTCTGAACAAAATCAGCGGATACCTGAATACAGGATCACTAGTGCCAGCTAAAGTACACACAATAAAATAAATTAACCAACATAGGACTTAGCTTACGTACCTGTAGTCGCCTTTGTCCTCTTTTAGTAGTGACTAACCGCCGTGCGCTAAGCTAACCCTCTCACATCGACCTCACTCCCGTTTAATCAATGGAAAAGGACGACGGTGTGTTTACTGCAAACTGTTACTCATAACACTACTTGTCACTGTATAAATAATTACCCCCAAACACTGATAATTAGTGGTTAGCTGCTTCACAAATCAAGGCCCTGCACAGGTGCGTTCAATTAATTTGACTGATGAGTCGGCTGTAAATTGGGTGGAGCTACGTCACCAAACTTTGTACTGATTAGAAAAATGATAAAAGGTTTCTCCCCCCAAAAAGGAAATAAACAGACGCATACGGGAGAAGCACGCGCTGTCCTGAGGAAAGGCTTCATTAGGCGACACAAGTGGAAACACCTGTGTGGATGGACACTGGATGTGCAGGAATGGTAAATTAACCTGTGCTTGTCATACACTGATGGGAGGAGCCAAATGCCCATCAGGACTAACTAACATTCACTCACATTAACGCAATGTTGTGGTTAAGTGTCTTGCCCAAGGACACATCGGCTAGCAAAAGTGGGGGTCGAACCGCCGATCCTTTGATTGAAGGCCGACCCTGCACACCACTGAGCCACAGTCGCCCAGGACTTACATGCAAAATAAACTTTATAGAATATGATGTATTTATCTCCACAAGCTGCAACATTACAATGCTATTTTAATGGTGGATGTTGTATTTTTACACTTACTACATTATTATCATTATTAATATAATATCTGTATTGTACAGATTTTTCATAATTTAAAAATTTAACTCAAGGTGTACTGAGTCACCTGTTGCTATTACTTCAAGGCTTTCCATTCCCAGTTCACATCACAACATAATCTGCCGTGCTAGTAAATAATAATAAAAAAAGGTATTTTAGTTTCCTGCATTTGTACATCTTTTTCTGAAAAGCAGTACATTTTAATGGCCGCACGTCACAGATCTTTATTTTACGTTGGTGATCAGCCTCATAAATGTAACGAAAAAAGCGACAGTTCTGTGGACCCCGTGCGTGAACAGGTGCCCTGTTGGTCGGGTCAGAGGGAGCAGCTGCCTCTCCAGGGTCACTTGAGGAATATAAAGCCGCCAATGTGGTTGACCGAGAGGGATCCCAGTCGCACTGCAGACACCGTGTAGCCTGGAGCCATTACACATGTGGGCCTGAGAGCGTCACCTCGATGCACTGACCCCAAAACAACTGGGAAAGCATTGCAAGTTACTTTGCGAAACGAGTTGGTGAAGTGATTGTTTGGGATGAAAAGCCTGCGGCGGGTTCGACATTTAGAGGCGATGAAGCACGTACGCAGGCACGACCTCCGTTGCAGTCGAAGACAACACGAGGTGGAAAGTGTCAAAGTGTCTTTACTCAAGAGCTGCAGACTGTCAGCACAGTTCTGAGGGGCTGACAGGTTGTTTTTTTCCAGATTGAAAGATTTTTATACTTTTCGAGCTTTGACTTTGAGACTGTCACTTTTACTTGTGACATGTTCTGCATTCTTATACTTTTAGGTGCTTCATGGTACAGTTTAAGGCATATTTAGAGTAATTATATTATATATATATATATATATATATATATATATATAAAAATATATATATATAAAAAGAAACACTTCATAACAAAAGAAAGCAATTTCTATCGAGAAAGATGGTAATAACGTAACGTCATGAAACAAAGCTCTGCCATCTGAAATTGTTCAATAGAAATATTAAGTATTTCACTTTACATTTGCGGGATGTGGCAGACGGTCTCACCCAAAGCAGCTTATGCTGCTCAGTATTCATGATTAAGACAGCAACAGATCAAATGAACAGGAGTCATTTTTCTCGTTTGATTTCAGTGAAAGCTTCTTCAGAAGTTTAACGTGTGTGCTGGACTAATAAGCTTCAAGTCATGCTCTCGTGAAAATTGCCATTTCAATTTCTTCAAAGTAAAATCTGGTACCAAAAATGTTTAATATCCGTCCATTATAGAAGAACAATTCTCCACTCTGCTAATAAGAAGTATTGATCATGTTGTCGCTCCTGTCCGATATAGTCTGTTTAAACCTGAACTCACAGCATGTCTGCATTTGAAAACATTCAAATCTAAACGCCCAGAAGAATGAACCTGATAATCAGATTTAACATCAACTGGTGCAATATAATTTTTTTTAAATAAAATGCTTTATTCTGTCTGTGTGTGTGTGTATATATATATATATATATATATATATATATATATATATATATATATATATATATATATATATATATATATATATATAACTGCTATTGTAGATTCTTTACTGTTTTCTTACTGTTTATTGATATTGCTTGTTTTTTATTTACCGGTACTATGTGTCACTTGCTGCTGTAATCCTTCAATTTCCCCACTGTCAGACTAATAAAGGATTATCTTATTTTATGTTAGTTCCAGTGGAGGAGGAACAATGAGTATGCAGATGCTTTATGTAAATATAAATACTAATACTCTAATATGAAAATACCTAATTACGTTGAAAAGTCCCGCATTGGAAATGTTACTGTGAAATTATATAAGAGTAATCAGGAAAATGCACTTAAAAATGATTAAAAGTATTCAATGCCCCCTGCAACTGTTATACTATTACATATTATAAATTAGGTTGTAATGAATCGTTTCCGAATGAGTAAGAAGTTCTCATAACTCAAGTGACACCTTTACAGTGCTTGTTTTGAACAAACCTCAACATGATTAAAGATAAGTTACAATTATTAAAATAATAGCAAATCCTCCCATTGGTTTAGCTGGAACCATGAAATGTCATGAAAAATCATTAAATGATTTACAAAATAGTTACAAATAAATGTTGTATCAATCGGCTATCAAGTTATTGTTTCAGCTGCACTGTTGGGAATTTGAATTTCTAACAAAACACAATTTATTTTAAGCTCTTTGTATGTTTTTGATGCAAAAGAAATGTCAAATTTAAATGTAAACAGTAAAATATACAACATGTTGTGTCGTAGAAGTATGAAGTCGCGTGAAAAGAAAACTCCAATTTGCACTGCGAACAGTACTCAGTTATAATCCAATCAATCTTCCTTACCACCACCAGAGGGCAGCAATGTGCCAGAATGTTTAATAAGGCCATGAAAGGGTTCAGGCTATAGGATATGAAAACAATGCAATCAGAACACACCAAAAGAAGGAACTTTAACGTGTACGACCTTGTGTTGAGACCGACATGCTTGACATTTGACCCCTCCAACCACTCATTTCTCTATTTTGTGCCTCCTGCTCTCCTCCTGCCTGTGACCCAGAAATCACCCTCATGAAGGGCGTCTCAATTCCTAAAATGCGTCTCGAGGAGCGAGGAGTCTTGCCAGCGGAGCTGTGAGGGAGGATGCACAGGTGTGTCCTTTGCGGAAGTCTTTCCGGCCCCCACAATGTCGAAAAGAGGCGGGACACATTACATGGAGTGAATTGAATTCAAAGTAACTGAATATACGTTGTCATGAACACTTTCATGGTCTGATGACAGAGATTATAAAATAATGCTGGGCAGATGATGCAGCAGTCATATTTAATTGGCTTTGCTTTAAAACAGCGGCTCCAAAGGCACAAAGGTCTCATTTTGTTAAATGCCCGTTGCCTCGACGCCTCGACGCCTCGACGCCTCGATTCCTCTCTCCTCGAGTCGCTTCCTCGCCATCCTCCGCTTGCATAGGCCAGGAGAGGAGACGAGAAAAGGAATCGAGGAGGACGCACAAACTGAGAAAAGAGAAAAGCGCCACGTCTGCCACATTCAGAGCGGCTCGTTGCGAACACACAGTGTCAGAATTCCTCCAGCTGGTGTGAACAAATTGAAGAGACAGAAAAAAAAAAGAAGAAAAAAAGGTTCATAGAAATCAGAAGCGCTGCGGCTCCTGATTGTGAATAAAGATTTACCAGCGACGCCGCAGAATATCCGCGTCTCAGAATCAGCATCATAAATGTGTGAATGGATTTGCTCCCCGGCATCAGCGGGAGCTGACTTTCTCACACTCACACACACACACACACCGAGAGCGCTGCACAGTCTTCTGTGAGTCGCCGACCTTCGCACAGACAAGGACAAACACAACCGCAGATAGCAGCAAAGCCTTTAAATCCGACTGGATTGATCAAGCAGCGCGGTGAGACGTAAAATACACTCATCCAGATGAGAAGCTGAGGTGATGATGCCGGGTAGCTCAGAGGGGACTTTGGGGATAAGCCGCCCTGTGATAGTTCAGGGCATCAGATTATCATATGGAACTATTTAAAGGGCTAAAACAAACAATAAGGAAACAAAGAGAAGAAGAAAAAAAAAATCACTGCCGTGTCGCAATATCTCTAAATCAAATTTACTCGATTCTGTCTCGTTCTGAATACCCGCCGTGCTTTTTGAGAGACAGCGCCCCGAGGTAGCAGTCGCTCATTCGCCAACATCGATTACACAAGATCTGACTTCCACGCCCGCTTCCTTTACTCTTTTACTTTTTTTTCGACAGGCCTCACTGTCCTCTGCATCAAAGTGTGTGACTAACTGAGGGCTCCCATCTGTCCGCTTCACTTTTCACGCCTCTTTTCCTGCTCTATACCTCTCTGAAGATGATGGATGCTCTTGAAATCTACGGGGACAGCTGGTCGTTATGCTGGAGGTAAAGCGAAACGCGCTGCGTGACTGTCGAGAGGGGCGCAGAGGGGAATAAAATGTGAGGCGGGGAGGGGGCTTTTTTTGTTGGCTGACGATTACAGAGGAGCATTGAAATGCAGCAGATAATAGCCTGCGGGTCAGACTGGTGGCCTGGGGAGCAGCCAACACCTGCTGCCATTCATTCAAGGTGACAATAAGCCGATGTCAAGTCCGACTTGTGGTTCTGCAGCGTGTCCAGTCTCTGTGTGCGTGCCTCAGAGTGGTTTTATAACCAGCTGTGCTGCATAGAGTTGCTTACATGGATCAGGTAAAATGTAATTTACAACAACAACAAAAAAAGGCGGTGACATAACATGAAAGCACCTGCTGCCTGCAGCATAACCCACCCAGCATCTGAACTGATCACCTCAACAAATCACTCTGCATGCAGCCAACCTCCACCACCATTCACCGCGCGAGGCAGGCGGCGGCCTTTGCTCTGCAGCACACTTGGGACCGTGCATGGAATTTACCGGCACTTTCCCAGACACCTTGCGTGTTGGAAAAGGCAAAGACGCAGCCTTTCTGGGTTTAAAAGCGGTCTCCAGCTGGCAACAAACACCAGAGATGGAGGTCGATGCTCTCCATCGCTGCCTCCGCTGAGCAGCCTACCCTTCAAACGCTCAGACAGCCATGAGAGCCCCCCAGAGACCGTCAGTTCCTGTTCTGTATCCAGCTCTCACAGCTGCCCTTCCCACGAACACACACACACACACACATTTAATTCATACCAAAGGGCGCTCTGCTGCTTCAGTAAGGTGGCGGCTGCCTTTGCACAGGGCGTCAGGAGGTGAAAAACATCTGAGGGTGGGGAAAGAAAAAAGGAAAGACTCAAAGTTCACTGTCAAAACAACTTCCAAGAGTTTTCAGGAATTAATTGAACGGAAAGGCCGCTGGGTCTCGGCGTCAACAACTGAATCACTTCCCCGGATCTGCTCTTTTGAGCAACACGCCGTCCAGAGCGGCGCAGTTTGATGAAGCTCATGATGTCGAATGTGTGTTGATACTCAGAGGTGTTGACTTTCCCGTTATTGGTAAATGTTACCATCATTTTTGACACTTTTCCCTTTGTAGCTTGCTTAGCTGTGGTTGTAACACACATCTCTCAAGCTCAAACTAAACTATTAAATATGCACATGAGGCATTATCTATTGCTCACATTTGGTGAACTTACACAACTGACACAAAATAGACAAAGTATTAGTCTGAAAGAACACACATTATGGAAGCAAATTTTCCCAATATCTCAAAATTGATCAACACATTAGATTTTGCCTATGGTGTCAGCTGATACTTTTGTCTATTGTATGTGTCCTAGAAACAGGTTTTCATATTGCACTGCTCATACTGTGGGTGGTATTTTACATGCCGATCATTTTCAAACTACTGAAAAGATAATGGTCAAAATTAGAGGAAAAAAATATATATATTCCCTTATTGCCCAATATGGGTCTGAATCCTTCATTCTTTCCTCAATCTTTTTCCCGTCTCCAAACTAAGAGAACCCCTGGGGATGTCATCGGGGTTATCAGAGTGAAGCACTTTTTAGTACTTACATATTTATGAAATCAGTGATGTTTAACTTCCTTGATGACAGTAACAGCTCAGTGTGATGCTTCATCCTCAAGTGTACGATTTGCATCCAAACGGAGGAACAGATTGAACCAAGAGACCAACATTGGCTCATCTCTAACCACAATCTGTTCTGCTCCATCCACCGTGTGGCAGAGCGGGAGCTGATTGCTGGACGAGGACAAGTGTGCTCAAGAGGTTCACGGGGCTCTTCACAGTAATCAGCCACCCACTCCCGTAAACACAGATCAGAGACACTGTGTGTGCCAGGTGGACAGACGAGATGAGACTGGGCAGCATAAAATGACTCCACATCCTCTGATGCCAGTCAGGAGAACCACATGGCGGCTCAGCCCTCACCTGCAGCAGAGCCAGTGGGAGGGCGAGCGCGATGATTACACTCATTTCCTGCTTGGATGAACTCTGATCAAACAACTGGAAGTCAAAAATAGCCCAGGTGCGTCTAATGTGGGTTAATGTAGAAACGTCTCTTTCCACAATCACTCCTAAAAGATATCTACAGTCAGGAATGAAATGCAAGAGAGTGGTCTTCAAACCGCAACATACACAGATTTAATGCAATGTTGCCCTCTGGGGCCATAGTACACACAATTGCAGTAAATCACGGCATGCTGAGGTTTTGTTGGGACGTCAAACTAAGAACTGTTACTGTAATGAGATCAGTCTTTGAGGTTTTAAGGATTTGTGTACATTAAAAGCATTTCTCTTCAGATGAGTTAACACTAAAGTCTGTGACACTTTTAATGTACACTGTTCTTGTAAACATTGGTTTCACCGCCCACATGCAGGCTTAGTCAAGTATCAAAGTTTCAGAAACACTTGTAATCTTTAGCTTTCTGTAGATTACGTGCACCAATAATGTCAGCCATTTGTGTTCTTTAGTCAAATATACAGGGGTGGAATTTAAGTCTGCAGCTTACCAAAAACCTGAGATTTGAGGGTTACATTTAGTTTGAGGCAATGTGCACTACATGAGCCATGTTTAGGGTCATTTTTAGATACTTTGGCAGTTATCACCAGCACAGTTGCAATCTGCCTTACAAAGGAAGCATATTGGACACCAAACAAAGGCAACAAATCACATGAGAGCATTTGTCAATGTACCATATACTTTTAATCACAGGTTGGTTTCAAACTGCAAAACACATTTTAGAGCACCTTAAAGCCAGGCATCAAGAAAAGCAATTTCCAAAATGAACACAGGTTTTAAAATTGTGACGAGCTTCTATAGCACCAGCTGCATTTCAACAAACTTTACAAAATACTGATTATATTAACATTTATTCTTCACTCGTCTGCTTAGTTGTGGAATAGAAAAATAGTTACTGCCATCTAGTGGGCGGTTACAGCAAAGGACACATTTTATTGAACATATAAACATACAAACACATTGTTCAATGACACATTAAACCGCAGGGCAAGATAATTAAGACACCTCAATACCCTAGAAAACAAAAAAACCAAGTCAGTCACCACATCAATCATCGTCATTATTTAAACAGAAGTGCTCTTTTAAACCATGTGCCTCTGGATCTTACCGCGTTCACGTCTTCAATGACGATGCTTTTCCCCTCGATGTCCATGTTGCTGTCGGTAGGGTTGAGCAAGGCGCAATCCTCACAGTGGCCTCCCACGTCACACTGCCCTACCGCCTCAGTCTCAGTCTCCGTCTCCGTCGTACTGGACTGAGAGATGGTCAGCATTAGGAGCGAGACGGCGTCATTTATAAGGTTTCATGCAAAGGCTTTTGGATTAAAGTAGTATATTGCGAGTCAGTATTTTAAGTGTACATATGCAATAGAAACTGCAAGTTAGTCAATCACAATCCTCTCCATTATTCAAACAGGGGTTATCTTTAAAACCATGGGCCTCTGTGGAGCTTACCGTGTTCACCTCCAACTCGCTGTCGGTGTTGTTTTGCGAGCAGTACTCTTCACTCTCGGTCTCGACGGTAGTGGGCTGAGAGATGGTCAGCATTAGGAGAACGACGATGTGCGTTATAAGGTTTTATTCAAAGGCTTTTGGATTACAGTAGTATATTGCAAGTGGTCAGTATTTTTAAGTGTGTACGTATTAACTAGATACTGAACACGTGGGTATGTATGGAAGAGAAACCCAGATGTGCCACTCATTTCCCCTTTAGATTAGAGATGCGGGGAAAAAAAATAAATAAAAGAGCGTCCTTGTACATTTAAAAAGAAAGTTATTTTTAGCGTGAGAGCGGCGCAAACAAATACGGCTCAACCCGAGCACTTACCTCGAAGTCGGGATCTTCCTCAGAGCCTTCGTCAGCAAGCTCCTGATTGAGGAATGCCTCCACCCAGGTCTGAGTCTCCTCTTCGTCATCCTCCTCCTCATCCAACTCATCCTGCTTTCTCTTGCTGCCCTTTCCACAAGGTTTAGTAGGAGAGACTCTGATTTCTGTTGGGGAAACAAACCCATTTTTTTGAAAAACATTACAATCATGCTTTTGTACAAAAATATTGCTATGGTCCATACTTATGAAAAGGTCAAGTAGTAATTCATACCTTTCCTGAAGAAGAAAAGTTATGCAGTTTTTTTAAAATACATTTTAGTGTTCAAGTTGGCAAACTTACAAGTTGTTTTTTGGCCCTGATTGATAGGAGTGACCTACATTTTATTCCATGGAAGAAATAAAGTTTTGTTTGCTGCACTTCAGAATACACAGATCTTTTTTTGTAGTATGCAGAGCCTAAATGTTTTTAGTACTAGATATAAATTGTGGATGAGCACCCCTTGGCGTAGGTATTGAGCCAAAGTTCAACTTTCCCTTCACCTGAAAACATAGATCATCCTCACCTAGACTGGTCTAAGGAGATCTTCAGGTATGCATAGTAAACATCGATGGTCCTTCTTAGATTTTAGACTCATTTAAAAAAGTAGCCACTGATTATTTCCAAAATTCTGAAAAGTGTTACCAAGACAAAATCCTAGAGGGCCATACCTGGTGAGACAGAGCACCCGATGCTGCTGGACACCGGGTAGCCCAGGGAGCTCTGCACCCAGCGGGGCAGCACGGACAGCAGGATGCGGGTGGCCCGGTGCAGGCGCTTGCGGCCGGAGAGGTTCTGGCGCGCGGGGCTGCAGACCGCCGGGCTGACGAGGACCCGCTGCTGAGGCTGCCGGAAGCCCAGCACCCACCAAAACCCGCGGAATGTGCGCATCTGTGAGTGAGAGACACGTCAGGCTGGATGTAAAGCAAACAGGTTATATGCAAAATAAAAACTAAAACATTAAGCTAGCTGCTGCTCGTACCACGAGGCCGAAGGGCCAGAAGAGGCCGCGCAGCATGACACGAAACACACCGTCTCTCTTCACAACGACGGCGGCGTCCTGCAGAGGAGGAGACGACGCAGGTGAAGACTACCAGAACCACCGTTAACCGTTTACGTTACGTGCCTTTGTGTTGCTGCAGAAAACCATCGGTCTTACCTCGGTATTTTCTGGCTGCTCCAGCTCCACGATGTCTTGACGGATTTCAGAAGTCATCCTGCTGCGGGTCAAAGCCTCGTGAACCGGCCGGCCTGGGGTGAGGAAGGTGGGGTGAGGAAGGTGAGGCGAGGGACTACAACAGTGCGCGCGCGTGTGTGTGTGTGTGTGCGGGTTTTGGAGGGTGATATGTACCCTGACGTCGCTACGGTTTAGCCAACCAGGAGGGACAGACGCACCTGGTGCAATCAGAGCGGACCAATTAACAAATCCCGCCAATTAACCTGCTGAAGCCCGCGAGATGGTGGTCACGTGACCCGTTTTTGACGCCAGAAGGTCAAATACAATCATATCAGAAACTTTTTAAGTGCAAACCACTGCTGATGCTGTGAGGCTACAGATCTCCCACCTTAGCAATACATGCACACTGCAGTTCAACTGCTTTAAAATCAATCAAGGCGTTGCAACATTACTGACCAGTAACGTTTAACAGGCCACAGTAAACACTGTTCAACTTAAATATGTCTTGAGGATTTGAGAGCTGAATCTTTGAAACCTCAAAATGAACATGTATGTGTGAAAACAAAAAGTGCAACTTGATGGAACATTTCAATATATATATATATATATATATATATATATATATATATATATATATATATATATATATATATATATATATATATATATATATATAAAGATGCTAAATTGAATATGAAATGATCTAGTGGTTTACATATTTGACAGGTTGGTGAGCAGAAAACAATACATATTTGGTATAGCCTAAAAAGCAATTGGTTGCAGACTATATATTTATTGCAGATTTATACACAGTGATGAGTGTCCTGCTGCACATCTTTTTTTGTTTTATGGTAAAATAATAATCTACTATTAAATACTATATTGGATATCTTCGGACTGTTAGTCAGACAAAACAAAAGACGATTGTGTGATTGGCTTTTTTCACAGTTATCTGACATTTTTTAGACCACACAATTCAAAGACTTAAAATAATCAGCAGCTTCATCACTAATGAAAATATACTTAGCAACATCCCTGGCGTTCTGAGAGGCCGGGAGACGCTGCGCCTCTGTCTGTCTGCTCCTTAGCATATGAAGAGGTTTAAGAGCAGCCCATCATTATGCTTCCATACTTGACAAGCTCCCTAATTGGTAACCATTTCCGGCTCTGGCTTTCGTCACATTTACGCATTTGTTGATGCATTTGCACCAAAATGCGCGGAGTGGAGCTGTATAAAAACAGCCTGTCGTCCGTCCTCTTGCTAGTCTACAACCCAGCCTGTGTGCCACAGACAGTGAAGGACATTCAGTGATGGCCAAGGACGCAGTCACACGGACGTTCAGCATTGGATCTATTTGCAGTGGAGCCGAAGCCTCTGATGATCTCTCCACAGCAAGGAGACACAGCAGCGCAGGAGTCCGTGCCCTCCTGTGGGCGACCAGCAGCGCGAGGTCCTTCGGGTGCTCTCTAGGATCGGACTTCCAGACGAGCCGGGAGAGCCTTTATCCAAATATCCTGACACCTGAAAGCATCCCACAGTTCACTATACCAACTCTGTCTGTGCAGAGCAGCTCAAGATCATTGGACAAGGAGACAGAAGAGGATGCAGATTCAGAAGCAGGCTTAGGGAGTTCTGGGACTGAGCCGGAGTCGTCTCTATCTCCTTCCTCCACCTCATCCTCAGGCTTCAGTGTGGTTGCGTCAGACCGCAGGGCCGAGCGGAGCGTCTCAGACCCCTTCACCCGGAGGAGAGCTCCTCTTCAGAGGGAGGTGTCCTATCCCTGCTCCTACGCCGAGGCCCAGCACTGCCTGGACCCTGCCAGCAAAGCCGCCCTCTCCCTGCCACACCTGGCCAAAGTCACGACCCCGTACGGCTTCATCACCTTGAGCCAGAGCCCGCAGATGGCGAGCGAGGGGGCACTCCTCTACCAAGCCGGGCTGCGGCGCTTAAACAAGGACGAGGACACCGCATGCTGTCTGAAAGACAAGAGGAGGGTGCCTCAAGACTTCACGGACTCACAGAATAAAGAAACATCAGTAAAGGGAGAGGTGAAAGCTTCTCCTACCTCCTGCATCAGCGCTACAGTTTCATCACCTCCTCCCATGCCCAAAAAACCAGATGGCAAGCACAAACATCGCTTCTACCAGGTCATAAGGAAACACTTCACCTCCCGCCATTAGGATCGAAATCTGCTTTAATACAACTTAAATTGTGCATTTATTAATGTAAAACATGCAAATTGCCATCAATGTCCTTTTGTCTTGTCAGTAGACAGAAATGTCAGATCAAGCAATGAAAAAAGTTTAAAAAAATAAAATAAACCAACATAAACAGGCCGCTGCAATATTGTGTTTATTATCTTTGAGTTTTTCTCGGTCCCATTTTAATTCAAAGTTCCCGTTTCGTGACAAGCTGTTCATTTTTTGGCAAAGAAGTCAAACTGCTGAGGAGCATGGAAGGTTACCTTTACAATAACGGCCAGAAAGTGAATATTTATAGTGGTTATTAAGGTTAATTAATTCCCCCAACGCTTTCAGGATCTTAAATGTCACTCACTTTCAAGCTGTCTGTATTTAGCCCCCGGTTGAAAACGTCTGTACGGCTTCCACTGTTTGCCAGAAGGGCAGACTCGCATGAATGTGAGTCCAATTTGTCCCCGAGGCTGAGAAACCAAGGCGTTCTTACTCCTTAGCATATGAAGAGCTTCGGTGGAGAGGCACTTAATGACGGTGGACTAATGCATCCTCGCAGCCCGCGTCTTCAACACTCCCACACACTGCAATGTAGTGGGTAAATATCATTGTGATGCAGAGTGCTTCTGCTCAAAGTGGATGAAAATACAACAACGAGTCCCTGAACACAAGAATAGATGGTCTCAGTTGATCTGCAATTATAATCACTCGCCGTGTTGTTTGTTTATGTGTGTGTAGGTCATTTTACATGAATGCTTCAAGCCAAATAAGGGTTTCCGCTTTCTTTTTATTCGCTGACACAGTGGTTCCCAACCTTTTTCTTTAAGGGACCACTTTTCTCTCATTGAGTAAACTGACATATTTTATGGATATTTCATGTTATATTCAATGCATAACAATAACGGTGCAGAACAACTGATAAATTGTCCAATTACAGTAACAGTGTGTATATGATTTATGGGGTTTTATTAGCAGAAATGTATTTTTCTGAGCGTATAAAAGCCTGAAACTGAGAATCGTTGTGTTTTTGTTAATGAGCCATTCATATCTACATAAGGAGCTCGTCCTCTTCACAGAGTCCACTGTGAAAGGGAAGGATGAGCTGCGGGGTTTTTAGTGTAGTGCAATCTGCAACTTCACCACCAGATGCCGCCAAGTCCTCCACATTGCTCCTTTAACTCAAATAGTCAACACAAGACGTTTGTGCAAAACGAAAGATTTAGTGTGAATATTGCATCAAGGATGAGTTCTCCTGTTATTTTTGGGGAACTTTTAACAAAAGTATCCCACCCCCGCAGCCTGAAACTGGGGATTGCTGAACTAACAGCTCAGACTCTTAAAAGCATTCTTTAAAAAGAGATACAGATGATGTTAAAAAAAATGATGTTTGTAATTTTGGAACACACAGCAACATGCAGTGTCAGTTTAAATCCTTAAAAAAAATCCTAAAGCAAGTAGCTTCTCTCTCACGCACCATACTTAATTTCACTGCTTCTCAGTGTTATTCTACTGCAGTGACTCTTAGCCAAAGGTATAAATGGGCTGAAGAAATTACAAATGACTGAAAATCATAACTTTCACAATGGTAGGATTTATGACAACAAATATATGTATGATGACTAATTGATGCACTGCATATAGATAATAACCTTGTATGGCACCTTTTAGGCTTCTTCATATTGTGAATGCAGTTTGTATGTTCTCCTGTAAAATAGATATACAATGAGCCTCTGATTCATAACCACTCGCAGATGTTTTTTATTTTTATTTTTTTTGCCTTATTAGGCTGTTTTAGATTTGGTAGTGCACTTGGGTTCTCTTCACAACACAACAACACTTTACAAAGAGACGGTGAGTCATAGGATGGGAGTACTTCAGCAGCTTCCAGTCCTTCAGCAGCTTCCCCTCAAGAGTAGACTCCGGGTAGCACAACAGCACAAATAAGGACTGAAATAAGGAATATCATAATATTATGTTACACGCGTTTGTTGGAGTTTTCTTTGTATCACTGACTTTGCAGCCTATCCAAAATGGGTCACTTATCTTCCGTTGTGGTCTCATGTGTCGCTGTCACGCTATGAGACTTGATTTCTTTGATGATTATGAATTCAAGATGCTTCATAGGCTGTATTTACACATATATGATATTTGTGTTGTTTATTTCTAATTGCCGTGCTGCAAAATTAAAGATCATAATGTTGATGATAATCTCTTCTAAATTGCAGTTGGAGTCTAATCATTCAATTACTTAGATGGGTATCAATCACCCAAGTCATTGATTATTCAAACTTTTTGGCATCAAAACAATTCTCATCAGCAATACTGACCTCTGACCTCTCTGCAAAAGAGCTATATGGGCAGAGATCGATGAAGCGTTTGTCATGATTGCAAAGCAAGTTATTATGTATTTGTCCACAATCCCCTCCAGTTGCGCAAGATCTAGACACGTTAAATCGTCTCGGTCGTTATCTGCTGGAATATTTAACCTTTCTTTTCAAGTCGGTGAAAGCAAACACTCATGCGAGCCCCGAGGAAAGGCCATTGCATGTGTGAAGACTCAAACTGCATCATCCAAAAGAGAGAAGTTCATGCTGAGGCTACACGTGGCGAATGTAGATCAACTGAGAAAAGAAGGAAACCAGAGTGCAAATTGAAGGGGCTTCGCTGTGTAACTGCTCTTCCCCGTTCTGTCAAGTTGAGGTTAGCTCAGAGAGCAGCTCGTGCCCTCAGAACAGACACCGCTTTTCCGGTACCAACCTCAAAGCTCAGACTGAAAGCAATTGGCGCAAAACATAACGAGGGCAGAAAAAAGCCACCTTGAAACTACACACACACACACACACACACAAGAGAGAGAGAGACGCAGAGAGAAAAAGCGGCTGAGGGAGTAACTGAGACAAAAAGGAAGTCTTTTGGAGAGGCACTGCGGTAGCCACCTGTGAGCTCCAGACACACACACACACACATGCACACACACACACACACACTGCGTTCAGTGACAGCAGTTAGCTGTGAGAGAGGTGGAGGATACAGGTTAGGTGTTGAATCTTTGTCGATTCCTGATGGCGTCCGGTCCTGGCAGCAGAGGGGAGGAACGGCCGCCGGCGCTGCCCGTCAAACAGCACAGGTAAGACCACCGAACTGTCACCTAGAGATCTGATGGAAAGTTTAAGATTATTCTGCAATTTCTCTGATTGGAATATTAATCCATCATCACATAAAACTGTATACAAATTTACAAAAATCCTACATAATTGGAATAAAAGTAGATTTAATGTGAATATAATCTATTGTTTAATGTCAAGAATCCTGCAGTGCATGCACTTTGATGTTTTTTTTGTTATTTTGAGCGTCTTTCCTGTCCTCCAGACTCTCCAGTGTGGAGTTGGACTGTGTGATGCTCAGCCCTGCCGGACTCCAGCATGAAAACTACACGTGCGACGACGTCTTCCCTGAACCCACAGACTGCCATGCAGACCAGTGCCCCATCCACCAGCGCTACGGTGGGCTCACAGGGGGACACGGAGAGGTTATGTAAAGGGGAACAGTCAAATGTCATGTCACCTCACGGTATCGTTTACTGTTGCCCGATTCTGGAACCACGAGTGCCGTATGCAGCTCGGTGGGAGCGGTTTCTTACTGTAATGTGTGATTCAGCCTTCTCAGTTCGTCTTTCTCTTGAGAACTGAAAGAGAGGAAGTGACCATCTGAAACGCTTACTTTCAGAAACACGCATGTTGTGGATTGCAGAATCCCCAAAACTGTTGCACGCTCTTTCCTTATTCCTTGAATCTGACCTAAATCTCTCCCCCTGTGTTTGCTCAGATCCCTCCCGACACCAGGTGAGATTTTTCTCCGACGGCACCCCGCCGCCCGTTCCAAAGAAGAGGTTAGCTCGCGCCCTCTCCCTCCCCGGCAGCAAAGCGCCTCAACCCTCCCCCCTGTCTCCAGTGCAAAGACACCTTCTAAACTTTGACAACCCCCTGTACATGCTGGCACCCATACCCGACACCTATTTCCACGAGGAGCCAGAAGAGTTCCAACCAGTCAGTGGGAGCCCTGTCCCCTCACTGCCCTTCTCCCAGCTGTCCTTTGACACCCCGGACGAACACCTGTCCTACCTCTTCGGCGGATTTGACGAGCAGAGAGTTGTTTCTCAGGCGATCCAGCATCGACATCTTCTCTTTCTGAGAAGCACGGCACAGAGCGTGGAGGCTGCGATCCTGCTGCAGGGAAAGGCCACGGAGAGGGACGCCGCCTCATACCAGCCTCAGGATTTCCTGCTGTGCGAGGACAGCGAGCCAAAGCAGATCGGAGACAGGGTTTACTACAACCTGCACAGCCCCAAGCTCCCAGGGAGGACGCTTGGCTTAAGGGTAACGCAGAAGCTCCTTTAATCCCTCCACCTGGTATACAGTGTGTTCTGCGTGATAATGCATGAGGTTAACATGTGCTGCTGTGGGGCGCTAGTCACTTGCAGCCCCTTGCAGGCAACACAAAGTGGTCTGTGCACATTGCACACAATGCAAACTTGATCTTTATCCAGATTGGCAACCGTCATACTGACTTGCGGTACCAGAAACACTTCCTCTAAACTGTCATCAGGTGTCACAACTGCAACAGGAAGGCCCAAATAGTAATCTTGTTTTTTCACATTTACCATTAAACACTGTTGCAAGGCAAGTGTCTTAATTAAGACTTTAATTGTGTACTTTACTTTTTTCTGCCTTTCTGTGCAGGTACACAAACAGCCTGATGGAGCTTCCTCAGCTCACACCAAACGCCAGCCTCCGCATGTCAATGTGCAAGAAGTTATGGCTCATTTCCAGGGAAGCAGCACCCTGAGGAGTGACTCCAGCATTTTGCAAACTCAAGATCCCTCTCGCCGCTTTAAGTCAGACAGCACCGCTGCTAAACCACACGGTGGAGGTCATGTGAGCATTAATCTGACCTCGGTTCAGTCCTTCCTCCAGAAGGGGCTCTCTGTGAGCGTCGAGAGAGACCTGCCCCGCGCCACTCTGGAGGACTTCGTCCAGGACAGCGATCGAGATTGTCTGGATTACGACAGACGGGTGTGTGCTCTGTTGCTGCAGATATTAACGGGCTCGCAACATCTGTACGACGTCGGCGCCACTGCAGCTGAGCTCAGACCTCGGGGGATCTTTTTAGTGTGGCCCGAAGAGGGAGAAAACCAGCTCTTTGAATATGAAGCGAAGAGAGGGCACAAGACCGGCAGACGGAGAGAGGAAGTGGAGTGGGGAAAGAAAAAAGGAAAGATCCAGACGTCATGGAGGACGCACGGTTCCCCCCGCGTGGTGTTAACCCCGCTATCGTCTGTACCTCACCCCCTCACCTACATCAAATCCCAGGTAGGAGCCTTGATTCAATACTGCCTCCGCTCACAAGAGACCCCGACATCTCTGGACTCGGGGCCAAACCTGTCCTCGCACCGAACGGGGCTTCTTTATCTAGCCTCTCGGCTGCAGAGCGAGAGCGGCGGCCCCCAGATGGCCGACATGGTGGCAACGCTTCAGGTGCTCCTCTGGGGGCCACGGGTCCCGCTCTTCAATCACAGCGGCTCTGCGGCCACCGCCGTACACAACTGGCTGACGGTGAAGCGAGCCCTGCTGGTGATGAGGTTGGCAGAGAGAGGGCTGATCCAGGATCAGTCTGCTCTGGATTGGGAGGACTGCACGTGCCTGCAGTACCTGTCGTTCATGGACCCGGAGGCAGTCGTGAGCACGACCAGTCAGCTGTGGCTCACTCTGAATATGGACAGTACATGTTGAAATTAAAAGTTGCAGTCCCAACACAGGAAGTTGTAAACTATCTCCGTCATATGTAGAAATATACACGAAGAATGTGAATTTGATTTATTTCCATTCTTCCTTTCTTTTCTATAAATAGGGCATCATACTGCTCCTCAATGAAAAATGTATCCAACAATTTTCTCAGCTTTTTACGTTAAGTGATGGAATTGTACATGAACAAACCATTATTGTATTTGGTTTTTCTCTACTATTTATATAATTTTGCAAAAGTTTTCTGCATTGTATAATTTTCCTGAATAAATCATGAAGATGAATACAGTATGTAAAAAAGGAAGTCAGTTTGGTTATACGCTTAAAAAAAATGCATGTCATTACAATTTCCCTCACTAGGAGGCACTATTGTACAAGGAAAGGACCCAGCTCACAACAGGACCCTATGAATTCTCCCAAGGTCATTACTCACCTCGTTTGCTTCATCTGCATCTACCAATTAAAACTCATACACATCTCTTTGTCATGGAGGATGCATCATAATCACTGAGGCCAAGGCGTGAACTCTTTTTATATAACCGGCTTTTCGGTGCCCAGTTTCACAAGCTAAACATTGTGAATGTATCAGACGGCCTGGTTATTTTTACCCTCTGGTATTCACAGGGAAACGACCACTTCCCTGTACAGACGTGTAAACACCATGAAGGCAGCCTGCTGTGCGACAGCAGGCGACTTCCCGTGTGGCCCTTTGAACAAGGTGTGGA